>NC_139349.1:53684730-53802230 GCF_055883805.1 Amblyomma maculatum | reverse complement strand
AGTACGCGCAGGTAGCCCATTTTAGGCATCCCCTCACGCAGTCGCCCCCTTCCGAATCGTCTTCCTGGGTTATTGTTCGAACCGTGTGAGGATATCAGTGCAGGCCAATGTCGTCGGCGTGGCGAATTCGGAAGGGCTTTATTGTTCGTGTATGTCGGACGTGCAAGCGACAGAAAATAGAAGTGGTCGGCTTGTATATCTGGGCCGTGCGTTATGGCATTCGCTTGGACTCCGATCTCTGCTGAGGTTTATTCTTTGCTGTGTGATGATTTTGTTGTACGCATTTCTGTTCAATATTTGTACTTAGTACGAAAATTTTATTTTTATGGCGCCAGAGCACTAAGGTAGAATAACGCCTTTCCTAACACGACTAGTCTGCAACGGTCCGATCAAAGGCTCTACCTTGAACAGTTTGGTCAGCATTTTTGTGTTTAAGCATATTAAGCCAGAGGTGCCAAGCATGACGTTTCCTTGAACTTGTGATCTATGTAATGACTGAACAGACGCTTTATGCGATTTGTGCGGTGTGTATATTAAGAGTGGGGACTTCATTTGCGCGGAAGAACTTAAGAATTCTTTTACGGTCGCATTGTGCTATAGGCATTCATTACTTCACGAGAGAAGGGGTAGCTGGCTCCTATCAAAGGCTTCAACGCCTCTTCAACTTGCTATATAAGGAGAAAAAGAGGACTGTACCTCTTAAATTTTGCAGGCACAGGTAATAAATCGCAACCTAAACCTACGGTTTTGAGCTATATTGTGCCGTCTTCGTGCAGCCTTTTGTAGCTTCCGGAACTCTGCACAGCTACAGTATACAAAGCTCGACCTCAGCCGCGCGCAACCGGAGGTGTTTGGACTGGACGTCTCTGTGCTAATTATAAACGTTCGATAATGAGAAAGAGATGGTGATGTAAGACCCATCTCAAAAAATTCAAGAAACTCATAAACGAAGAAAATCGCCAAGATTCTATGGCGTTGAAGCAATAATCAGGCCCCGGAAAAGTCTCACATAGCATAGAGAAACTTGTAGCTTTCTTACGTTGTTTGCTAATCTGCAGCCTGAGTTAATGACATTTTGTCGCATTCAGAACGTGCTATTGGGAACAAGTGAAAAAGCAATTTCATTTCGTTTATTTTTCAAATAAAGGTGTAGATGCATACCGAAAATCATGGGGGGGGTTATACTTGAAAGCAGTAGTTGTGACAGAAGAAAAAAAAAAGAGGAGAAAAATCAAACAACAATATACAGCCCCATAAGGCTGAAAAAAAAAAACAGCTTTCTTCGAATTTCATAAATTATAGCGTATGTACTACCATTCTTTAAACAATAAAAACAAACTAAGTTCAAAAGCTGTATAGAAGCCACGCACACATGCATGGAAACAATACGTAATTTGTGAATTTAGTCGGAGGAAGCACAACCACCTGTTTTGCCATGACATGCTATTACAGGGAAAATTGCAGGGATGTGGGGATAAAAAGGAGACACACAACCTCATTATGCAGTGCAGTGTTTTGTCGCCAATACCGGAAGTTGCGTGACGATTCTCGGCCCCTTCCGCGCATACGAAAGCCCTTGCAGCTCCTCCTCTCTAGCCAACTTCGTTTCCGATATGTGTGATCGTCACGCGCGGCTGCACGCACAGTCGAACGTTTTACGTGGGTCGGCCACTCGACCAGGTAATAGGCCAGGTCTCGAACGGAGCGAAATATTCGTGCAGACACTCGAGATGTCGAAAGCATACACGGGAATCGGATCAGGGCACTTGGAACTGGTCAGCTCTATTTCACCGCTCACGCGAAGAATCGAGGAAGGAGCGCTCACCATGAGTGGCGAGATATGTTGAAAACTTGGCTTCAGTAAAAATTAACTTGGTGTCATGTCCTGTGTAATTGAGATGAGGTAAATGCCGCGCAGTGAGATTTGCCGATTGAACTGATGCGACGTGCTCGATTTTCCAACACGCGCAACAAGAGGAGGGTAGGGTTAATATAGAAGTACCACACAACATACGATCACATGAAGCAAGCACAAAGATAGACAATAGCAACTGACCCTAAGTAAAACATAGGGCCCATTTTTGTGTTCATTAGTGTAAAATAAAAATGTAATCATGGAGACTGTCGATTAGATAGTAGAAGAAAAAACAATCATGGGCCGCCGATAGGATCGAAAGCCCCGAACCCGCGGTTCGGATCCCGCCGGCGGAATGTAGTTTTTTTTTTTTCTACTTTCTAATCGACAGTCTCCATGATTACATTATTGAGCGATTATACAGCTATTTCGATGGAAAAGCCGTCGGCGTAGCAGTCGGCACCGCGTGTCGGAAAAAATCGGGGGCTGCGTAAAAAAAAAAAAAAAAAAATGTATCATGGTATTTTGTCTTGTCGCTCTAGTCACTGATGATTGATTACTGTATGATAGGCGAGGATGAGTTAATGAAATCATTGTAATTAATTGAATAATTAAAGAAATAAAAAAATAGAAAATGAGGTTCAAAGATGTCAAACTGATCAGAATGAAAAGCCAATGCTTTATGATGCTAATTAAGAAATTTTACAAATGGTAATTCATAAACTAATTAATCAAAATAATTAAAAAACAAAAACTGCGTTCAACATGTAAAGCCGCTGATATTAGAAAGCCAATGTTTGCTGATGCTAAGTATCGGTTTATAAAGAATTATAAGAAAACAGTGAAAAACATAGTCTGTGTGTGCGAGACGCTATTGCGTCATACGCTGAACGGCTTAAATTTCACATTAATCAACAGCAACAAAATCCCCTGCGTTTTACTTTATGTCAGTGGTTGTTGGCTATCTTTGTATGTATCATAACAAGGGGCCTCTCATTTCCCCTACATTTGTTTCCTGAGGAAGCAGACAAATGAAGTGATGTGAAGTAAAACTTTATTGTGGAAAGAAAAGCTGGGAGGGGGGGGGGGGGAGGGGACCATGGTGCTCAACGTTAGCCACTAGGCTATGTACTTGGACTCTCCATGGTTTCGAGTTTGGAGAAGGTGACACCTACGGTTAGGAAGCAGTGCTTCGAAGTGCACCAGCACGTTTTCAGCTTGCCAAGGTATTTAGTCAAGGAGATCACATGGTGCTAACTATACTATTCGGAGGAAAGGTGCGAGGGTGTGGCAAGAAGCAAACAAGCTGTACGACCCGGTCGAGTTTGTGGAGGTTGTTGCGTCAGAATTAAATTGAACGGACTGATTAAGTCAGGTGTATAATCAATAATGGTGCATGAAGGTCCCAAATTAGATTTTTTAAACTGAGAAAAGAGGTTGGATAAGTCACAAAATTACACCAAAACGAAACAATGAAGCGCGTTTATCGATAATTCCGGTAAGTGCTCACGTGTATACTCCTGCTGCCATTATTGGCTCACCGCTTTTCCGTGCAATACTATTGCAACGAGAAGAACCAGCCAAAATATTGGCGATAGTTCTGCCGGTGTGCTAGAATGTAGAGCCTCGAAAGGCGAAACACATCCGTCAATTTTGCATTTGCCCAGACTCTGCGTGAATAGCATGGCAGCTTCCCTAGATCTCTCCCTCAACTCCAGCGAATAAGTAACTAAGCATGCAAGACTGATAATAGTTTCTTCTCCATCTTCATAAGCTAAAATTTTACATGTTTAAGTATCTGAAAAAATTATAGGGGGCACTTTGGATCACTAAACTGCGATGAGGCGAAAGCCTCTATATCGCGGTGGTCCGAAGTCCTCCCCTATGGCATCTCTTTCTCTCTTTTTTCACTCCCGCCTTCGCGATGAGTCGATTGCGTAGGCTACCAGCCAGCATATAAAGCCCCACTTTAATCGATCCGTATGAATGCACCTGCGTGGCCTAGGGATAACGTGAATGCAAAGGTTTTGACAGGCTGATTCTGATATCGCCCTCTCATATGAAAGGAGCGGCCCGAGTTGGCAGCCCCTGCCAAACGTAATGCCAGGAAGCCCTACGCCCAGTTAGTGCTCGGCCATGTGAGCTGCCAGCTGCCGCCTCCCACGTTACAAAAGCGTTACAGACAGACGGACACTATCCGCGAGCATGAGCCATTAAAGGCTATCGCCTTAAAAGGAGGGACAATTCGTGAATTCGTGAACGATCACGCCGATCCATAAACTTCACTGAATAAATATTGAGAAAACAAACAGGGAAGCTCGGAAGAGACAGAAAAAGAACAAGCACGAGGCACGGATACACCGCGTCGCTTTCTTTTTCTGCCGCTTTTATTTTGCAGGCCAAAGAGCACATTACAGCACGCACACTCCGGAGGCGCGGAACTGTCCCCCAAGTAGAAGACTTGCATGCGAGGAATGAATCTTATCAACACCCTCGATCACTGCTGCACGCGTGGACGACCAGGAAGCAAGTCGGTCGCTGTTCACTCTCAATCCACATGGTGCGTGCCACTTCAACTCGTGCCTGCGTGCACAAGGACCCTCTACGCACGTACGCGAGTGTCGGGTGTAATTTCGCCACCTCCAAAGGGCGCGATAAGACACCCTGCTCTTCGGCGTAGAGTCAAAGGCAAGCGCCATACATGCACTCATGCCATCTCGCCTCTCACATTCGGTCTGCTAAACTTCTTGGAGACGTGTATGGGTGACCGGTACAGATTTATATATATATATATATATATATATATATATATATATATATATATATATATATATATATATATATATATATATATATATATATATATATATATATATATATATATATATATATATATATATATATATGCACTCGCCCATATTATCAAAGGAGACAATATGCTCATTTGAGGATGAACAGGGAGAGACAGTCCAGTATGGACACCTGCCGTATTAAGGAGAGCGAAATCGTAAAGGGACGCGGCGCCCAGGCAGAACAGCAGGGCGCTTACACCGTATTTACTGGTTGCCACGCAACCCTCACGTCCAAAATTAGAACTTACTTCTTGCAGGAAAGTGCGTCCATTACGGGAGTAAGTACGGCAGTCGCCGCCGCTGTTTAACCCTTCTAGTATGCGAAGTGACGACGCTTTCACAGCCATACCGCCTTCCAGAAACGTTTGCGCGCGAGGCCGATCCCGTTTCGTCCCCGCCGTCGCTTAGGCAAACAATTGAGCCACCAACCTGTCTGAGCAGTCCACTGGTGGCCTCGTCGCCGGCATCGTCTCTATAGAGGTCGTCATATAGTCAGTGAGAGTGGGCGGATTAGGTTCGCTTTCTTTCTGTGATGGGAGAACAAAAATAAAAGAAAGTAGGAAAGTGGTCTCTTCGGCGATGGCGGCAAACGGCGAAAGCTAAAAGAAGACTCTAACGATGTCAATAGCACCTTATTATAAGCGCTCCACTTCGACGCCTTGCCGCTTTTGCCCGTATGTGTACGGCTCTCCGGCTCTTCGTACCATCCGGGCTCCTTTTCAGAAACCCAACCATGAGCGCGTATATACGCATAGGTGGACTGTCCATCCTTTGCCTGCCTGTGAGTGTCCTCTCCCTCTTCCCTCACTTTTTTAGACTGTTCAGAACGTGCACCGCCCATTTATGAGCGAGATCTCAGTGTGCACACGGGGCCTTTGTTCTCCACAGAAAACGGTCCCCGCCGCCCCTCAGACGTTGGCCTCGACCGGTGTCCGCGTAGGCCACCATGTGTGCGTTGTACGGCTGTCTCCGCAGTAGAGAACGCGGACATCTCAAGCGTACCTTGGAGCATTCGTTCCTTTCTTTCAAGGACGCCTCGCGTGCTGTTTGCGCACGATAGGCTGCTTTCGGTCGGGTGTTCTTCGACAATCCTCGTCAAAATGACAAACGCACGCTTTTTGAACGTGCGCTGCCCGTGTGATCAACTACATTTTACTCATTCGGACATCGTTTACAGAGACTCCGAACTATGGCTAGGAGCCCTTGTCGTCAAGTCAGGCGGTCCAGACAAGCGTCCATTGACGTTATGACCTTGATGAAAAGGACTGAGCTAGCGCCACTGTTGCGAAGAGAAGCATGAGACCCAGGACCGTTTAAGATTATTTGTACGCGTTTTTTTTTTTTGTCCCAGCAAAAAAGCAACACAAGCAAAGCTATACAGATGATCTTGTATATGCCTGATCTGGTGAAAAGGACAAAATGTCACACAAAAAATTGGAACAATTGAGCACCGCCTTTAAGGGTATGACGCCACACCGTAAATGGATCCTTTATGCTGCTCCTCTCGCGGATTCTCTTTCGCGTACATGCAGTTTAATTGCTATTGCATTAATCAACCACCCCTCTGTTTGTGCCTCTGTTACATCACATACTCTCATTAACATGCAATCTTAAACTACCACACTATGTGGATGCAGCTAGCACAGAACCGGGTTAATTGGAGAAATATGGGAGAGGCCTTCGTCCTGCAGTGGGTATAGTCAGGCTGATGATGATGATAATGTGGAAGACCACCTGATGTAGATATGAAACCTCGTTTTAAGCAGACCATATGGACATGTCTGCGAGGTAACCTATCTGAATTGGAATCCAAGGGTACAGTTTCATATCCATCTCCTGAAACTCCTTCTAACTCGGTCGTACTATGTGCTCTCGTGAGAGCACACAAACCACCGACCATTCAGTGTCACACTATGCCACCTGGCAACTACCATGCACCTGTCAGGGGTATGCTTCGAGGTCAGTTATCCAGGTCGACGATTTAGGCTATCGTTGTTATCCCCAAACCAGCCATCCTTCGTAAGATAAACGAAGTTAAAGGCTGGGGAGCATCCCGTTCTCTTTAATAAATTTATTTCATTCATCTACTCGTACCAGTTTTCCATAGTTCACGAATAGCATGTGAAGGCATCGATGGTGGATGGCTGCAGATACTATTTACCATGCACCTCCGGGATATGTTGTCCCGAAGGTGAGCGCTTTAAGAAAGAAGCACCGCATGACGTTATTTTTTTTTTTTTAATATCAAAAGGACCCGGCAGGACATAGCATAGAGATGGGGAAGGAGAATCGCGAATACGATGACAGGATCAACCGGGCTGTTTTATTTTGTTCCGCTTCGAGGCAGTTAGTCTAAGTGACGTGATGGAGATGCCGAATCATAGGTGCATATATTCTAACGAAGGTCGCGGATGATCACTGTACGCTAGAAGTTTAGTATCGCAGTTGGGGAGGTGAAGTCGTCGCTGGAGGGGACCGAGTTTAGGCCGAGATAGTTAGTGTACCTGTATGCGTTCGAATGTGTAATCTTCCTACCAATGTTTTCGACGACACTTTTCAGACATGGTGACTGAAATAACTGAAGCGGAACAATGCGAGTTATACGTCCCTCATGTTCGTCAAGGAAAGAGTGCCAGATAGCAACGTACAGAAGAGGGAGCGAGAAAAGTCGACCAAAATCCGGTTTGCTACCCTACATTGATGGAGGCTGAACAGACGGACAGAAAGAGCGCACAGGAAAGTACGCAATAGTGCAATACGTAAAACACACGCCAGAAAGCACGCCGCGCCGTCAGCGATGTCAGCGTAGGCCCGCGGATGTAAGTGGAGCAGAACCTTCGCTGCCTGCAGCGTCGACGATTGGCGAGGCTGTTCTCTCTGGGTGTTATGTAATGGAGTGATAGATCGCCGAGCCTTTCCGACCAAACACACTAACCGCCTTGTCCTTGAAGTGAAAGCGCGAGGAAAGGCGGAATCAACATGGTCGATTGTCTTCTCGCAGATGCAAACGCGGGTATAGCAGACCTGCCGCGCTCTGCGGCGAGGAAAGATTTGAAGTCCTGAAATCTGCTTCCTAGGTCCACTGGTTGTCGGCGACGAAGATGAACATCGGTCGGTGGGATGAGGGATGGAAGCTGGAACTGAAAACACGGGACTAGCAGGCAAGCGTTTTCGTCCGGTGATAAGGCTCAACTTCCGGGAGCGATCAGGCTGGGCAACTGCTTCGACACCCGAAGGTAAAGTACACATTTGTTGTGTTAAGGCTTTGCCGTGTAGCCATGGCAGCGCTTTGTGTAACGCAGTCGAAAATGTGAACGTGATCAACGATTAGCTATGACTGATAGGTTAATGAATTATTGATTTTTCTATTGATTAGCAGTGACTGTGATGTAGCGAATAGCCTTGTAGTGCAGACGGGAAGGTGATCGTGATCAACGATTAGCTATGATTGATTGCGTAATTAATTATTGATTTTTTTCTTGTTTATTATCATTCAGTGACTGTGATGTAGCAGATAGCCTTGTCTTTTCCTTTACACTGTCTTTCCGAAATAGCATGCGTTCGCATACCTGCGGAGAAAAGCGATAAGAAAGCGATGGTCTTACTTTTCTAAGTAGGAACTCAAAACGTGCACATTTAGTGTCAAAGTGTGACAAACACAGGTGCCGATTTAGTTCTTTAATGTGTTAGCCCTCCGCACTCCGCAGAAAAGCCGTCCGCTCGCCCGGTCTTCCTCAAAAGCATGCATCTGGCAGGTAACCGCTGACAGGTGACATAGACGGTCACTGATTGGACGGTGGGTTGTGTGACGTCATAAGACGACCACACGCCATGGCTGATTAGGCCGGAGCTACCAATTTAGGCAGCTGTTATGACATGTGAATTAAACTCACCGGGATCATTGGAACCCTGCAGGCCATGCTATACTCCCAGATCGTGCAGATTTACGTTAGAACTGCTTGGTTAAAATGAGGACTGCTTTCGTTGTTACCCCTGTCGAATTTGGCATATAAGACATGTCAGCAGAGGTAAGCTAGTCCAAATAAAGCAAAACCATGAAAAGTCAAGATGAACCATGGAAAACAAGGGCTATATATAACGGCACCAGCTCACGATAATTCGTGATTAGCCCTAAGCTAAACCACCTGGTCATTATTTTAATGCGCTAGTATTACTGGTCATGGTGAGCGATTTCAGCAATGCGCGGTGGTCCCCATGCATTAAAGAAGCAGGGAAAAAAAAATCCCAGAAGAAAAGCTCCGTTGGAGCGGATTTCAGCCGATGAATCTCTCGCGGGAAGCGCCGCCATGTTAGTCGAAGGATAGAGGTTAACCTAATTTGTGCGCGTTAAAGGGGATAGAAAAGTGGCATCACGAGCTGTAAGGGTGATAGAAAGTGACAGAACAATTGTACTGATGGCGAAAGAAATTAATTAGTAGGAGATAATGAGATTGTGGGAATTTTGTCGAGATGGAGGCACGGCTGTATCAAAATTGGACAATGGACAATGCTGTGGCGTGTTTCAACATGCCTACACCAAAATCTGTCCCGGGCCAACTGAACATTGACCATCATTTGACCATGGCTGAAATGTGGTTTAGATGCATACCAGCGACACCCTCGTGTCTCTACAGGCAGATTTGGCCCTGTCGACCAAACACTCGTTTGCGTGCATTGTTCACCTATTTGCTTGCTCAACTATTCGTACATTGCATCACCTATGACTGTCTTTTCGGAGGCCAACGCGTGGATTCAGGAACAAAAATGTGCACTCCGTATATTGATGTCTTATAGGCATCTATATAATTCAGGCTGCACGCCCTGGGAACGAGCAAATAACAAGTGCTTTCGCGTTTGGTAAATTGTGGCCCAGTCGGTGAGACGTTACGTTTAAACCACGGTGTAAGAGTATTTCTTGCACCGTGGTTTAAACAAAGAACGTAGTGTGAAGACCACCTTGAAAAGGCGAAGACGGGACGGGAGCTACATTCATCATCATCATCATCATCATTATTTTCACTGTGAGGTACATGTACATGGATTATCAGTATTACAGAAGGAGGTCCCGAAGTATAAACTGTCCGGGGACATTTACAACTGAATGAAATTTTAACGCATCCCATCGATGAGGAAATAACGCTCATGCACAAAACCTTGAGGAATTGCAAAAGAAATTACAATAACAAAACATAAACGTCAGTCAGCCAATCAAGAGAATAGTACTGTACACGAATAATGCATGGGTAAGCTTAAGTATGTTTAAGAAATTTTGTTCTTTGCCGAGGAGCTAAACAGAAGGTGCCCTGATATATACGCGTACCGGAAAAATTTGTCTGAGTACTGTTAGATATGTAAAGAATGCTTCCTTATCCGAAATCTCGCATTGATTTTAGATCATGGTAAAGATGAGTTCACCAGACAAATCTCGGTAGTACACAAAATCGTGAATGTCGTAGCAACGCGTATAAGGTACAATCTTCAATTTATCTGCAGAACAAATAACACTTTCTTTTAATATACTTCCGCTAACCCAACGTTCTTACTGCACATTTTTCTGTGTACATTTGGCTGGATGATATTCAGCTTTTTTTTCATCATGGTTGTTTCTTGCGAACTTTCGACGTTTACATACGCGCGTTTTTTGCTCATCGATGAAATATGTTTCGACTATCGTAGTTGCCAATGTAGCGCCCTTACTGCGCCCGCCTTTTCTGTGCGCTGTCTTAACGATGTACAGCCTTTGTCAAAAGTGTAGAGTCCGGGGGGTCTGCTTCTGAGCCGAATAGTGGCGCTGAGGTAGCATTAGTTGAGGTCCTTCCCACTGAAGGGGGTAGGAGAAAAAATCTACTTACCATCAACAAAGTCGGAATACTGGAAATTCATTACAAGCCGCAGGAAGTGGCTCAGAAGCAGACCCTCTGGGCGCTACACTTTTGACAAAGACTGTACTTTCTTAGTTCAAAAGCTTTTGCGTAACTTATGAAAACTCTTGTCAATTTCTCTACAAGTTTCGCAAAAGTTTGTCAATTGCACACACAGCGCACGCAGATGTTTGATAAACGCATGCATTTCTGCCGCAATTTATTCGTCTTTCGCTACACTAACACCTGAGAAGATATTCGTGTATGTCTCGAAACCCTGATCGCTTTAGAACAGCCACTTGCTTTTCGAATATTTATCTCCATGCTTTGAGTGATCGTAGTACGTTCTTGTTATGCAGCTTCCGATAGTGAAAATCAGTGTTGCAGGAAGGAAATGGCGATGAATGTCTCTCGCTTCTTGGTGGACACTTCAACCGTACCATGAAGAAACAGACAAGAAGAGAGTGAAATAAGAAAGCTGTACCGTATAGTACAGTGCTCCTGAATAAATTCGAGCACCTGGATATACTGGGTGCTATTCCTTTTCATATCAGAGGTTGTTATCTTAAGTCTTGTAGATATACGTAAGTGCGATTTGTGCAGGTGGTTATACAGCAAAGCGCACATTGTGTACGCGATGGAGCTAAGTGATTAGGCAGTCAACAAAAGTTAACTATTTAGCTTTCTAGTTTGATTTTAGAGTCAACATCATATTAAAATGAAGACTGTCTCCACAAAAGCTGAGTCCAGGTTTTAAATTTCTTGATAGGCAATATAGATAGAAATATGTAACTTCAAAAACACGCATTTTTAGCTCGTAAAGCTGGAAAGTTGCACACTGTACATTTTTAAAACGGCGTCGCTGGGCGTGTTATTGTCGCGGATATCACGTTCACTGCTTCTACGCCAAAATTGATTAACAAAACGCTAAATATTGCAGATATACTACAGAACAATGGCCTCTCCAATAGAGCGATTTCGCAAAGAGTTGTATACGCCATGTGCACGGCCGCCGCGATATATCCATTAGTCAATGTTACTAGCAGATGCCGTACTCCGGCGGAGGCAGTCCCGGGTGCCGTGTCGCAGACCCACTCTGTCCGCAATTCCTGTTCACGAATTGTCAATAGATAGAGAAACTGCCGAGAATGGACTTCCAGCTTGCCAGAACACAGATCAGCTTCACTGGCCCTAGCCAGTGGTGTCCAGAAATACTTTTCGATGTGTGTGAGTGTGTGTGTGTGTGTGGGGGGGGGGGGGGGGGGGGGGGGGGGGGGGGGGAGGGTCTTGTTATATGTCGTTGGTAGACAAACCGACGGGCGAATAAATGGCCGTAAAGAAGAGGGAGCCGAGGGATGCAGCGCTCCGAAAATTTCAGGTGGCGTTCAGACACCGAAAAACCTCATTCAGGCTACTCCCATGGCCCAGACGCAAGATCATTATACTACCGCCACAGCCTATCACGGCTCGTGCCGCTATGCAGTGAGCATAGTCTTCATGAAACCCCATCTGCACCTTTTCTTCATTTAACCTATATAAATGCGCTAAAGTCCCTTTAATATACGCCATATACATACATCATCTGGGTGAGTGCGAAAGAGGTCCGCGAGCGTAGTGTCGAGCGAATACACCAAGCCGCGTAACAGAACTCGTAATGAGGAGGCGAAGGCATCTGGGTCCCCTACGTAATGCTTTCACAATTTCGCACATCAGAAGAGTTAACTGAACCCGTGTAATTTTTTTCAAAGACCACAATCGATCGATGTCATCGTCGCTCTGATTTAACCGTCTTTGTACGTCTTTACAACGTTCTCGTCGAAAGTTGAGCTAGTTGGTGAGTACTCATTGTCAACGAAAGCAAAAGAACAGCAGCGAAGAATGTTTTCGTTTTCATGTCTTCACCCCATCCGCGCCTATGTACAGCTGTTTTATTTTTAATAAACGTTCAGTTGCGATGGAGCCCTAGTGTTACGCTGTAGTCTCCCTCTTTCCATCGCCTTTTTGTTTTGCAGCAATGAATAAACCTCTCCTTGCGTAGTGTGAAACTGCAGAAGAAGAAATGAGTAAAGCTTTAACGCCATATTCTGGCTCCGCGAGACGTGAGTCCTCCCTGTCACATTCGCCAGACTCCGCCACATTCGCAAATTTTTTATGGGATTACAGCAGATGATGGCAATTTTCTTCCACACCCGTCTTTGACCATATACAGATATTTAACAGATACATGCTGCAATATCGTTAGCATCTTACTCAATGTTTTCCGCTTAACAAATAAGCTGACTTGAGATTGCAGCGATGCAGTGCTGTCAAGACCTTCAAGGTCAGCAGGTAGTAGCGGTTCGGGCTGTAGCTGCTCTGATCTCCGCCTCTAAAATAAAATTGTCCAAAAATATAAATAATAGTGCAGTAGCCGGCATGTGTGCAGTCAGCTTAGAAGCGGCCTAACTAATCGTGCCGACATGCATAGAGCATTCAACCTCTCCAATCTCCTCGTTACTTTTTATTTCGCACAAGACGCACGCGCTCCACCAGCACTTTAATAGAAAAGTTATAACTAGCTAGTACTGTCCAGGTATAATGCTTTATACATATATGCTGTCAAGTAGCGACGTTGACGTCTCGATATTTTTAATATTTACATTCATTTCATGTGCGCTACGCATAATATACGCAGATACACACACGGGAAGTTTTACGTGCCGTAGTAAGTGACACATAAAATTTTGATGCATCATTAATCACTAAATGGAGCTTAAATGCATGCAGTAACGTGCCACACATGCTTCCGTAAAAATGCAGACGTGAACTGAAAGCATGAACGCTATACATGCTCATTTTCAGTTAAGAAGAACAACCGCAATTTTGCATAATTATGCCCTTTGCATTGCTTTTACGTGAGACCCATCCTTTATGATATGACGCATAAATAGCTGAATGATGACGTGAAAAATTGCTTCTGAAAATAGTTACACATGTTTTATAAGAAAAAACGGTAAAGCGCGGCCTGCCATATCTTACGAGTAAAAACACGAGAGAAAAAAAAAATGTTCTATTCTAGGGAATAAACGAAATGTGACTCGAAACATTTACTTGATTGCCAATATTTCATGTTTAAAAAATGTCCTTTCATTACGCGGCTTACGAATTCATTGCTTGTTAGATGACGATAAATTGAAGTTTCAATAAAAATAAGCCGTCATAACTCTGCCTTTTGCAAAATTTCAACATTTAGTTATGATATACAATTTTCGCCACAATCTTTTCCCTGTGGTTATTTTATATTTTGTGTATGAATGAATTCTTTTCACAAATTATCCTGCAATAAGACTGACAAGCATGCAAGTTTCCAGCTGCAAACGGATACATACAAAATCCAGGCACGCGTGATAGCGTTTCGTACACACAAACGATGTTTTCTTTTTTTATTTCACTTTCTAATTGGTTTTTTTTTGTTGTTGTTTATTTTTAATTTTTCATACACCGACACTTAGCATCCGGAAACATTGAGTTTCCATTCTGAGCAATATGTTTCTTATCTGAATAATTTCAATTAAATTATTGATCGATTACACACTAAATATTTTTAATTAGCATAATCAAGCATTGGCTTTTCATTGTAAGCACTCTGACACCTTTGGTCCCTCTCATTCAAGTTTTCATTTCTTCAACTATACAAGTTAATTGACAAATTAAACATTCTAAATTTTGTTATTTTGCATCATTAAGTATTAGCTTTTCATTCTGAACATTTTGGCTACTTGGAATCCCTTTTTTGCAATTATTTTATTAATCAATCTAAAAACTGACAATTTAAGTATTAATTAGCATCATCAAGCCTCTGCTTTTCATTTTGAACATTTTGAAACATTTGAACACCCCTTTTCAATTAGTTAACTTTTCATTTCCTTATTAGTCAATTCATTAGAATGATCTCATTAAATCGTCATCGCCTATCACACAACATTCATGCATTGATCACTACCACCACAAATTATTGCGATGCGATTTTTTTTTTTTTTTTACGCAGCCCTCGATTATTTCCGACAAGCGTTGCCTACAACTACAACGCTGACGGATCTTTCGCCAAAGTTGAACAAGCTATTCTTTGAATGTTAGGATGACGGACTGTTATGAGATATAAAACAAAGCTGCGAAAAATGTACACTATCACAATCACATACACACAAATAATAGCACTTATTGGCTCAGGAGTTACCAAGGTGATGTATCATGCTGAGATGACGAGTTGTACTTGAGTGCTGCATAACCAGTTGAAAAATAGAATTGGGTTCTAACAGCGTACAACTTTACTCCTGCAGACCCAATAGTAAGTTAGTCAGAGTAAAATAGGCCCAATAGTACAGATTATATATCTGCACAATTCGGCGTTCTTTTTGTCTTACAGGGATTAGCACAGCAACGCGTCGCAGGCTTTGAGGGATTCCGTGGTGGACATCGGAAATTTGAACCATGAGAGGTTCTTTAACTGACTTCGCGCAGCACATAAGCCACGATTCCTGCCTCATTGGAAAGCGGCCGCCGCGGCTAGGATAGGACCTGCGTATACCTGCGTCCAGCACCCTTTAGTTCTTTGCCCACAGCAAAGGCAGCGCTTCTTAGAGGGTTGCTTTTGCGAAAACGTTTGTAACAACGAGCAAATAAAAAAAAAAAGGGCCAACATGCAACCCACAGCATGAATGTGTGCGAGGTAGCTTGGCTTGAGCGAGTTAGGGAAACGACAATATCTTTTTGTGACGAGGCGTATCACAGTTGCAAATGAAGCGCAATTTTTTCAAGCAGTCAGCACCTACCTGCGGCGGCACAAACCTTGGGTGTTCTTGATTCGCTTCTAAATGACATCAGTTATCCGCGGCCTTCTGTACCGTAGAAATTGGGTGTCGCGGTCGTGATAGTCCATTTTAACGGAGCTTTTGTGTGGTTTAGGTGCGACAGAACGGAAGAGCTCGGGGAGTGCAAGGAAACAAACCCGTAGGGCTGATAAGACGCTCTGATTCGTGGCCATCAGGAAACGTGTCCATGACCTATCGCGATGAAGGTATTCGCGCCGCTTTCGCTGCGCCGCGCCTAGACGGGTTGCTGTGCGCTCCAGCTGACACCTACTGCGTGTGAACTTTCGAGTTTCAAGTTTCGTTCGTTATCTTGCAATCTTCGACGAGGCTCGGCGTCACGGAACAATGAGCACGGTCATGTCTGACTGATAGTGGCAGGTATACTGCATGTTTAGCTAACTTAGGCAGAACTAACTTTCTGTGGCTATACGTGGTGCATGATACAATCGCACGCTTCGTGCCGAGCATTTTGAAGCGGACGCTCACTCACATACGATCGTTAAGGTGGCTGGCACGGGCTTGTAGCGTGAACCACATGGTTGCAGAAACTTGTTCGCAAGCGTTTCGTTCCCGCACCGTTGTGGGCACGAACTTGTGGAATCGAGAACTTGCACGTTTTCGCCGCCGTTTTTGCTCCAATTAAGCCTACTTGGTTTGGTTTATGAGGTTTAGCAACAAAGCAGCTCGGCCTATAATATGGAGGGATACATTTCCACCCACGCACGCGGTGGCTTGCATTTAGCCTTCATCGATGTGGGCAAAGACCACCGCAGCTGCGCATGTGATATCGAGGGCGTCGTACACAACTCTCAGAGTGCCTCAACCGGAGTACCAACTAATGTTCGGACCGCACTGCACCGGCCGTATTTTCATATAGAGGCGAACTGCAAAGGGCACCGGTGTACTGTGCCGTTGCCTCCGCGGTTAGCTCCGGCAGCGCACTCGGAGCTGACCGCAGATGCTACGGCTCTGCCTGGTCCGCGCGTAAATACACCAACCCCAGGCGGCAAAATGAGCGGTGACCATGCAATGCTGCGCGCCTTTATTATTTTAATTCATAAGTATGACAGACCATGTACGCAGAATCTATCCGCGGAACCTATCGTCAAAGAGTGTATGCCCGCACCCTCAAAATTCGGCCGCCTGGACACCCTAAATTTTGCCTCATCCAAATTTAACCAGAAATGGTGCCTAACCTAATTGAAGTACAGGTAATTCAATAGTGACCTGCACAATTAGGGGACCCACCCCAAGCATTGGTCACCTGGACACCTGAAATTTGACCACGTGCAAATCTGCGAGTGCAAGCTCAGGACAAGTTCATTTTGACTTTAAGCACAACTAGGAAATGGACATTAAAACCCGAAATTATAGTACAATGAAGGTAAACAAGCGAAAAACGAGTGCGGAAAATATAGTTAAAAGGTATTTTTCATGTTTATGTCTTGAGTAGTGTGGGCTTGAAAAAAGTAATAATGAACAAATAAAAAGGATGAATCTCGGTTCATTAGAAACACAGAGTACGCTTTTAGGAGGTGTAAGATGGTCATAAATTAATGCATTTGTATCTGACGGCCATATTAGGTCGGGCGTATGGTAACTACCACGGTTTTGCTTCCCTTGCGTCATCGGTGATGCGACGTAGTTTAATTAGCTTCAAATTTATTTATTAAGGAGTATTTTTTCATTAATGTCTGATAGAATTATGAAAGAACTGAATTATATTGATTACCAAATGGGACCGAGTTCAGTTTCACAGATTTAGTCCTATTGCTTGAGACAACATCCGTATGTAAAGTTATGCGCACAGCTATTTTGTACATCGTGTACATTGGTTGTGTTGGCAGCGGTTGCGCCCCAAACTAAGGGGCAGCAGCTTAGTGGGGGCAAAGAATGGTAAAAAATAATTTTGTTTTGCAGCAAGAAAATTTTCAAGCACGATGACCTCTTTTCCAGCTGGTTATCTGAATTTCACACTTCTAACGACGTTTCGCTAGTGCATGCGATTATGTGAATAAATACTTCGTCCCTCAATTCTCATTTATATTTATTTTGCCTTCTTTCACGTCGAATCATCACAGCCTTTCGAGTCGTCTGGCAACCATATCGGAAGACGGCAAACGTATTTAAGTTCAGCTGTCGAGGCGGCGTAAAGCAAAAGTTCTTTGTTCGACTAAAGGACAGGCGGGAAAAATCAAAAGAAAATATACGCAACAAAAAATCTGCAGCCCCACAACTACGATACACACACATCAGTGCACGGAACTAGGAGCTTGTGCCAATAAACAAGACAAAAATAAAATAACCATCATCATCATCATCATCATCAGCCTGACTATACCCACTGCAGGGCGAAGGCCTCTCCCATATTTCTCCACTTAACCCGGTTCTGTGCTAGCTGCATCCACTTGACCCCTGCGAATTTGTTAACCTCACCCGTCCACCTAACTTTCTGCCGCCCCATGCTACGCTTTCCTTCCCTTGGAATCTAGTTTGTTACCCTAAGCAACCATCGGTTATCCTCTCTTCGCACTACATGTCCTGCCCATGTCCATTTCTTCTTCTTAATTTACGCTAGAATGTCGGTAACTTGAGTTATTTCTCTGACTACTCTGCACGCTTCCTATCTCTTAATGTTACCCCTAATAAAGCTTAATAGCTCATTATTTCATCTCCGCTGCTATAATCCTACCAGTGTGCAATATCACGCACATTCACCAAACACATTTTTGCTTGTCAAGCCACTTGTCAAAACATTTGCTCGACCTGTGAACCAAGGCTTCCTCTCATCTATCCTTGTTCAGTTCTCTTTCATACCGTGTAGCCATCTTCTTCATCTCGTTCTACCTGAAGGCAGTAATAACAAATTTTCGAACTAGGAATCAAACGTACGCAGTGTTCTGTATAGCCACATTTTGGGCTCTGCGTAACCACACAGTCGAGAAACAACAGTTTATTTCCATTGCAAATTTTCCAATTCACTTTTGCTACTGTTTTAACCAGCGGGCACTAACAGGCATTGTGTTCGAACTCCAAATGGAGCCAACCGCTCCAACTGAGATCAGAGCACATTTGGAAACTTTCAAAATGGAATCAACTCTCCTTTGACAGGGCAGAGTTTTATCTACAACGTCACAATGTTCCTTTCGATGACGTTGTGATTAAGTGGAGTGGTGCAAAGTAGCAAAACCAGCCGTTCCACTTAAATCGCGCTTGTTGCAGTTAAACTGAACTCGCTCCAGCTAAAAAAGAAAAAAGACACGACCTAAGTGTGTCGTTCCACATAGATCAACCTGCAAGCGTCTCGTTCCAGATGACGTCACTGGAACAAGCGATTTATCTGGAACTTCTGTGGAATCGTTGGTGTTCATGTGGAACGAAAATAAAGAGTGTATTCTAAGAATGCTCGCAAAATGTGCTCCATCTCAATCTTATGCTTCTAGTTATTACTATTTTGTAGTCTGAATTAGCACATGTAACAACCTGTCCTGCGTTATTCCCTTACCACGTCGACAGCCGCGCGCTACGTATCCTAAACTACTATTCTCTTCCGTGGGTGATGAACATTACATTAGTTTTCCGCCTGTTAACTTCAGACCCACCAATTCGCTTTACTGCCTAATCATCAATAAATGTTCGCGGTTCGTCGTCCCCTGAGTTACTCAAGAAAGTAAAGCCAGCTAATTGCCGATTACTAAAGGGTAGTTCATTGACTCCTACTCTGCCCTGTTCCCGGCAAAGGTCGCAAAATACCTCCTCTAAACACGTTGGGAATAGCATTAAAAAGATCCTATCTCCCAATCTGGCACCCTTCGTAATGGAGATTTTACTGTTGTTTTTATAGAGGACTATGACAGTTATGTAGGCGCTATAGATACTTTCCAGGACTTTTACGCATGGCTCTCCTATACACTATAGTTCCCCAATGTCTGCATCACTACTGGATTTTGGCTGAGTCGAACTCTTTGTCATA
Source organism: Amblyomma maculatum (assembly GCF_055883805.1). Taxonomy (NCBI): domain Eukaryota; kingdom Metazoa; phylum Arthropoda; class Arachnida; order Ixodida; family Ixodidae; genus Amblyomma; species Amblyomma maculatum. The sequence goes on along the minus strand of NC_139349.1, from coordinate 53,782,839 downwards.
ATAATCCATGAAGGCTATATACCAGGTGTCCCAGCAAAATGTAACCAAGTTTTTAAAAACGACGGAGTGTTCTTGCCCTATGAACCCAACTGAAAACGGTTAAGAGTCTCCTGGCTTAATCTGCGTTGTTTCATTATTTAAAGTTTATTAAATAGTAAACATCTAATTGGCTTTGTTTGAAGAACAAAGTGTCATTTGAGTAACTGTCGGCAGTATTAAAAAAAAAAAAACACCTACAGTTTGTACCAAGGTATTATTTACGCAATTTATTTACTGACAAAAAAATTATCAAGTGACGAGCTGCTGCCCCATTCTCGCATCCAGTGCCCATGTAGTGCACCCTCAGGAAGAGCGCTCCAGAGAAAAGCGGATTACGTTCCCAGAGACACGTATTGGGACTCTGAAGTAACCGTGTTGTCACGTTAAAACGTTTTATTGCGCGAGTTATCTACGTTGCTCAGAGAAAGAACAACATGCGGAAACAGTAGCTTGGTGAAAACGATTCAGTCAGTGGTTGTTCACGATGATCAACAACTTCTGAAGCGACGCTTCGTTGCTGGGGGCCCTAGCTGAACGGTTAGCTATTTAGTGTTTCAAATGACAAATTTTGTAAGACGGAAAAATATTGCAGTATAGGCCATGTGACTCTCAACAGCCCTAATTTCATTTCACTGGGCTGGGACATTCCGTCGTCATTTTTGTTTAAAAAGCTTGGTTATATTCACCTGAAACACCCGATATACCTCTGGAAGCCGGTGATACACAACGCATTTCTCTATTAGCTGATTGATAGCGTGAATATGAATTGTTGTTTGAGCAACCTATAAGGAAGTCTGATTTAGCCCTTGGTGATTGAGTTATAATGTCGTCCTGGTTCTATTACCGGTTACTTTCGTAAATACATTGAAGGCAGATTACGTTAGCTGTGCGGTCTAAGGTTCCAGGTTCTTGACATTCCTTGTTTCCTAATGGATTAAGATAGCGTTAGCGGCGTTCTTGAATATCAGAATAGCAGCTTGTGCTTTTTGATTTTCCATCCTAAGGTAATAGCACAAAACGTGGACGGGGGCACAAGATGAGAATATGACAACACGAGCGTTGTTGTGTCGGCTTCTCGTCCTGTGCTCTAGTCCACATTTTGCACTGTTACATTAGGTTTTTAAATGGTTCCGTTCCTTTTAGCTTTCCTGTGCTTCCAAGATTCCAATACGCGGAGGCTTGCTTATAGAAGTTCGCCAGTTTTTCCAGCAAAACTCCCAATTTTCTTTAATCAGATCTGAGGTTACCTGACCCTAATCAACTGCCCCCCCCCCTCCCCCCCCCCCCCCCTTTCTTCTTTTTTTTTTTTTGCTTGTAAGGCTTTCTTTACTTTCTCTCTCGTTACGCGCATGATGTGCAGTTATTCTGCGCTGCTGCCTCGGTCATAGTTTTCGGGGCAGATGCAGCTAGAGTCAACTCTGAATTCCTGTTAGCCGATGTGCAAAAGTGTGTGATGTGAAAAAGTCGGAGTATTTGTTGAATAAATACGGTGCCCTGATGTCTTCATGCATCAAGTCTTAAGCAGAAGAACAAGTTTCTTAACCAGAAAAAAGTGATTCAATATCTCATTAAAAATTTATGGTGTCGGTCTGAGGCCAAAAAGTGATTATAAAATCAACAAGAATTGATGACTTCAGTTTCATGCCAGAAGAATTAGGGACTCAAGATTTTAGTATGTTGGTTTTATGTAAAAGCATAATGGGAATATTAGTCAGGAATTTATGATGCCGATATGATGCAGGAACTTAACAGACATTGGTTTAGAGATTCATTTTTGATGACTCACCATGATTACATCATAACGACGCTAGAATTTTAATATTTATTTTTGTACAGGATTGAACCGTCTTGTGAGCAGGATGCAGCATTCCTGAGAGAGCGGCGACCAGCGAAAACAGAATGGGAAATTTAAAAAATGTTTATATATCTCCTTGGAACAGCGCAGACCTAACGTGCAAGGCATTTCACAAAAGGTCGTACCAACGCAGTGCTCGGGACGAGTAAAATAACAGTTAATGTGTGTTCTAGCAAGTGCCCACAACCCCGATTCCAGATGTGAAGGTTCACGATATTCTAGTGAGTTCGTTCTAAAAAAGGTAATGACATTAAGGTTAAGGCTTCCGCGCTTAACGTTTACAGCAACGAATATTAAGAATAGAAAAAGGTCAAAGTTCATATAACGGCGCCGGTGCGAGATCTCGTCCAAGAGTTAAAGCGATAATGTCAATCACTGCAGCCGTGTTCGACCGACGGATCACTTCACTTTGGCATAGAAGATGCAGGTTCTAATGACCCCGTTGTTCGCTGCCTACAATAAAATATGAACTCACTTCTGCTTCGAAAAGTGTAACGGTATCATAAGCAGTTGCTGGGCAGTATACAGAAAAAGACAACTGCGTGCCTTTTATTGACATTTATAGTTTTTTGCATGCTAATTAGTGTGCTCCTCATTGTACTGGTAGCGCTCGTACTGTTCCAAGATAAAAAAAAAAATGGTTCGCGCAACTCGTTACGAGTGCATACGTATATTCAGGAGGAAACCTCGAATACTCGCCAAAATAGAATAGCGTTCAAGATTTTCGGTGTGTGCGATTTTATTGCGTGCCTGTTTCTTAGTACGGGTATCTTTCAAGAATAAAAACTTTAACATAGGCAAGCTGCAGGAAAAGGGTAAGTTCGCTTCTCTTCACCAAACCAGTAAGCACCTCTGTTTTTGCACAATTTAAATAAACAATATCGAGGGCTACTGTGCGCTGTCCAAATATTACAAAGAATACCTGGAATCTAAGAGCAAAAGTGAGATGGGCATATACTAATGGTAGTGGGAGCCATCAGCGCTAGAAGAGTTTTGGAAGGGATCGAAGAAATTATGACGTAGTGTTCAACGAGTTTGGCAATGGTTACTTTGGTGGCTGTTCATGTATGGCTAACCATTGCATGACGTGTGCTTTCGTGTCCGACTTCCGCGTTTATTGTCTCTATGCCGTTTTTCTTTTTTCCGCGTCCTGATTATGTTTGCCCGCTTTCTGTTCCAGAAAACGCGTAAATGAGAGAGTAATCAATTTTACACTGCACTGCTCGCTGAACTGTATAGATCGCGGATCATGCTTTGTGATGTCGAAATAGTTCGGTTGCTTTCGACTGTGAAGCCCTAGTGCATATTTTTGGACCTACATTTTAATTGGTTTACATAGGCAACAGTGGAGTATTATTAGATACTGCTATAGAAATATGGAAGAGAATCAAGTCCACCTTTCTCGGGCATGTTTTGATTGTGCGGCAACTGTGGGATATTATAAAAACTAAATTGTTATGCACATGTTGGCGGGAAAGGTCTAAGCTTCCAGATCAGCAGTAAAAATTTGCTTTCCATTTTTTTTTTTTTCTGAAATCGTACAGAGCATTCAAGACTGCCATCGAAAACCTCATTTTTTGATCAGTTTATCAAGCAACCGTGAACGTTGCAAGATACTTTTATAAACACACTGATATCAATGGTCTAAGGTTTCGGAATGTAATGAAATTTCGTTTCAGAAGTTTTTCCTGCGCTCACAACGAGTAATTAAGACTATCATAGGAGATGAGAAAACACCTTTATGAACCCACTGTTGCAAATGACTTGGCTTTTTAACGTCGCAAAGCACTGAGGATATGAGGAACGCCGTTGGAATGCCAAAGCGACTCTCGCTCTGAGAAAGAGGACTCTGGCCACCTGGAGGAGTAAAAAAAAAAGGGGGTTAAACCTTAATTTCCTCAAGAGTGTTTAGGACACGCAGGACCTTGGTCTCTTGCACGGACCCACTGCACCTAAAGGTTCATCTGTCTATGATAGTCCATGACGTCAACGGCATGGCCAGTCGCTTGTCTTGTACATATTTGAATCCGCTACTACCGTCCTAACGATCGGTGGTATCGTTTTAACACATTTTCAGATTTACTTATGCCGGCGCAGCCATATTGCCACTGAGCATTAACAGCAGCATTCCGATTGCCTGCTTTCGCTGAGGCATACGCCTGCGGTGCGCTGGTTATCGCACTGAAAGTTTGTCCTGCGCTCACAGCGTACAACAATCACAAGGCGAACACGCCTACCCATCCTACCACTTTCCAAGCATGTAAGCATTCAAGGTCATTAATTTGATCAATTAAAGATCATTATTTTAGAATCTAGGTTGCGATCACTCTACGGTCGTGGTCAGATAATCGTTTTTATATCACAAGTTTAAGGCTGTATCGTCAGGTAGTGACCAAAGCGTATAGGAAAGCTAAGTTGCCTATCTAAGCAACAATATATCTGCAACTTCGAAAGGTCAGCAGGGAGATGTCCGGCATCCTTATTACTCCGTTCAAAAAAATGTCCCACACCTGACCAAATAAGATCCTTATGACATGGCTTCTTTGTTTTTCATTCCGCTCACGTTAGTTACTTCCGTGTGGTCTCATTTCTTTCTCTCTCTCTCTCTCTCTCTCTCTCTCTCTCTCTCTCTCTCTCTCTCTCTCTCTCTCTCTCTCTCCCCCCTTTTTTATGCGTATATTGTGACCCCTTCATTGTCCGCAGTTTAGTCGCGCGCCTTGGTATGCTTACTATTTTGATGATTGGTGATGCACTTCTGCATACGCGCGAGCTTCATAGGATTGTAGATAATGTCGCGCCGCCACGTGTCATTGTTTTCTTTTTATTTTAAACCAGTTGTAGTCTGCATCCCGACTCATGTGTGACTGCATGAGTGTTATCTAGTTTTGGTATGATATTATCACCGACATCAGTACTGATACTGATAGACTTAGCGCATAAATCTAGGACACTGCCTGCAACTATAGTTTCTTCCGACGAAGGCCGGTCCCGCGGCCGAAACATCAAATCAATCCAGTCTTTGTTTCCACACCACACCACACACCACACACCACACACGCACACGCACACACACACACACACACACACACACACACACACACACACACACACACACACACACACACACACACACACACACACACACACACACACACACACACACACACACACACACACACACACACACACACACACACACACACACATGTATATATTTGTGTGTGTGTGTGTATATATATATATTCCTTCCGCTTCACATTTAATGCTCTTTATTCCAATAATCACCAAAATTCCTGTAAATGTCAACAGTATAAAAATAAAAATGTTTGCCTTGCACACGTAGACTGCTCGCTCCTTTAAATGGTATATATATATATATATATATATATATATATATATATATATATATATATATATATATATATATATATATATATATCTGTGTGTGTGCGCTCATTACGTCGCGGACGTGGACATTGGTTTTTCTTTATTGCGAGACACAGGCCAAGTCAACATGAAATATGCCAAGGGCAGCTTGTCTGGTTGGCGAATATGTACGGGTTCGATTAAAATCTCATCCATTTTTTTTTTTTTTCAGAGCAATCATATTCCTTATTGTTACATGCCTTAATTTTGCCTGAGTCATGTTACGACTTTATAATCATAATTTATCTTAGGTTTTAACCGATTACAATCTTTGTGTGGTGTCTCAACACCGCAGACCAGTGAGAAATTGACTAGAGATGTCATCAGCATTCTACTGATTCTATATTGTTAACGGTGGGGCGGTGTGGTTGTGGCCTCGCGATCCTCTCGATCAATCCTAGTTTTCGTCAAAGAACATCGAGGTTTGCTCCGAAAGTGCGCTATAACGATATTGCTTGTACATAAAATACTGATAAATATGAAGGCCCCTCCAATACGGGAAAGCACTTGAAAATTTTGAGGGGAAATGTGTTCGGCACAAAGTTGTATCATCTTGCGTTTCCTTTCTTAGGTATAGATTTGTGCAAGGTCGAAATTCGGCTGACATCAAAGGTATGCATGCACGAAACACTTGCGTTGCTGAGAACGCGGGCATTGCCTGCAAAAAGCGCTTTCGTGCCGAATCACTGAGGCCACGCACACATAACTTAGTAATTCAATATCAGATGGCGCCACTTGTGCAGAAGCTTGAATGAAGGCGCGCACCTCGAAAGAAGTCTCCACACGATAGCACTCGGCTGTGACAACATAATAGTGAGAAAAGTATTGGTAAGGAAAAAAGAAAGAGTAATGAGCGAATCAAACTATAAAAGAAGATGAGAAGGAGGGTGAGACAGCCAGGAGGGGAAGAGGGGGGAAAGAAGGCATGTTGAGAGTAGATAGGCTGCTCGAGTGTGGGATTCTCGACTGCGCGAAGGCCAAGGACTCTGAATACACGGCAGCAGCGGCAAGCACGCAGCCACACACGAAGGAGCAGTGCGTGGTGGGATCCGGAGGAACACAGGTGTCCATAACTGTTGCACCGAGGAAAAAAAATAAATTTGCAAGCAAGAGTGAGTATTATCTTCAGCAAATCTATCATGTTCAAGAATGCGAAGTATATATTTATATTAGGGACCAACACTTTTGCAGCCAGGATTCAGAATGCTGGGTGAAATGGAAGATGCGAGAAAAATCGCTTAAGTGTCACCTCACTTTCTTCGGCGATGACCTGATGTCAGCAGAAATATGCAACAACTCGTCATTCCGCCTCCATTTAGTTATTTGGCGCGAAAAATGCGATGTCAGCAATTATCGCGTTAACCATGCTGCTTGCTGCTGCTTGCTGTATGCAGGTGAAAGTAAAATTAGTTGTGGTTTAACTCTGCTTAAACCTAGTTGAATTGCGATAACAACGGTGGAAGCTTCTTTTGCCTGCTACATTATTCCCCTATTACGCCCTATCAGCGTATGGTGCTACATCATTGGGGACACTTGAGCTCATCCTTAAAGAGTATGACGCGAGAGCGTAAGTTACCAGTCTTCTTCTTCTTCTTTTCTTTTTTTTCTATTTCTTCTTCTTCTTCTTCTGCTCCTCCACCTCCTCCTCGGCTGTTGAAAGTCAAGCGTGGCCTCCGCGGGACCACGCGACGGCTATTGCTATTGCAATGTTACGAAGCGGCAAGCCGATGAAGACAGGAGACAGAACATGACCGATGACGATGGTAGATGACGTTTAATGAATGTTCGCGGGCCTAGCGCGAGCGCTCCTGCCCGCGCCACTGCCCGCTTCTTCTTCCTTGTCGTCCGTAACAATATAATAAGCAGGACAATAAAATAGCGCGCGTAAAAATTTATACTGACGATTGTCAATTGTGGTCAGAGTGCTAACTGCAAAGAAGGCTATAAGTATCATGACCATTCATTCGTTCATTCATTCATTCATTCATTCATTCATTCATTCATTCATTCATTCATTCATTCATTCATTCATTCATTCATTCATTCATTCATTCATTCATTCATTCGCCCTGCCGTGGTGGTGCAGTGGTTAGGACGCTCGACTCCTGTGCCCAAGGAGGCGGGATCGAAACTCGGCCTCGGCAGCCGCTTTTCAATGGAGATAGAAAAGCATGACACCCGTGTGCTGTGCGATGTCAGTGCACGTTAAAACCCCCAGGTGATCGCAATATCCGGAGCCTTCCACTACGCCGCCTCTCATAGCTTGAGTCGCTTTGGGAGTGATCACTCCGTAAACCAAACCATTAATTAATTCATTCATTCATTTATCGTCACAACAAAGACGTATACAGCGCAGCAATATTTCAAAAACGCAAAGTGGGACAGTTTACACATACATACACGTATAGAGAGTGAAAGAACAGATATTCTGACGTTCCACTGCTGTACTTCAGCCACCTACGAAATTTTCTGCACTTCAACTTACTTTATTCATTCAGCAGGTTTTTGTACCATATTTGTGTTCGCTTCTCGAAAAAAGATAGCTGAGCGCCCCAACGCGTGCGGAACCAAAAAAAAAAAGAAAAGAGAGATAAAAGAAGACTAGCAACGCTATTTTTTTTAAAAGGGCGCGCAACTGATGCCTACGAGCGAGCGAGCAGAGCATCCGGTCCCAGCCGGGCCCGACCCAGACCGCGAGTGCCCGCAGAAGGCCAGGCAGGCCTTGATATAGCGCCCAACGCATTGTCCGGCATCGTTACGCGGACTAAGAACGTCCGTGGCGGCGAATTGCGGAGGATGGCATTCAAAGGAGAGAGAGCCAGAAATGGAGCCTGCATGCACGCTGCAAGGCGACTCTACACCTACTCCTCGTGTGCGTCAGATGCCTTCGAGGGCATCGCTAAGGAAATACAAAGTACTGGGCCATTTTCCATAATAGCTTTTGTTTGTTACATTTACCTAACATTAGTGGTGCGAAGCGCAAGCCCCTATGTCGCGATGCAGAGCAGGAGGTGTAACGAAAAGTCTGTACTTTGAAGAGAGCCCGTCGTCCGCCTGATAGATGCGACAGCGCCGGGAGCGCCATCCACACGCAGCCGATGCAGCCGCAAAACGGTTTTTTTTTTAGAGAAGGGTATATGGAATCACGAGCGGGAGAGACATGATGCGAGTTGCCTCTGACTGCGACGCCCTGCCTCCTTCGGCATTGCCAGCTATGCTGTACTGGGCTGGTAGTGATAGCAGCGGTACAGCACGTAGCACCCTGACAGCTGGACCGCGGAAGTTTTCAGGTGAGTGTTCGAGTATACGCGGACCAGTGTGGTGGGATCAACATGCCAGGGCGATAAAAAGCTGAGTAAACCGACCCTGTGTGCATGTTCTCAGGTAAAAAGCGTGAATGAAAGAGGGACTCATTTTCGCTATTTAGCTAATGGAATGCGGTATGCCCCTCTGTTCACAGGCAGAATGCTCGTACATCTTGCTGAGTCACATAGATGTCAGCAGTTCATTCCCTCGTAAACGCACGGGAAACAATCTCCGCGGTACGCTGATTCATTACTATGTGCTGGGGTTTAGAGACCTGCCGGCAACCACGACGGTAGATGTAGTGATACTTATAGAGCATGTTTTGACATCGCGTGAAGCTGCGCCTAAACCAAGAACATGGATTCTTTATTACATTTGTGAAAGAAAATATTTCTTGTTTATAGTCATCTGATGCGATCACTGCTTTGCAGAATGGGCCAGAAACATACGATTGACGTCCCCTATATTCAGGAATCAGAATTGGTCAACACACACACAAGATTGGCTTGTAAGATACATAAATACCGAACATTTCTAACGGACTACGTAGAGCATAGGAGCTGCTCAGTCACAGAAAAACCTACACACAGGTGGAAGAAGTAACATAACATCCATTCAACCAATTACTTTGGACACCGACCCAGCTGTTAGTTACTATTAATTTAGTGAAGAGAATCACTGTACTGAAATTCTCGTGAGCTAAAACAATGGACCTCTCTACAGTTGACTGATGGACGTTCTGTGAAGTCATGGCCGTCTTCTCCACGCTGGCCTCCTTCGGTTGGCCTTGTTACTTGAACGATGCGGCACCGCGGAGCAGCGTACCCTCACCATAGAGACAGCACCGCGTAGTAGACGCGGCCGCCTTCCAACAAGATAAAAACAATTAGGCGAAATAACGCAGTTAAAGCGATAGCAGACTGAACAACGTCTTATTCATTCTCGTCACACTCAGGTCTCGGACCTCTCAAGTCTCCTACCGTCTCGAATTATGTAACAGTGGCCCAGATGCAAAAAGAAAAATGGTAGCGGTTCTATGCTGTTCAGAGCTCGGTAACAGGTGCAGACATAATCCCGGTCAACAAGGGAGCATTACACATGCTAACCGAACTAAAATACTTCCTCGCTTGTTGTTTTGAACGGTAATAGCTGTCTATTTGAAGCGGTTTTTATGGTATTTTGTTATGTGATTCTTAACTGAGCTCTCAGATGACCCCTTAGCAAATATAATCAGCGCGAAGGTAAAAAAATAAGAGAGAACGGATTTTGCTCACTGGTACAACATGAAAAAATTGAGTAACCAAGGCGAGATTACGGAGGCTCGAATAATATAGGGTGGACACAGCTGGCACCGGAATAGGTAAATTGGAGATATTTTCGAGAATCTGCTTTTCCAGCAGCGCAGTTGGCCGGATGATGAATCATTATCTTAAGCCGATGAGAACGGAAGGCCACTGGTTAAATTACGTTCGCGAATCGTATCAGCACGATCGGAAACAGCGAAGCGGCTTCCCGCTTTCGGCTGCGATCACGGTGGCTGCGATGAACCGACCTTTCATTCTGCTGCGGCATGTCGCTCAGCGCCGCTTTATCAGCGCATGTGTGGGCGCGGATTATTTCTTTCGTACCGTGCAGTCGCGGCGTAGCGCGACGATTGCTGCATGCAAAAGCGATTCGCGTTTATGCGAGGAACATTGCGCGGATCGATGAGTGACCGCTCTCCACTGCTATTGCGCAAACATGTGGCAAAGGATGTATCAACATGCGGTATGCAAACACGTCACACAAAGTACGGCAAGCAGTCTCACATAGTGCAGCGAATATGAATTTGCGTCCATCCATCTTCGCGCGTCCGGCTTCGTTTGAGAAAAACATTACTGAAAGCGAATGGAGACGGCACGCGATTAAAACCAACATAGCGGTGCTATCGATTTGCTTTTTCTAAGCCCCTTCACACGCAAGAAATTCACAGCGTTTGTTTTAGAAGCTCCTTCGGTCTGAAGAGGTGTTCACGCTGGAGAGCCCGTGTGTATGATGGACGTGCATGACGTGACTGTCGCGGCATTCTCTCTAACAGCGGCGACAAACGTAAAATATGCAGCCATTTTCGAAACTATCGTGGTGAAGCCATGGCGGTCTTCGACACGCTGGCCTTTTTCGGTTGGCCCGGTCCCTTGAAAGATGTCGGCACCATGGGGCAGCTGTACGCTCCCCACAGGGACAGCTCTAATAATGGTTGCAGAGAAAGAAGGATCGAATTTATCGACTCATAGTTTCAAGCAAACACTGATCATTTCTTATCAATATTGTCTAGTTCTGTGCACTGTGAAAGCCAAAATATTGAGGGACACTAAAAGCTTTGAAGCGGAAGCCATTGGCACTTCGTACCCTTTTATAAAGTTACGATTTGATAAGATTTGTGCATGTGCTTTCCTACTCGCTCACTATACACTAACACCTGAATTCGTGCTTCTGTGATATCACACGCAGTACTCTTTAGCGTACACTCGTAAACTACCACTTTATGTGAAAGGCTTGCCAGACATGTATAAAAGCATCGCTTCGACCAAGCTGTACGAACTCTCCTGAGTGGCCAATAGGCGTGTCTGACTCAAGACCCAAGGGTCCCTGATTCTGTTTCCAACTCCTGCCAACTCGACATCGTGATGAGTTCTCGTGACGACACACAACCCGTCGACCAATCAGTGCGCAGAAGCGTCGGCCCCCAAATACCACCTACAAGAGGCACGTTCGTGATATTTTATTCACTTCGACAATAACTATAATGCAGACTATGGGTTTGTCGCTTAGGCTAACCAGCCGATATTCTCGCACAATTATTTCTATGTTTATATTTAGTATGATCCACATTTAGGCTTTGTTACCATGACTGTTTTCATTTGCAATCTTTTAAGGTTTGTCAAAGCAGAAGGCTGGGCTAGTTGGTGTGTCATCACAGACAAAAAGACTAGCGCAAATAACACAGGCAGAGACACAGGAGAAGACAGGACTAGCGCTCGTCCTGTCTTCTCCTATGTCTGTGTCTGTGTTATTTGCGCTAGTCTTTTTATTTATAATGTTTGTCTGCGCGTCTCTTTTCTTTTATTTTCCTTTTTCTTTTTTGCTCATTGAGGGTAGGTCGGGCTTCACCCGTCCTATCCTCGTCTTTTCTGAGAGTTGTTATAAAGCTACGTTCTACGTTCAGAAGTCTTCATGTTACCCAACTTGTGAGAAAGTCTTGCCGATTCCTCTAAAATATTTACGAAATTTTGTTGATCTTGCACAGTGCAAGCAGGTGCTTAATACCTGCATTGTTTTTGTAGTTTATTTGTATTTCCAAGCTTATTAGTTAGGCACTCCATATGAACAAATTTAGGAACACTTAAGCTCCACCTTTAAGATTATGAAGGGACAAGGGTAATGACTCCCATCATAGGCTCTTCTTGTTGATCATTGTTCACGTACATCACATATCGGTAAAACTGTAAGCTTTTGGTTCCAATATCCCGCCTGCGTAGATAACTTTTAACTCATTAATTTAAACTGCTGCTTAAAAGAACCCTTTATGCAGGTCTACCAGCTGAAGTTTTGCTGAAGCGTAGAGCGAAACTACCCATTCGATAGCGATGCGGTCGAAGGGTCTATTCGAACGACAAGAAGGGACGTTTTGTTTGCCTCCTTTTCCATCAATCACTCAGAAGACCAGCAGCATTTTCGTTAGAAAAAAAACTCAGAAAATGATGAACAATTTTTTTGCAACGGCACGAGGAGCAGCGGAAGGAATTTCCACCTACCACAACAGGAACCTTTAACCGGAATGAATAAAACGGCTTGAAGAATGCGAACTACTTCCAGATGGCATTTTCATGCTGTAAATTCTGCGATCATTCAACATCAACTCAGCGAAATTGGGTGCAGCGGCGCTAACGTTATAGTTCCCCCGTCATGCTCCACGGATAAAAAAAAAAGAACTATATTACCATCACTCTTGGAAGTGTTAACGTCAGCGGAGACAGTCATTAGCGAAACTCGCCCTTCCATTGTGCCCGTCAGTCACTGTGCTCGCTGAGCTTTATCATTAAAAAAAAAAGTCGAATGCTATTTTCACAGGCCATTTTGATCCAGGTAAATAATATTTAATAGAAATCTAGATTGACAGTCTGACCAAAAACTGCGCTCTCATGGTTCTGCAAACTTCATAGAACAGCGGGAGAGCGGAAAACTTGAGCTTTCTGTTCTTGTGCGTTCTGTATTGTGGAAACCAGGAATATCACGAAATGACATTTTTCTATCGTGTACTGCGCAGATATGTGCACGCAGCGTGTAATTGAGCGGCGTCTTAAGTGAAACCAACCGGAAGCCGCAGTTTCTCTCTCTCTTGCGTGTATTCGTTCCTCTGGCGCTCTTGCTTCCACTGGCAATGTTCCGTACGAAGGCCACCAATAGCCCCGCCGGGGTGGTGCAGTGGTTAGGGCGCTCGCCTACTGTGCCCGAGGATGCGGGATCGAATCACTGCCTCGGCGGCCGCTTTTCGGTGCAGGCGAAGAGCAAGGCGCCCGTGTGCTGTGCGATGTCAGTGCACGATAAAGAACCCTATGTGGACGAAATTTCCGGAGCCATTCACTACGGCGTCCCTCATAGCCTGAGTCGCTTTGGGACGTTAAACCCCCCCAAAACCAAAACCAAACACCGAAGCCCGCCAATAAACACTGTGCGCTCCAAACGCTTTCCGGCCCGCATTTTGCCTTTCGACGACATACGAATAAACATGCGCATGGTGTTAAAAAAATTGCCGAAGAAATTTAAAAGTTGCTGCGGGATCCATAGAAGCGGAAAGAACGATGTACTGAACAGAAAAAAAAGGACATAAATTCACTATGGATTGTCTGTAGCCTCCTCATATGTTAAGTAAGAATAAATGCAGGTATTCGAAGAACCTGGCAACACTGTAAGCGGGATTTCGAAGTGTTTCTGGCAGCGTCCGCACCTGATAAGGTCCTGCGGATGCTACAAGATCGCCTTGCTGCTCACCTCGCCGGCGGCGACGCGTTGGAAGTCTGCAACTTTGGAGGCGAAGTTAAGCGCAATGATTATGACCCCAGTTCAACGAATCTGCCCAGCGCAGATGGATGAGGCTCACGAACGTAGACCTGTTTCTACAGTTTATGCAAGAAACAGATGAGGCCTCGAAATACTAATCGCTACTTAGAGATTAAGGAGAGAGATACCCTTTAATGAAAAAAAAAAAAAAAAAAAAAAAAAACAGAATTTAGCTTGCGTTTAGATTTTGGTGGCATGCTACTCTGAGTAGGAAGGGGAATAGGGGAGCGAAATATTGAATAAGAATAGTGCGGAAAATAAAAGAAATGAAGGCGGTAAAATGAGGCCATTAAATGCGTTCTAAGGTGCATCGTGAGGTAATGGTATAAAATGAAATGATGAAATGCATTATCCGACAAATGTGCTTATAGAGTTCAGAGCGTGAAAAACGCCTGAGGGCAACATGCAAGGTGAATTTAGAGTTTGTCAAGAAATCCAATATCTTTCAAATATGTAAATAAAAAGTTCATTGCGAGTCTGTTGCCTAGGGCAGGCTAAGGATCCTAAAACACTATTCATTGTTAAAGGCACAGGGGAGAGCTTCTCCATGCTGCGTTCATAGTACGCACGCTCATCAGCGTACGCAGGGCACTCAAGTAGGATATGTTCCACAGTTTCAATCCAGCCACAGTTGTCACAATGCGGACTGTTAATTTGTACGAAACGGTATAGCAAGCAATTTGTATATGCACAGTTCAGGCGAAGTCCATGCTGAAGAGTTTCTAGGTGGCGAAAAAATTTTGGAGGCAGTCTTAATCTCAGATGTGGGTCAATTGAATAAAGAAATCGGTAGTAATGTGCCGGCAAGCTCCAAAGATACTTTGTTTTGGAAGCAAATGTTTTAGCCAGTTGGGATGCATCCGATTTCGCAAAGAAGGTCCGAATGTATCTTTGATATTGGTGGCTTTTACGAGCCGCTTCATCTGCTTTTTCATTGGCTTTAATGCCACAGTGAGCATGTATCCACTGAAATGTTATGTAGTGGCCTGCGGCAATAGCCAAATGATGTAGATACCCGATGTCAAGGGAAACAAGCTGATGATTGGGTTTCCTAGCAGGTTATTCATGATTTGCAGATATGCTCTTTAATCAGTGAAGGTAACCGATCGTCCAGGAGTTTGGCGCAGGATATAGTAAACAGCTTCTTTAATGCCTTGGAGCTCAGCTGTTGTAGATGATGTCTTCCGCTGCAGCCGGTAAGAGAGGATATGGTTTGTTGAGGGCCCATAAAGGCCACAGGAAGAAGTGCCTTAAGCAGTTGAACCGTCGGTGAATATGTGGGTGTACAGCGTATATTCCTTGGCTAAGTAGGCGAGAGCGGCTTGCAGAAGTGCTGCCTGTGACATGCGGCTCTTCGCATCCACGCCAGGAACAGATATATTCGCCATTAGAGACGATAGTGTCCATGGTGGAAAGGTGAGAGGTATTCGATTTCGGGGCTGAATAATAGAATAGTAAGGAGGGGTAGAAACTGTAAAGCTTGACTAAAGCCAGAGTCGCAGTAAGTTAGGTGGAGCAACGCTATTTTCTGATGAGACGTGAAGACCCCGGGTAGCCAGGTACATTGAGATGTGCAGTAACGCTATCTGAATACGCTGCTGTGTAACATAACGCGAGCGTGATGCACTCCAGATGCATATATCATCTGGAAAAATTGTTATATGTACTACTCGTGGAAGGTTTGTTGTTATGTGTATAAGGGCAATATTGAACAGGAGAGGGCTGAGCACAGATCTCTGAGGTACGCCCCTCTTCACTGCGTGAAAACGAGTTGGACCATGTGGAGTGCTCATAAAAATTTGCCGCTCTTGTAAATAGTGTCCAGTCCAGTTGTAAAGATTTCCTCCGAGGCAAAGGCTGGCCAAGGCTGAGAGAATTGCATGATGAAACGCCGAGTAAAAAGCGGCCATGGTGTCACTTCACTCTGAGCTTCACTCTGATCAAGCTCTACTCGCATACACCGACAGCAAACCCAGTCTTTTTGCGGCATTGGTTTGAGCTGCTCTAAATAAAACTGAGTACCAAAGAATCGGCAAATTTTTTCCTTGAGCACACATGATTTCGGCCATGTTTTATGGCGAATGGTATAACGAGTATTCAGTATTTTCTTAAGCCTAGCGAGAAACGTGTTTGATAGACCAAAAAGATAAAGCGGACGCTACTTCATGGCTGAAAGGTTTCATCCGTACCAGTGCCATCTGCACTGCAGACGGTCATGCATGCACGTCTTCCCACACTCTCAGTCCGCTTGTCTAACATCTTCAAACCGATCGATTCAATCAAACCGCTTCGAAAATTTTTTATGCGAAAACGAATTGGCGCAGTGGACGTTTCCGACGGAGCCCGTAGCCAGGGATAAAATGTCTGGAAGGGGACGGAGTAAGCAATGTTATCAGTTTTCAGAATAAGCGTGGCAGTGTGATGATCTAGCACTTCAAGAGAAGTTTTAGTGCGCCAGGACGGTTTCGGCATGATGGCGGGCGTACTTTGCGAGACACTGCAGGTAACAAACACGCATGCGCGGACCGTTTCGCATCCAACCACGCTTTGAGTTTGTACGCTTGGTGTAAGCCCTAACTTACTCCGCGAGAACGTTACTGGTCACGTTGACAATAGGGCCAGAATATCTTCCAGAAGCATTTCGAAAGTCCTTACTAAAGCTAGCCAACGTTTCAAGCGGAGTTTCCCAACTATATGATCGAAAAGCTCTTAGTAAGCCACGTTGCTCGCACGCTTCAGACCAACTGCAATGTCATCATTGCATTGTTCAGCGCAATAGCACGTTCTAAATAGTGGAGTTCACTCTTGGGCAGAACGCACACGTCAAGGTATCAGCGAGAACTAGGCCTTCTTTTTCAGATAATTCCGCAGTTTCAACTTGTAAAGTACTCTT
This sequence comes from Amblyomma maculatum, assembly GCF_055883805.1. Classification (NCBI taxonomy): domain Eukaryota; kingdom Metazoa; phylum Arthropoda; class Arachnida; order Ixodida; family Ixodidae; genus Amblyomma; species Amblyomma maculatum. The sequence goes on along the minus strand of NC_139349.1, from coordinate 53,766,220 downwards.
TAAAGTGCAGGCTATCATCATATATAGCAGCGACACACGGCGAATTAGAGCTTCCGTTTTATGCTAGGTTTTACATTTTTCCTTTGTTTTCACAATTTCTTACTTAAAAAAAAAGAAGAAGAAGGCGGGCAGCGCACTCTCCTGTAAATGCATAAGATGCATGCACAAGACATTTACTATAACAACCGAAAACATTTCGTTGTTAATAATACTGTTACGAGAAGTCGAGGAAGAAGTGTTTCCCTCCCTTGCCTCGTGGGAGGGAAATGCAGGTAAATGACGACGAGGTGGGACTGTTTTCCGTGAGGCTGCTCGCTGCTCTGCCAGTTGCAGTCGTCTTGTAAATAGATTGTAAATAAATTGTAAATAGATTGTAAATAGATTTGGTCTTCACGTAACATCTTGGTGGAGGTGCTGGGTGAAAAATGAAAAAATAGATGAAATGAAATAAATGAACAAAAAGGAAGATAAGGCAATCTAGTCTCGAAGAGTGTGAACAAAACAATGACGAATGAAACAAACTGGTTCTATATAGTTGTGAAGAAACATCAAACTTGTATGTCATGACTTTTGGATCGTCTGGTCTTCGATGGCGCCCGCACATTCTTAGCGTATGGCTTGGTAATGCTAGAAACTTATCGAGAACCGCAAAAAACGTGCGCCATTAATCCCGGATCTTACCCTGTATTAGTGATCGTCAGCACTCTTTTTCACGCAGCATCATTCCGGTGTTCCCAAAGGTACACATTGGATATAAACAAAACGATAGCATACAGGGAACGGTGAAACATTCACCCATTCCATCCGCATCATTCGGCAGAAAAACAGGTAGTAAATCGCGTACTCGTTTCATGCTAAGCCACACGCACTTAAAGGGCGCGCGAGACAGGCAGCTACCAATAAATCTTTCCGGCCAAAAAGGCGAGAATTGTGCATCAACCGTGACCTTGTTAAGCATGACCGCGCCTGCGCGTACGTCCTTGACGAGGGAATGCAAACTTGGCGCCGGAGGCGACATGCGGACGATCGAGAGAAATACGTCAGGAGCTGCGCACAGGAGAGAGTGCACGCGGGCGGTTTGCTTAGAAGGCCGGGACATGAGACGCGTGGATGAATGTGACATTAGGCACTTCAGCGATGCGCAGATGAGGCAATACACCCTTCTTTCTTCCTTTTTTCTCCAACCGTCACGCACTTGTCGTGGGCCGCCCGATCACACGTTCCGAGTGAGGAGCTCTGATTCGAGTTCGATGCACCAGTTCTCTTGTACGTGCGCCCGCACCAACAGTGACAAGGGTGCTTTCTTTAAAACATATGGCACACTTATCTTTTTTCCCTAAGGTTCATGTTGATGTTACTCAAGGACTTCAGCATCTCGATTCGAAGTTTATTTGGGGAACTTGAAACAAGGCTTATGAAAAGAACTCTCGCATTCTGAGACAACTGTACCCATGAGAAGAAATATTAGTTGCTCCGTGTTTGGGTAGGAAGAGGGCGGGCAGGTCAGTCTCATTGTAACCATGCATTTTGTTATTTTTTTTTTCTATTAAAAAAATGTGTGCAGATTGGCTTTCCTGTGTATTCTTTCGCGCTTGAGGCAATAACACATAACCAACTTAAGTTTGTTAGGCTACATGCCGTGCGACGCCTTAATATCTATCCGATAATATAAAAATTGGGAAACATATGCAAGAAAGAAAATGAAGAAGTGTTATCAATAACTTCACAAAGCCTAGTTGAAGTGTACTATAGCCAGGTTGTCTGCATTTTGCTTTTTCTAATATATGAGTGATACCTATCTTGTCAACATTGAGGACACATGGTTTGCGGACACACTATTTTGAGCCTGATCAGCGCATTTCGTACGCTCAACATTCTACTCAGATTCCCCTCTACCACTGCGAGTTCAATAGGAAACGAGATCATGCAGGCCGAGTTGAAAAATCGTGTGGCAGCATGTAATGTCATATTTTGGCTGGTAAATGTAGTGGAAAATGACACCAAAGTATCCGCACAATACTGGCAAATGCTGTTAAGCATGCCAAAAGGATTGAAGAAAAACCCATCGAAGACAGCAGCAAAAGTATACATGTTCAGCCCATCGTTATACCAGTAAATGACTTGAAAGTGGCTTGCCTGCTGTTGAATCATTTTAAGACGTGTAAAACTGGTACCTAAGTGGCCTGAAATAAGAGCTGTAGCTTCATAATCCAACGACCGACGGCTAATTCTAAAAAACGCCCTCCAAGTGTTGAACTCCGGATCTGATTTGCTTCGATTAATTCAATATAATGTGCTACCTAGTTGACGCCTGGAAAATCGCTTTTATAAAATGCTGTGGACAAGAGCAGTTACCTTGGTGTTTCATTTCTGATGCCATTTTTAGAGCGAAAGCTCTACTCAATGCAAAGTCGATCACTCTGCATGTGTCTCGCATAGCAACGCTATGCATAACAACACATACGGTTATCAAAGCTATACATAGCAACGCCGCGGCTCTTCCGTTGCCGCAGCGTAGCAAGGAAGATGAGGACGTAGATGTGATGCGGACGATCCCGCGCTGGAGCGTGAGGTACAGTTAGACGTCAAACATCATGGATAAAAGGATGAATGCATGTGCTTCGCTGCAGATAGGATGGAAGATAAGTCAGGATCTTCCGCAGACCGAGCGCGGAACGCTGAAATTGCGCGAAACAGGCGTCACCATCAAGCGAAGTCTTCGGATCCTGAAGATATGGGTAAACGACAAGAAGAACTGAAGAGAAAGCGTGAATGGCAGAAGATGTTACGAGCTGCATAAACACCAGAAGAACGAGCTGTAGGGGCTGGAGGCTGACCGTAACCGAAAGCGTGTTAAACGCACTGTTCATCGGATTGTACCGCTTTCTCTCGATCAGTGAGTAACAATGCTTAAACCTGCGAAACTTTTTGTGACTGACACATGTTTATGTTGTGTCGGTGATTCAGTGAAGATCGCTCTCATAATATCAAACAACACGGGAAAAGCTGCTTTATTGTTCGTTCCTGAGGACGGGAATAAAATGGGCAAATAATCATTTCCAACAAATTCACTTTGCCTCGAGAGGTGCCACATTGAAGTTATAATGGCGCATGGTGAGAAAAGTTTCTTTCGTGGGTACCATTTTCTAAAAAAATACTGCATATTTGCCTCATCTTTTTTCCATAAGGCGAAGTTGTTGGACTCATTTCCGTAAGGCGAAGCTGCTAGTTCCTTTTGCATAGAGGGAGGCCAGTATAGAGGGAATATTACTGACACTAACAATATGGCAGCGAACTCTGGTGCTATAATGTGCAAGCTATGCGCAGCCCAAAATATATCGCAGTGTTACTATATGGATGGACACCGCGTTCACCACGGTCTGTACAAAATGCAGTCTACAGCCATCCTTTAAACAAAGCAAAAATTGCTATTCTTATGCGACTCTGAATGACTGTTCGAAAACCAAACCCGTGCTTTGGAAAAAATAGGCCTCTAGATTGGGAGGGAGAAAAACAAACACTGCAGCAAAATACTCCCCGTGAAGCGTATACAGACATGCTGCCGGAGTAAAGGTATGTGTCAGATTAGGTTGGGCTACAGTGTTTTTGTTCGGTGAAATACTATTTTCACAAATACTATGCTTATTCGCTGGCCGTGGCTGCACAGAAGTTAAGCTTTCGACAGCAGAGTGTTATTGCGGTTTGCGCTTTCTTACGACACCTTTCGTAGCCGCAGTTCTGCATTAATTTGATAAGCCCCCGCAGATTATGGCATATGCTCAATAAAGTGTTGTGGGTACACATCTGATGCATGAAACGGGTTCACAAGAATGTAACAGGAAATAAGAAATATGAATCATTTGAATAAGAGTGTTGCTGAAGACAAAATATACAAGAAGAGAACGAAGAATCCGAATAAGCGTTCTCTGAAAACACAGGGTGAAGGGGCTCCATAAGCACGAAGCATAACAAGAGGTGCAAACCGAAGAAAGAACGTACACTGCACTCGTTCAGTGACATTCTGCATTAACACACAGCTGCTGCAAAAATATAGAAAAAAAAAAACGTAAAAAACTGGCTTGAGCTTTGCAGAGCGCGTAGGCCTGTTTAGGAATCCATTTCCTTTTACAATATTTTACACATTGTACCACAGAAACAAAATGCGACTTGGTAGGCTACGCCTTGTGTCACATTTCGTTCCTTCACTGTGTATGATGGGCCAGCCTGTATGCTTCATTATTCTGAGATATATTTTCTACGTTATAAGGCACTGTAAAATACCACTTTAAAGTTTGTAAGCTTCCTGAAAGTATTCGATCGTGGCCATGGCTAGCTCGAAATCATATGTTTTTTTAATTAGCAATTTGCAATACTGTACTCTGACAGCAGGATTTCTGAGTGGGTAGTCCATGAAATAGCAAAACGTTTCCTTTCTAAGAATGATTTTAAAACATGCATGACATCTCTGATCGAAGGTCCGGACGGCAGGTTGTTTGCTTAGTATCTCAATCATTGACGTGACCGTCATTTTATAACCATCACTAGTTACGGTCGTTGGAGCGTTGCGACGACTTAAGAAAGAACAAAAAGTTTGCACTGCATTGCGCCATACACGCCGGACCTATCGCAAAAGTAGCAGCAGAACGCATCTCGCGTGCGAGTGCCTCGCCTTGCTGCTCGCGCGCGCGCACGCATACACACACGCACATGCGCATACACGCAGGCACGCACACACACACACACACACACACACACACACACACACACACACACACACACACACACACACACACACACACACACACACACACACACACACACACACACACACACACACACACACACACACACACACACACACACACACACACACACACACACACACACACACACACACACACACACACACACACACACACACACACACACACACACACACACACACACACACACACACACACACACACACACACACACACACACACGCACGCACGCACGCGCGCGCACACGCGCGAGACAAAGCATTAGCACGATCGACGACTAAAATGTAGTCTGCTTTTAGCGACTGCTCTGTGGAGCCACCCAACTTACCGAACAATGCTGAACGAACCGAATGTGTCTATATCCTTGCACACGCAGTTAAGGCTCCCGCACACACAAAAAAAGTCTGCAAAGATTGACGATGACCACACACTGGCACGGCACACCTCACAACACAACACAACATAACACAACACCCGGACTAGGGTTTTCAATGAATTCGACCTTAGACTCGAGTGAACGGCACAAGTTGACTATGAGCGCAGCCTGGCTGATCTTCGTCGACGGGCGAACGCGACCACTGGAGACAGCTATTTTGTATACAGGTTCGTGAGTGCGATAGAACACATTTCGTTCTTTAGGGCGAAAGCACTATAATAACCCTGTCAAACCCAACCACGAATATTGTGTGAAGCTTTTGCCGAACACAGGGAAGAAAAACCATCGCAGCGGAGCGGATTCCAGCCCAGAATTTCTCGTTGGAAGCGAGTATGGAGGATCGTAAATATCTCCGCAGCCGATCACCCTGCGTGTTATACGGCAACACATTAGCTCCTACTGTAAATTGAACGTACAACGTAGTCCCCCCCCCCCCCCCCCCTTCCTAAAACATCGCAAAAGCTTTCTCCCGTCGTAGTCGGACATACCAGTCTTTTGTGTTTACGAGAGTGCAACGACATCACGCCGATGCCGCGACTCAGTTAACAGCAAGTGTCCTTAGACGTGCAAAAGCTGCTTTTTTTTTCCCTCTATTTTAATCCGACTACAATGAAATTCATTTCTAGCTAGCGCTTCCTACCTGCTCTTCTTGATATCTATTAGTAATGTTCCGTTATTATCGCTTTCGTATAGGGCGCCACGACCGAGATAATCTGGCGATTAGAGTCCACTTTATCCCCTTTTTATTGCTATCATACTTCGTCGCTGTTTCAAGTGACCCTCCTCTGTCGCCGGGATAATTGGAAAAGAACCGTTATATATTTTAAGCTGGGAACTCAAAGCAAAGCTTCAAAACTGCAAAAGCTAGTCTGCAGAGAACAGCTGTATGACGCCACCATCGGCTTTCTTGGATTCACCGTCTAATGACGTACGAGTTCTCGACGCGGAAAAGCGGAGGCTCCATTTTCTCCACTCTTCTGGGCCGCTAATGCCGACCCGCTAATTATCAGGTGCCCGAAAGTGAGAATAGGATGAAGCTTGCGTTTGAAAGCATATGCAACACCCAGCGCATCGAAAACGCCAACAGGAGGAGACAGACGCTATGATAACTTATGTCCGCTTATGTCCAGTTTTTGGCTTTAATAACAGAATCTGATATGTCAGCCACTCTTAAACAACCCGCTTCTGACACTTGGAATTAAGAGGCCGACAAGTTTAAACGGGGGATTCGAGGTATTCCGTTTGGCCACTATTAAATCCCCTATAGGTGACCATAAACTAAATCATTAGCATAGCCGATCTTTTTCGCTTTTCCGGGTAATTACCTACCTCAGGGTAATAAATTACCAATTGGTTCTCAATTTCATGCTGTTTGCAACTGATAATCCAACTGCCCACGGTTTCAGCTTCGGAAAAGAAGCGAATAAAGCGAAAACCCGTGGAGAAAGAAATAATATTATCGGTCATTACACTGCATTAACTGTTCACTTGCAATAAAATAAGGAGAGAGACGAGAAGAAAGACAAGAGATGTGTATTGGAATACTCTTTTCACATAGTCTTTCCACATACAGTCGCGGTGATAATAATAAGGAGCACAAAGGTGATTAAACTTCTCACCTTTACCTGCGACTTTTCAGTGGTACTTAGTGCACATACTGAAATTGTTGGCGCGCTGGTTTACAACAAGAAGCTTACATATTTTTGTGAAGAATGCGCGAGGAAAGTTGAAATGAGAAAGAGTGTTCCGCTTCATTCCGGCAGCACCTGTACATTGGTGTTCGAAACGCGCTCAGAAGATAAATAAAAGGGGAGTTATATAAATCGAGGTGCTTCGAAAGGATCGGCACTGCAACAGATCGAAATAACAGAACTTTGCGCATGTTTACAAGAGAGACTCGGCCTTGTCGAGTCTTGCTCTTCGTATTTGGCATTATCCGACAACTCAGAAGACCGCCCCTCGTGAAGGCCAACATTGCTTGCCGACAATGAAATAAGATAAGTAACGCCACCATTTCATTTTTCCTCGGCGAATGAGAAAAAGAATAGAATTTATGAGATCGCATTTAGACAGCGAAATAATAATAATATCCGCTATGAGGTGCTTAGCGTTTACACGACGAGTTCCAGCAGTTTCTTTCTTTTGTTGTTGTTGCGGAAAAATATGAAACGAAAAGTTCAGGACGTTTGTCCAGTGCTGATAGCAAGTAAATTAAAGGTAACGTCGCTTGAGTAATCTAGCTTCGGTCTAGCCTTTTTTTTTTTTTTTTTTTTTTGTATTCATCGGCACCGATTGGAATATAATCCATCGGTGCAGTTCATTCAAAGATCGAGCTCGCGCTAAGAATAAGCGCGTGCTTAGCGCGCGCAGTACGCAGAAATTTACCTGAATGTCGACGTCGCAGAAATATATCTTTTTCTCTTGGTGTGATATTTCGCCTCCAGTAGCGATGCCTCTTCGCAGCTAAATCACACTTGCCCCAAAACGTGTAAAACATGAGGGAAATGAAACGAAGACACGACGCGCTTAGCAAAGATCCTATAGCAAAAAAAGAACAAAAAAACTCAAAACAACAGCCTCAGTTTCAAACCCACGCGTAGCGACATTTTGATTTCAGTAATGCGGCAGCGCGACTCGAAGCCAGGTCGGCCGGCAGCTGCGGTAGTCAGGTTGCGCTTTTAAGCCGCTCTTCATAAACTGCAGTTGTTCAGATCAATAAAGCTAAGATAAAAACACTATGCAGGGAAGAGAAAGCTTACAATGCCTCGGCCAGAGCAGCAACGCAGCGGCGACTCGTCTCCTCCGTCCGACTCTTGCGTATTTTAAAACCTTTAAAATCAAGTGCTGTTTCGTGTCTTTCTTGAGAAGCGCCCCCTCAGCAGCGCAGGTTTCCTATACGTGACCCTCCGGAGCTTGGCTGACCGCAGTGTATCCGCGCGAAGAAGCCTGCTGTGACGTAGCATACGTATGTGTTAACCCGAGCGCCGGGCAAAAGTTCACCGCGCAAATGCTAGAATTTACTGTGTGAATGCGCATATGATCACATTAGAATTGGTTAGGCTATATTTAGGTTGCCTTTAAAGTTAAATAAATTTAGGATAATGTTCTCGGTTTAAGTTTTTACGTTTAGTGTTAAGCTAGGCATAATTTAGTTTAGTGTCTGGAAAGGGTTTTGGTTGATTTGAGTTAAGATAGATTTAAAGTTGGGTAAGGGTTTTAAAAACAATGTTAATAAGCGGCTCGCAAGGAAGCCAGCGGGCTAGTGCGATGAGTTTTTTGCCCATGGTCACAAAGGAAAGAAGCTTTAGTCGAATGTGGCTCAAAATGGGCAAATTTTTGAGCGGTGAGTTTTCTTTAAGATTCCTCCGATCTGTATGCACTTTTCTTGGTGGAGGCGTACAGAAATGCACGTGTACGCTTTTGCTAGACCTGTAATTGTTGTAACTTTTACCAAGGCTAACCACTGTGAAGGCTCAATGCTCCTATTACATAGATCTCGGGTTTGAGTCACGAGGACGTGGCGCTATCAAGGAAGATAGCCCGTAAAAGTAACCAGACCACACATTTTCTTCTTTCTGATCTCTAATCACCAAGCTTTGTGACCGGCAGTGTACCCAGAATGTTCAAACTAACTAGCGACTTGTGTGTGTAATGTTGCTGGCTAAGATATTGTACAGCTACAACCCCGTGCACGTCCACAACTCCGTGCACGTGCGCACCGGATGTCTCAGGGTGGTCAAACCCAGTGGAGGGCTTTCCTCACAGATCAAGGAAGGAGAATAAAACTCCGGCAGTACGGCCATAATGTGCCGCTGGAATTAACCGCGTTCGAGAAGCGGTGCCAGTTGCCACCCAACGTGTAAGTTCGGTCGTTAGGGTGACCGTATATGTATATAGACGAAACCATTGGGGCTTGAACTGTCTCTATTCTTTCACAGCGCCTCAACGTCACACCCGGGCAAGGGGTAACTACGAAACAAAGAAAAACTCACACATTTACAAACCTATTCCGAGCGTCCTCCGCTGCACGAGCCGGATCACTTCCTCCTGCGGTCGCGCTGAGGCGAGTCACGTCTCGGACAGTTCTCTTTTTTTTTTTTTGTTCTCTCTATTCCGTCTTTATTGTTTCGGGGCATGGCGTTTGTGTCGTCTACCGGCAGCCGAGCGTTGAAGCGATGCGGCCAACTCCAATATTTCATATACTTGTCTAGGGACGAGAAAGACTGTCGGGCTTCCCGGCGAACTGGCTACTGGCCGTGTCCGCAATGGCGGCCTTCTCGTCCGCGTGGCCTTGTTGGACGGTGTTCATACCGTGACGAAAAAAACACTTGACGCGCCCTTCTCCGTACGTTTAATGTCGAACAACTCTAGTCAAGTTGCGCCAGGATCGGTGTTAATAAATCAATGCCCAAAACATTTCTCCTCTCACATATCTTCTTTTGACGGAGCATCCACTGACAGACACAGTGACGAAACTTGACGGAAAACTTCTTGACGTCATGTGACATGCATCCAGCAAGCTCGGTCCGAAAGGTGGGTGCGCGGTGCCAGCTCGCGTCATATTTCCCCCCGTTTTCTTCTCGGAACAGTTCCGTTCTTTCCGCAGGTCCATCATCGCTGTCGTCATGTCCACCTTCGAAACTCTAATAATGCATCCGCTTATATCAAGCGGTGCCCTTCGTATTTAACGAGCGCTTGCTCCAACTGCAAGTGCAGCTAAATCCTCTTCGTCAACTAGGAGTATTTCCCGTCCATCATATAGACGCACTCTGACCCTTGAAAAAGGTTTCCGCGGTTGAAGTTAGCTCACGGATCATGTTTAGGTTGCGACGCAAGGATTCGCTTGGATATTCATTGGGATATCTTCCAACATTTGACTCCTTAATTAACTGCGCACATGGCCGAAACAGGGTTGGTCGTATTAGGAAACCTATTGCTGTCTCCGTGGTGGGCCGAGCTTCGAACCGAGTACCTTCATACTGTGAGGCGTTGCTAAGCAGCCCTGTAGCTCTGCCAAATTTCAGACATTCAAGCCTATTAGAACAACGAAGGGGCAAACGCCAACCAAGATGGCGAGCTAAAGTCACTATTAGAATCCATTATTAAGGCGATATCCTTTCTAGGCTGATGGTGAAGATCTCGAGTCGGCGAGATTTGTCAGCGAGATATGTCAGCGAGATTCAGCGAGTGACAAATACTGCTCATTTCCTTTCCTGCAAACCAATTATTGAACACCGATTGATCAATTATTGAACACAACCAGAAGCTGGTTGTGTTCGACACGGGGCGCGCGATGTGTCGTGTGCAGCAGTAATGCTCAGGCTTTCGCATTTTTCATTGCAAATTCCGCAGTGCTCTCGGAACTTTCTTTTATTTTTTTCATCAGCCTGATTATACCCACTGCAGGGCGAAGGCCTCTCCCATATTTCTCCACTTAACCCGGTTCTGTGCTAGCTGCATCCACTTGACCCCTGCGAACTTCTTAATCTCATCCGCCCACCTAACTTTCTGCCGCCCCCTGCTACGCTTTCCTTCCCTTGGAATCCAGTTTGTTACCCTCAGCGACCATCGGTTATCCTCTCTTCGCCCTACATGTCCTGCCCATGTCCATTTCTTCTTCTTAATTTCCACTAGAATGTCGGTAACTTGAGTTATTTCTCTGACCCACTCTGCACGCTTTCTATCTCTTAATGTTACCCCTACCATTTTTCGTTCCATAGCCCTCTGGGTTGTCCTCAACTTAAGTAGAACTCCCACACCCAGGTGTTTTGGACAAATTTTGGGAAAGGGTTTTTGAAGATAATTTTTCTACATAACTCCACCATAACAATCAATGCATCCGCCGATCCTCCCTCTGCAGAATAGCAGTTTGTTTCTATACTTACTTCAAAAAGCACGCACCACTGGCTCCCTATGGCAGCATTAAAACCTCACTGTGAGCGCGCGCATGACAAACTTCAGAAGCAAAATGTTGCTTCTTATCGCACCACGAGCTGCCTCAACGAAAGCAGCCAATCGAAACGCTGCTTCCAGTGTCCAGTGGCAGTATGGCTGCGCCGATATGGACGAATTTGAAAATGTGCTTTAAAACAGTACCAAAAATCGCTGAGTATGTTAGTGTAGCTCATCTGGGGAGAGTTTCCGCACCGTCCGCCGGCGCAACGATTTGCGCGGTGTTTGTCGCCGTGTGCGCGTGCCTTGAAGACAGATCAGTGTGTGGACATGTCTTCGCAGCCGTCATCGCCGCAGGGAAATTGAATCAAACACGGCCAATGACTACTTCCCGTGTTGCAGCGCTGCTGCTGCTGCAAGCACGTTTACATGCTCTGTACGCTTCTGTAACCTCGGAGTGCGACCGGGAAGCTCCATCTTCCCGCGGCATTGCACGAGCAGAGAATGCAGAGGGACTGTTTTTCAACATATTCCACGCGTTCGTCACGAGAGTCGAATGGTTACGCCTGTTGACGTGCGTTTTTTCGTATTTCTACTATCACGTGACCGGTTCAGAACGCCATTTTGTTAAATTCCTGGCAGCGTAAAAGACATGACAATCGATGGAAATCCTTCGTCGTACGAGAAGCCGCCTTGTCAACAACAGTTGAGCGGCAGTATCGGCTTTTGAGCAGGGTAGGGTTGTATGCATGGTTAGATATAGGTTATGTATGTATAACTTTAATAGGGAGCCGGCAAACGACGGGTTAAAGCGTCGTGACGCTGGCCAAGCGTCTACCCGGGGTTAAGCTCTACTCTGCACTACCTCATTTGGCCCGTTTGTGGTGGGTTGTGAGGCTCGTGCTTTTCGAGCGCACCCCGGGCCTGCATGGACGGCCCATAGTTGAATGTCCTTGTCTGTATTCTGCGCAGCACTTTGAAGTTCCGGCGGGTATGTCCTGGATGCAGCTTCGGTCGGGAACCTGGCACAGTCCCACATGATGTGCCATTGGTCCGCCGGACCCATTTGGCATACATTGCACATATCACTCGTCTAGATGTGTAGAGCGTATGAAAACGCTCTAGGAGACGAGCAATCAGAAGACGAGCTGCAGTTCGAGCCGAGTTTTAAAAAAGGAAACGGGAAATAGAAAAAGTGCTACAGGACAAGGGATAGAGAGCTGGTGAGGTGAAGAGAGACCGATGCAGTGAACCAAAAGATTCCGGTTATCTGCCCTTAACTAGTGGAAAGGTTCGAGGAGCTGTAGAGACAAATGGGATTTTAATTTAAGTATGACTTCCGAGCAGTCTGGAAGGAAACAAACAAGCAAGCAAGAAAACGGAGGCACATTTTAAGCCTTTAAATGGAGGCTGCTGTGTATATATATATATATATATATATATATATATATATATATATATATAATTTTCGTGGGGAGCATTCTACATGCCACCTGGGAAGCATGACGTCACTGGATGCACGGCTGTCTATATTCATTATGAGCTTTCTAATGATTTTTCATGTAAGTGCACAATATGAGAGCAGCGCGTATTTAACGGAGAAATATATAGAAGCTTTATAGCACTGTCGCGAAAAAAGAAATTGATGAATTTCTTCAGCATGCCTACACGTAGTTTTGAGCAAAAATGATGGACATGACGGTTCCAAAACATATGCTCAGAAAGAAAGAAAACTTCAAGTGCTTCGACAGAATTTTTTCTATTAATTACATATGGACCGGTGGAAATACTCTCAGTATCACCGACCGGCTTACCTGGTGCACGCAACATAACATCTGTTATTCATTTTGGAAGAATTTGTTATTCCCAAAACATTTTTTTCAGCCTAAAACAAACTGAGCTTCAAAGTTGGAGTATAGTACTGAAACCTTTGCTAGTAAAAAAAAAAAAAAAAGAATGTTACAATCATCATCACACCTTATCTGAGAAAATCATTAATTATCACACACACAATTTTGGTCTCGTATTTATGACGTGACACAGTCATTCCTGCCGTCGGTGGCTTATATTGCGGATCCACGTACTCCTTAAGCGCCGTTTGCTACTCACTTAATCAATAATCCCTTAATGTATGTATCTGTTATCTCACACATAGTCATTATCATACAGTCACAAACTGGCACTGCATGTGAAAGGCCACCTGACGTATGAAGCCCAGATTTGACCAAGCTGCAAGAACGTGCCTGTGCGACCTTGAAGTAGTGCTTGATTCGAGATCCAAGAGTCCCAGAGGCTTCGATTCCCATCTCATTTTCACATGCCAGCTCCTGCCAACTCGACCATGTCGTGTGCGTAAAGTCACTGGCACAACCCACCCATCAATCAGTGTCTGGCTATGTCGGATCAACGCGGAACGCCTATGCTTTGCAGAATGGCTGACACGCGATTCAGTCATCATCATGCAGACGCTGCAATGGCTAGTATTGCAGTATGAAAAGCAGCAGCATTGTAACGTGGTTAAACCTAGTAAACGTGCTTATGTTCGTGACTGCTGATACCAACGAGATTATCGTCTAGGGAAAACACCTAGTATTCATGGGAAAACCTTTCATGACTCATGACTCATGAGTGTCGCGGGCAGGAATTGTGAACAGAGCGTGTTTGCACGAACTACCAGCAAAAAAAAAGACATTGTCGCGACTCAGTTTCAAGGTCGCGTCAGAACGAACAGACCATGCAAACTGCAACACACCTTCAAGTTGTTAAAGTGGCTAGATCCGCTGTAGCGCTGTGCTGTAAACATCGTCGTCTTCATCAGGTTCCAACTGAAACACACTGTCGTGCCGTGCATTAAACATATTGTCGTCTTTATGAATTTCCATCTTCGCTGCTCCTTTATTCAAACCAGGTAAACACTTAATACACGTACGCTATCTGCCCAAGTGCGGCCGAAGTCCGCGAGTGTAATGTCGGTCGAATCCACGAGGCGGTATGACAGAAATCGCAATGCTTTTGCATTACTGCACCAAAGTAGACTTAAGTGCACCACTAATTTCTAGCATTAGTACTGAAAGGGTAGAAGTAGAATGTCACCATGGCTGAGCAGGAGTACGCTATCTGTACAGGCTAGTGCGATTAGAAGGTTATCGCGCGAGCGTCGACCAGCCTAGCGTTCCATGCGCCTAGCGGCTGGTTTCGGAACAGGGGATATCACGATTTCGCATTCTTCTTTTGATCGCTCGCTGTTCCGTGCTACAACCATCATCCCGCGACGAATTCAACGTCCTTTCTTTGGCCCCATTTATTTCTATTTTAAGCTTCCTATTCGTTGCGATAAAGTACGGACTTGGTTACCTCTTCACGGACGATAACAAAAATTGGTGGAAATACGTCACGCGCAATACGATAACTGCCTGTTCGCTAAAGCAAAAATAAAAATAAAAAGCTGCTTGCCCAGGAGGGAGTGGCGGCTGCCTAAGGAACAGTAAAGAGAGTGAGGAAAGCTGACCTGATACCTCCTTCGCCAGAGGAGAGATTTTTGGGCCATGGCGCTGTTCATGTTCTCGGTCGACGCTATAGTCTACTAGAAATTCACTATAGTCGACGCTTGCGCGATAACCTTTAAATCGCGCTAGACTGTATGTGGCTTGGTTATGAGTGGGCTGTTGCTATGCTAGGCTGGCCAATGTCAACCTCAATTTTGTGCAAGCCACAACATTCCTGGTTGCGTCTGCACGCATGATGTAGGGCTTTCGTCTAATAACTTCAATATTTCTGCAATAGTATAATATTCTAGAGCGAGATCCGCGAAACTTCTGAAGGCACTTCTAATGCGGAGTGAGCTGATGCTATTCGCTGGGGAGAAAGTTGCCACCCATCGCCTACATCCCGCTTTCCTTCCTCCCATTCTACTTTTCTTTCTCTTATCTCCAATGAAAGGGGACAGTTTTCGGCTATCCGATGCAGCTGACAGGTGGCACTGCGGACGCCGACGACGATGCGAAACGGAAAAACGAGGCAATAAGAGATTGCACTGCAAAAAAATAAAAAAAAAGAGAGAGAGAGAGAGAGAGAGAGAGAGAGAGAGAGAGAGAGAGAGAGAGAGAGAGAGAGAGAGAAAAGGAAAGTAAAGAAAAAAAAATCGATGGCGCAACCTGGTTAAGCCTAGATATGCGTAGCCAACGCTACCATCCGGATTGTTCACTAATTCCGACTCTAACGTTCTCGTAGCCGGTGCATTGGCTACAAAGCATAGTGTGATTGGCGATTCGGTGCGCCCTTGGCGTATTCCGAATCTTCTTGCTCCATTTGACCCTGATTTGACCGGCTTATTCTTCTTCTCCCTCTTCCTTCTTCTTCTTTTTATACTTCGGAGCAAATAGTTGCCATGGCTACGGCGCATGCGCAGTAGCGACTAGCGACACTTCCCCGAAATGCGCTGCTGACTAGCCTAGCGTAGCTTTCGCTACAAAACAAAGAACTGCAGTGCGTCACTTATGAGACAGTGAATACGCATACCACACACCCATGCATAACGCCCATCCTACAAATAAGAAAACTGTATGAAAGTGCCCGCGAAATCGCGCGAACAGTGCCTCTGAGTGGGTAATGTTTCTGCGCAGCTGCATGCGGCATTGCGGCCACTGCTCGATTCAGGTGCCCTTTTCGTGTCAACGGCGAGCATCTGTTGGTTTATGGATGGTCCGCTATGCCACACGAGAAACAAGCAAAAGGCCGACGCGTAAACACGGCGCAGACTTCCAAGAATGCTTCTTAAATGTGTAGTCGCTTCGAGCCAGCATACGTAATTGAAAGTAGCGGGTTATACAGTCGTCAGAACGGCTGTATCGAACGCAGGAGATGTGTGCAACAGAGAAAACAAGGCGAAATATTGACAGTGCAGCTGTCGCTGCAAATATGCCTACGTGCCTTCGTTCTGGCGTCATCATTATCCCTAGAACCGGACCCCTGCTCAAAAATATCACTTTCTTTATGCTACAGATTAGTGTTCGAGCGCTCTAGACAGGCGTGCTGACGACTTCACTATTTATAGCCTCGTGGAGCAATGTATAGATACAATGTTTCTTGAGCGTAAAAAGAATGAATAAACACCTATTAACTTACCTTATTATTTTTATACTACCTATTACATTTAGGGGCTTGAATGTTATTGAAGATTTGTAGCCCGCTTTTTTTTTTTTTTTTTTTTTTGTGGCCTGCTTGAACTTAAGCGAAGAGTTTTAGTCAGCTTACTAGTGAGCATGGCTCACCTGTTTTCTTATGTCAACCAACTTTGGTATCGTAACGCTGATGAAGCTATAGTGATATCTAAAAAAATGTTTTTAAAAATTGTGGTGTACTTTCGCTGAAACACCCGATATATAATAAGAAAAAAAATGGAAAATCAAAAACGTCATTAGTGGAGGGCTGCGGAAAATCCCATCTTCACCCATTTTATTTCTCCTCTCGAACAACAAAAAAAAAAAAAAAAGGAGGAGGGGGAGCCCGGACCAGCAAAAGCTTTGCCAGACTTGAAGGCAATTAAAAATAAAAGAGAGCAAAAGCACATGATTTAAAAAAAAAAGAACCTTTTTTAAACAGTGAAATAGAAATAATCATAATAACAATAAAAAAAAAGAGAGAGAGAAAAAAACTTAGTCCGACTTGCGGTCTACGATGATCTAAAGAAGAAAAGAAGAAAAAACGAACAAACCCGAGAAGGTAGCATCCAGACTTGCAAAACAAGACAAAAACAGGAAACAGAACCGGAAAAACAAAGAACAGCAGTAAAACAACGGATATACAAAAAAAAATGACAAAGAATTATTTCACGCGCACTGACAAACGCACAGTAGACGGACTCCTTGCTTTCCGCATCCAATGAAATGCGGCCGCCGCCGCCTCCGGGAACGAACCCAGGCCCCTCGGCTCTGTAGTAGAGCGCTGTATCCATGAGGCCACCCGCGGCGGCGCCTTTTAATATTTCGTATTCTTAACAGTTCCCTCGTGTGCAGTAAATATGTCGCTTCTCAGATATCGTCTCCTTTAAATCGCAGATAAGATAGGTGTACACTTGATCAAAAGGCGCGCGCGGTCGAACTGACTAATCAGGAAGTTGCAACAATGGAAATGCGAGCTACTTATTCGTCTTCGGAATACGAGGGATACTCGGTGCAAAGAGCCTGTTTTGTCCTCAGCCACGGTATTTTAAGCAGCTATTTTTTTTTTTTTTTTGATAAGGAGAAAACTATTGGTCGGTTTGTGGGGTTTAACGTCCCAAAGCGACGTAGGCTATGAGAGACGCCGTAGTGGAGGACTCCGAAAATTTCGACCACCTGGGGTTTGATTTCTAGCTCGGCCACGAGTTACACGCGAACGCTCTACACCCGCGTTATGGTTTTTTTTTTTTTTGTTTGTCTGTGTGCGTTTTGTTACTGGTCCTCTAGCGGCTAATCTTTCTCTTTGTTAGGCTCTCCAAGACGAGGAGGCAACAAAACTGGGCGACACTATCTTTTTCTCGCGCTGGCATTTTTCCGCACACACAATAACATGTTCTGTGTGGATATATAGGAGACGAACAATAGGATATCGGTCACGCAGTGTGCTTCTGCAGACGTCCTGGCATTGCCCGTGCCAGCGGGTAGTCATGAGACCTACTCTGAACACGACTACATCTTCCTTCTTTCACATCGTGGATCTTCTTATTCATCAACACAGTTGAGGGGTCTGCGCATGGAAAAACAAGGAGTTCCTTCCCACTCGTAAATGCCGAACATTTTTCGATTCATTGCCGACGGCTGGCATGGAGGCTTCGATATAATCTGTTTGTTATTTCTATATGGGAAACATGACATGGGGGGCTACTACTATTGTACTTATAAGCAATAGTGGCAACGAGCTCAGCTGAGTGGCTGGGTTTCGAAGCAACTTGCGCTACTTGTAACTAGTCTGAACGGAAGAAGGCCAGCACGATTTAAATTATGCGGTTATATTGCTGTCATTTTCCACACCGGAAAGTTTCAAATACGTGTATGTACTATGAAAGCAGCAGGCCGAAAGGAGGGCTGCTGTGATAACTTCATGACAAGCAGTGAAATAAATGGCGCCGAAGGCAGCCATACGAAAGAGAAAAATATAGACTAAACCAATATTTCGAAACCGCCGAACAACATCTCTTAAATTAATTTGCATTTCCTGATTACATGTCAGAGTGGTTTCCACGTGTACCTGAGCTGTAGCAGCGTTTGTTGGTATTCTATGTTATTTGAGGTCTCTTTCCTCTTGTTGCTTTCAGGCATATTCTAATAAGAAAAGTGGATGTTCTTTCTTTGTGCTGTTCGCTTTTGCTCTCACGGTTCTTTTTTGGCCTTAGAGAGCGTGCGATGACCTTTGTGTGTGCTACAAATCTGGTTCCCGCTAGCTTCTGTCCGATTAATTCTGAACCGAGGCAGAAATAAACTTTAAAAAAAAAATCGGACTTAATTAGCTCCACAATTTTCACTGAAGTTATTTCCGTATTATCTGCATCTTATTTTATCAACGTGCAACCGTTGCCAAGCTGCAACTTTTTTTTGTGTTCCAACAAAATAGTTCGCCTTGTAGGGAAATTAACATCAGCATTAGTTTTGAAGTGAAGGAAGACACGTGTTGACGCATGTGCTTTTCTGGGGGCAGCACAGGAAGTATATAGGATCAAGCAGGGGCGTTGAGGTGTCCGCCAGTAAGTGAGAGAGTTCAGAGTTTGGCGCCTTCTCAATTTTTCGCCACGAAACCAACGCGATGTGCAGAAAGACGACTCGTGCGCAACTGCAGAGTCAGTGCAACATATAGGCATCAAGGGTGACATACTAAACTACATTTAGTTTAGCGTCTAGATTCGCCTCGGTGTTCCCCTCTGGTTCGGCGTGGTGTTTTCCCCGGCGGCACGCCCACAAGAGTAAAAGGCATTTCTTGAATAAAAACGTGGTAAATAAACTGACGTCGCACTTGTGGCGTCATAACTACCAGGAGGTCTCACCACGAAATCGAGTCTGCTGACTTTCTTTTGATACAGTTAGCTGCTGGCTGTTTTTCTTATCGTTTATCCTGTCGCCTTGTCTTCCTCCTTTTTCTATAGTAGTCGCGCTTACTTTTTAAACACTTCATTGTAAGGTTAAGACCATTAACTATTCAGCGGGTTTCGGGGTCCAGAGAAACGTGGAGACGGACGTGTCCCAAGACTGCGGAGTACGTTAACAGCTCTCCCTAGCTGTTACCCACGTGAGGCGTCGGCGCGACGACTGGCGATAGCTTCCCTTTATCTATGTCAGGCTAACGTTGTAATCGGCATTTCTGAAAATCAAACAATTGTCTCACTTAATCTCAAGTAACATGGCTAAATGTGAGCAAACTGAGCCTAACTTAGCCAGTACCTGCCAGTTTGTATTGAAAGTAATAGCTAACGTGAGATCAATGAGAAAAGAATCCAGTTTATCTGAAATGCTAATAGAAATGCCAACAACTGCGGTGTGTTCGAAACTTTTAGAAAGAAGTAGACCGCGACAGACCGTACGTAGCCTACACATGGGAACCGATAAATGCCTCACCTACTGCCAGTTTTACGCGGTTAGTAATTCTATGGGTTTTTACGGGTGCGATAAGAAAATGATTTTTTTTTTCTTACTTTGGGCGGTGTCGAGCACCTTGGGCGCATGCAATGTTCTACCTTGTTAAACTTTGCGAAGCGTTCTCCATCTCTCTCGGTGTTGTAGCCTACCGAGCCATCGTTTTACGGTTTAGGTGCTCCGGAAAACGACTCAAATCTCTCTAATGTATAGAGAAAAACCGTCCTGCAATGGTCACTGTGTGGTATAGCGCCATTTATAGTCTTCGTGCTGCTTGCTACAACGCGCAACCTAGCCAGATATACTATTTGTACTGGCTTGGTTAAGGATGAGCGCGATGTCACTTTTGAGCATGGCTACAAAGGTCTGCCATTCTGAAATCTATCATTAGTTCACTGCTCGCTAAAATTGTTAGGCTTTGGTATAACATGTTTAGCTTATCATTACCGCAGAGAAACCTTCGTTCTTAGTGCCCACAAACTGGCACCAATCGGTGAGTAATGCGCAATAATGCGCAACAGTAAGTAGTCCTTATTATCATATTATAGTTAAAACTGCCTGAAAGGAAGTTTATGTGAGTGCTGACGATTTTAGTTCTTACAATGGTAAGCGGCAAATAGCAGGACCGACAATCATATATTGTAGACAAACGTAAACACACGTAATGCCTTGTTTATATTTTATATTTCGCGGAAATGATAGGAAATTCTGGGCGGGCTATAGTTGTGCACTGACACTGAGTTTGTGTGATAACGAGCGAAGAAAAATAAAGCATCCAGTAGGACTTCTGTCACGTTGTATTCTTCTGAAACCTGACCGCATCAGACATTTTTTTCGAAAGCGACTGGCTTACCGCTGTGCATTGTTTGCAGTCCAGTGACCGTATCGCTTGCACCGCGACTTGACCTAAAAGTTATTTGAAATATTCTGAGCGCCCCAGCACTGCTCTTGCTCTATTAGCGTATCTCTACCCTCTGTGCGCGGTCCAGATAAAGTTGGCTTGTCTATGTAACGACATGGGAAATCTGACAATTAGATTAGCGACTTCGGCGCCGTCATTCCTCAGCCATTTCTCACTGGATGCACAACCGACTCGGACAAAAATCTCTCCGTTCGAGCCCGACCCCTGCTCGCAAACGGGAAGAACGATGTGAGCACGAGGTGTGCTGGCTAGCATATCTACGACGTGTCGCCGAAGTGGCAGCGCCTGAAGCTGGAACCGTGAATGACAGTTGGCCTTGAACGTCACGGGCAAGGACACAGCACACGCTACGACAATGGTGCTTTCCGAAGCCGGTCGTTCTTTCATGGGGAGTTCACGTCACGGGCAGCGGTCACGGCTGCGTCATCGCGGCCGACGTCACCACCCTCTTTCCAGATGGACTTTTCTCGTGGCTGTTGAGTAATCGTGGGTATGTTTCCTGCATTTCGCAGTCATCGAGAGCTGAGCGTCGCGTTCGAACGCCGGGTCGAACAACCAAAGTCATTGCCTCGTGTCCGGACGCGTGTTCGCTGTTTTGTGATAATCTCCAGCGCAATATATCTGCGGAGGTGAGCGCCTTGAGCAAGGCTTGAAGAAAAGTGACGTTTGTGAGCGTATATATGGTCCCTTTCTTCAAGTGTGTGTGTGTGTGTGGGGGGGGGGGGGATACTTTATAGCGTAGGCCTACAAGTTTTCATTGCGATTTATACTATACATCTACACTGTAGGCCTTCCTGCATTCGTAATGTGGTGGCAGCGTCATTTTTGTATTTATTTATTTAGCATCATTTGTTGTTTATTTAGGTTCGTACTGTGACAGAATATTTATTTAACTGAGCTTTGAAGAGGCTTATCTCGCCTTATTCGACGACATGAGCAGGACGCAAGCTTGGACAAATTATTTGACAGACAGCTCACGTCGAGTACGTAACTCGATGGCTGCACGGTGACTTCCGAGATCCCTGGTGATGCAGCAATGGTGCTCAGCGCTTTGCTTATGTTCTCTTTACCGATGGTTAAAACAGCTGAGCACGTTCTCCGTGCGAGATGCAATGGTGTAGAAATCTTCCACGATTGTGACACCTATTCCGCGACGGGTACTCCCCGAGCTCTCTCCTTGACTTCCCTTTATTAAACGACCCTGGCGGTACAGATGACACAGCCCCGTATTGCCACCGCGGCCTCCGTTTCGAAAGACGAGAGAACCGCAGAGCGCGCTCGCGCGCTCGCGTGCACGCGCCCCCGCGCCAAGCCGGGATTGTGTGACGAGCAGTGGAAAGGGAACACCCAGCCTCTGACGACAACGGTCCCTCTGGAAGGAGGCAGGAACTGTATCTATCTCTCCGATTGCTTCGTTCTTGCCGCCGTCGTCGCTCTTAACGCACCTGGTGCAGCGAAAGCGGAGAGAGAAGGGAAATAAAAAAACTCTTTTTCTACGGCGCTCTCTGCATTTCGCAGCTCACTGCGTGGTGACGAGTACCCAGCTGCGCACGGCAGTGGGAGGCTACGTTGCTGTGGAAAAAAAGCGTCGGTTTGTGACAGCGGTGGTGGTGCATCGTGTGTTTCACCATGGCCGTGCGGTACTTCGACGCGGCCGATTACTGCGTGCTGGTGGCTGTTCTCGGAGTGTCATCGCTCATCGGCGTCTACTTCGCCTGGAAGGACCGGCGCAGCACCAACAGCAAGGAGTTTCTCGTGGGAAACAGGCAGCTCCAGGTGAGCACATCACACATCGGTGATTTTCTCGATGCACTGAATGTGGAGCACTGCTGTTGCTTGTGTATATGGCGATGCTGTGCATCCGTGGGAGACGAAGTGAGGCATCAAAGCGAGAATAGCTAAATACCAAAGGACACCGAACGCGACTGAAAATTGTCTTAAAAGGTGACTGATTTAAACCTAAGTGTCCTCGCTGATTCTGTGGCCGGACTTAAACCCGAAGCCGCCCAGCAATGTGGTCCCCATTATTGTCGGTGTTATTTTGCTTTGTTATTGCCATTCATGCTCATAGGAGCCTGGCTGCCAATGTGCAAGGCACGAAGCGCATCCGAAAGGGCAACGTCAACTTTGGCGAGGTTGCTATACTCAAGCGGCGGTTCAACTCGGACGTCGCGGAGTGGTGAAATAGTGTCTTGATTTCAAAACATAATACAAAGCTCGCTTTTCGTTGTCGCCTTTTTGCGTTCCTCTTTACCAATGCAGTTTTCAACGTTCGTGTGTTATGCGACCCCGGGTGGCGTAAATAAATGCGGAACCCTCACTTACCATCCTTCGCAGTCAATGTGTTACTACAGGGCGTTAAACCATCAATTCATTCTTTTCACGCTATCAAAGCACCGGTTTATTCTGAAAAATGTATAGCAGACCTCTTTGTTCCTGGGTCATCGTTCTTACAATTATTTATTCAGCTCCCGGAAATGTGCAAGTCGAAAAAGCGCAGGATCGCAGTGGTAGGATGTCATTTTTTGCTCTGATTGAGGAGTTGAGACTGCACATGGATTTGTGATCCCTGATAACGCGCACAGAAATTTCGACCGGTGTTTACGGCAGGAACAAAAGTAATACCAAACTAATAAGTGCTGGTGCTCGCCATCTGAAGATATTCACTCAATTTTCGCTGCCCAAGCCGTCAACTATGCACTCTTCCGAACACTATATATATATAGCACTCTCCTTTCACTGTAGGCATAGGAGCTGCCCTGTTCTGAGCTGACTGTATTACATGAAGGAAGCGAACCTATGCATTCAGGCTGGTTCTTGGAGCCCTTCTCACCAAGAAATAACAGCGTAAATATAAAAAAAATATTACATTTCTGCATTCTATGTCTATACAAAGCTAACATTCTCACTCTGTGATGATTTGCGCAGCTACCAGCCAGTGTTATAACGCACATGTCAAACTATCGACGTACTCATCGTATTAGAATAGGTATACATTTGCAGAAAACTTGACAAATATACCCATGTTAGAAATCGTCCGGTCGGCGCTCTTTTCTGGGCTTTTGATACTGTGTTATACGCCACAAGAAGGCACCTGCAGCTTTCTTTTGGTTTGGTCTCACCTAAGCTGTTCTCTGTCTATTTGCCACCAAGAGGCTGGACACTGCGCAATCATTCGCGTGCAAATTTTATTCAAAACTGCTTGGGTTAGATGTTCAGAGGATGTGCGTCTATAAGCTACCGCGCCGCGCTCCCTATAACACTAGTTATAGGGAACACAAGAGTAAAGTAGTTCGAAATGGCACCGTTGCTTCTGCCCACATGCGGACTCAAGGACAAGATCGGCGGGAGTTTGTAGGGCATCTTGCATGACGTCGTAAGAGTTTGGCGTGGCACAAAATGGGATGTCATCAGGGTAAGCCACCTGGGATCAATTCCAGCTAGGCGGGAAACTTTCGCATGGCAAGGTTGAATAGAGGTGGCCAGAGGAAGGATCCTAGTTGTGTTCCTCGCTTCGTCATGAGAAGTGCTTTGTACGCGGAGCGCGCAGTGTCTTGGATGAAGGTTTGTGTGTAGTTTTATGTGCGCTTTCCGCAATGCGTAAACACCGTGTTCTTAAAAAGAGGTCATTGGTGACATTGTCGAAAGCCCCGCCCCCTTCAGTTCAAGCGTCGGCATAGCTCGGGGGTTTCGGGAGTGATTTGCTCGAGAATCGCTCGTACAGTTATAGGAGATATACGTCTTGAAAAGAGGTATGCGAGCGGAATCCCAAAATTATACTGAGCCTCCTGAGGAAACTGCATTCCACACTCTACCTTAACTTATACTCGCATTGTAACGAATACCATTCCACATACCACACCACCTGGGCGTGCCACCTCAAGGCGAGAGCAGTCCCCTACCCCACCCCCGCATTGATAAGTCATGCTGCCCAACTCGGACCTGGATGAGCGCAATCTGGTAGACCGGGCCGGCTCGCGGCAACTGATACGGAAAACCTGGATTGAGGGCCTTTTCCTGGACATGGTAAACGTCTTCTCCAAAAATAAATGATTTACATAACCTTCATTATCGTCACCTAATCGATAAAGCTAACGTCGTTACAGCCTGCACTAACAATTAACCTTGTCACCCGCAATAATGCATTATGGTCCCCAGAAACTATTTTGATTGTTTCCTATTCCGTGCTATCAAACCTTGCTGCCCAGTACTTATCTATTAGAAAATTGGGCCGCATTCTTAACTGCTCCATTCTCGGCACTGAGTAAAAGGTGCATAGAAAAATTGGGGACCAGAGGACACAAGAATTCTGTTATCTCATGACAAAGGGAACAGTGGGACACGAAAAGACGATTGCCTCTGTGCGGAAAATACATTATTTTGCACGTATCATAAACTGTCAAAGCTTTGGCTAGGTAACATCGAATTTTACTGCAATATCAAAGGATTTGAGCTAATATCAAAAATCAAAGGCCGGGTGAGGTCAGAGATGGCAGGTCTGTCAAACGTGAGGATGACGCGATCGGCCCACTGTTCTGAACAATGACAGCGAATTATGTTCGTTGCTCTTTCTGTTTTTGTGACACCAAACCACCTTTGTCTTGCCTCGTAACTCTCCTACCCGCAGCTACCATGACGTATATGCTGCATTCGAAATAAAAGCATGGACACGTCCAATTCTGCCAGGTGCAGTGGCGGACTCAGTATAACGTAGTCCCGTGCATAGGCCAAGTGCATGTGCCCATCGCCAGGTTACCAATATATCGTGAGGCAGTTTTATTTGCTAGATAAAATTTACAATATTGGTGAAAGCATTGGCGCTCAATTTATATCGAATTTTTCCAGTTATTCCACTGTGTTTGTCAGCCGTGAAAGCAGCAGCAAGGCTTGAAATAAGGTACGAAAAGGACTGAAGGCAAGTTAGTCGTTTTAATGTCGGGATATTCCCTCCAGTTCATCAAAGCTTTCTGCGTACCAGCAAAATGATAGGTGACATCTATAGCAAATGTCTCATAAAAGGGGTTCAATAAGAACAGTTCTGCAGATCCTTTTACTGAAGTGGCAAGTGCGATAGTATAGAAAAGGTTGAAGGCTATCGGATTCTGTTGTCAAAAGAAATGAATTGAGCCTCGCCTCGCAGAAGATTTAAATCTTCGTTGATTAAGAAAGAGAGAATTTAGTGTCGGGCACGGTATTTCAGACCTCCAATGCATCGTCAATGGTGAAACGGTTAAGGCAGTAGTAAAGAATACGTTCCCTCTTTTTCACATGCCAACAAATGAATAATTAACGTTGGTATCACCTGTAGCGTTGCGTAGTACGAGTACAAGCCACACAAGTTTCCGAGAAGGGGCTCTATACATCTGCCGCTTTATTTTGCTTTAGTTTTTCAAAGTAAATTCTTGCCCAAAATGGCAATGAGATTTTCTCTGCTACTGTTTTGCCTTCAGTTTTGAAGGATCCATTAGTTAGACACTTAAACCAGCTATTAGGCAAATTTGGAGTTTTCACAACGTCAACAACAATAGCTTCCGACGAATTTTGGCCTAATGGGGCTAGTAATTATTTCGAATTAAAATCATTTTTCCCCATGTCTGCAACGAAGAACGGTGATGGCCTTGCACGTATATACGGCGGGGAGATTATCCTAATCGAATGGTTAACTGGAGTCAATAGTGTGGGATCGAGCGCGTGCACTCAACTAAGGAAATGCAGCGCACCAACACAAGGACGAGCGAGAAGAGGCGAGACACACACTGCTGTCGCCTATGTTCTTCACTTGCATTCCTGCGGGTGCGCTATTACGCTTTGGTATATGTCAAACAACCTCGCCGATCAATATATATTGATGCGCATAACCTTGCGAATAACTGCTGCAACTTGGTCTTTTTTGGGATGTGGCGGCTTAAGCTGTATTGCTTTCCCAACCGAAAAAAAAATGCAAAAGCGAACGTAACAGCTCTGAACATTTCTGTTTTCTTATATATATATATATATATATATATTGTGAGCCTTCTGTGGACCTTCTTTCATTTGTACATGCCATCATCATCTTCTTTCATTTGTACATACCATCATCATCGTCCCGCGGCGCCGGCGCTGGCGCGTGCCTGGGTTGGTGACCGGATTAAAACGCTGGACAAGGCTTCGCTGTCCTTGCCGCTACGACCTCGCCGTCTTGACCTAGCCTTCTTCCACAAGTGGTGGAGGTGAGAATTGATCCCCTTGCTGTTTTGTGCCCTGCCTCTCGCTGGAGCTACGTTCCGGTCGCTGTTTACCGCCTGCCACCATCGTTATGTCTACCGAGAGCACCCACGATTCGGCAGGACCCTCTACCTCGGCTGCACCACCCCCTCCGACTATGCCCGCACGACAACGCGACCCGCCGCTGTTCGCTGGTCGTCGCGACGAAGACGTCGATGACTGGCTGGACACCTATGAACGCTGCAGTAACTACAACCGGTGGGACGACGCTCTAAAATTTCTGAACGTTTCTTTCTACCTCATTGAGGTCGCCAGAACCTGGTTTATTAACCGCGAACCCCACACCACTAACTGGACAACATTCAAGCAGCAGTTCCGCCAATATTTCGCCGACCCAGCAGTTCGCACTGAGGTCGCGAAGAACAAGCTCGCCTCTCGCCTCCAAGGTCCCGATGAGTCGTACGCGTCTTATATAGAGGCCATACTTGCACTCTGCCGGCGTGTTAGTCCCACCATGCCGGAACCTGAACGCGTACACCACATCTTAAAAGGAATTAATTCTGTGGCTTATAATACCCTGATTGCCCAGAATCCTTCTACTGTTGACGCCATTATTGCGACCTGCCAACGCATCGACCAGCTGCAGTCCTCCCGATTGCAGCCCAGCATTGCTACAGGCCCGACCTATGCTGACCTGGATCTACGGGCACTGATTCGAGCCATCATCCGGGAGGAGCTCCAAGCCCTCAAGCCTGACCTAGCCTTCTTCCACAATATATATATATATATATATATATATATATATATATATATATATATATATATATATATATATATATATATATATATATATATATATATATATATATATATATATATATATATATATATATTTCACGTTTCTCTACCTTCGACCATAAAATTATATACGAAAAAAGTTACTGCCCTTCTTTGCAAAAAACAGCTTCTTTTTTTTTTTTCCCCGGGCTGTCTCTGCGCATGGCCTTCTGCGTTTACGAGCAGCACTTGCCATTTAACTAAGAAGAAAAAAAAAACACATGACAGTGCAAAGTTTGAAGCTTCCGTCACTATGCCAACGTCATAAAAATGACTGTCATCTGAGGGCTATGCTTATAATGTTCAGCATAAAATTATCTCATACGTTCACGCATCGTTTACCACACGCTTGCATAGATATATATTAACTGCGTGCACGCACGCACGCACACACACACACACACACACACACACACACACACACACACACACACACACACACACACACACACACACACACACACACACACACACACACACACACACACACACACACACACACACACACACACACACACACACACACACACACACACACACACACACACACACACACACACACACACACACACGCACGCACGCACGCACGCACGCACGCACGCACGCACGCACGCACGCACGCACGCACGCACGCACGCACGCACGCACGCACGCACGCACGCACGCACGCACGCACGCACGCACGCACGCACGCACGCACGCACGCACGCACGCACGCACGCACGCACGCACGCACACGCACACACACACACACACACACACACACACACACACACACACACACACACACACACACACACACACACACACACACACACACACACACACACACACACACACACACACACACACACACACACACACACACACACACACACACACACACACACACACACACACACACACACACACACACACACACACACACACACACACACACACACACACACACACACACACACACACACACACACACACACACACACACACACACACACACACACACACACACACACACACACACACACACACACACACACACACACACACACACACACACACACAGTGCCACCTAAAATTTCTGCCCACGTGTGTGAGATCACTATGTATTTCGCCATAACTTAAGTGTCCGAGCATGAATAGGATGAAAAATGCCTTGAACAGTTGCAGGAAGCGACCGCGAATAAAGATGCTTCGAACGTAGGGGCGCCATTTCGGTAGAGACTGGTTCCATATCTGTCTCAAAGTGGAGTTAAGAACTATAGTGAACCTCAGATAGCCTTCGCGTGGTATGCTGCAGCACATGAAGAAAACACTGTGGTGTCCGATAAAGAAACGTATTTTGTTTCTTTGATCCCTACTACGCCCTTATCGGCCAGTTTTTATCACAATGCTGTCCCTAGAAAAAAAGGTTTTTTCACAACCGCATCAGCAAAAAAGAAAATAGAAATTATCATTCACGCTAGTGCGGACATGTCTACTACATACTTATCTATTCCCGGGGAATTAGGAGAAAGGGGCTGCCACCACATGCATCGCTGCGCTGAACGTCCAAAATATCTGCGGGAATTTCGATTGCTCGTTGTAGCCCGCTTACTTTCTGCGGTCGTCGGAACTGGTTGATGCCAGCGCAGTGGTTAGCCTTATCTATTGTGCAAGCACTTATGCACAGCAAGTGTTTTGTGGCGCGCACACACGAACATTTAGCCTTCACGCACCTTCTCCATCCTACTGTCACGCAAGTGGAGACCACGTACTGCAGGGTGTGTTTGAGTGACATTTAGTCTGGTCTATCGACCCGGTTCTGTGGAAAAACAGAAACGTAGTCGTTTACACATGGCGGCCCCGTCGAAACATGTTCTCACTGATAACACGTCTCTATGTGCGTTTGTAGGGTTTCCAAGGCAGCTGTTCACCCTCAGTCTTTCCTTCAAAGGTCGTCAACACGCCATACTCACATTTCGAAGGGAAGACTGATTGACTTATGGGTGGCCGGGTGTAAAGGGCCCTACTTAGTGCCCGTTCTCCATGCATCTTACACCTCATACAAGCAAGGTTTCGTATTCTTTACTTTTTTTATGTATCTTTTTTTTTTTAATTTTTGCTTACACTGTATGTCGCTTGCTGCACGCCTGTAAAAGTTTGATTACATAGATCTCCGGCCATCGACCAACGAGTGTAGATATGCTAGTCAGCCGGAGATCCCAAAGGACACTTTGAAGTGCGTACTAGTACGTCTTCCGTAAACAGATGACTTGAGCTTCAGTTTATTTATTGTGGTCATCATTTCAGCGTCATTTATTCTCAATAAATGCGAACTATAACTTAAATATAAACCTATAAAGTTGAGCCTCTGTTGCTACACTCTTAATCTGGTTCCACATACGTTCCGCTTATAAGTGGAACTTTTAAAAACGTTCCACTTATTAAGCGGAACTTTTGTGAAAGTTCCACTTATAACTGGAATCTATGTGGAACGAGATTAAGAGTGTAGCGTTAAGGGTTGTTGATTTAGTAAACGGAAACATTTTTTCGGACGTCAAACCAAGAAGTTATGCGAATTGCGGCATGCTATAAATCCTATATGTTAGTTACTCAGTTATTCCAAAGATGGGCTTATAGCAGTATTCAATCTGGGCAGAATCAATTCTGCGCGCAACGAGAATGCAGAGAAAGCTTTCTGCTCCCCCTTCATTGTTTTTACTTAATGAAAAAAGAAAGTGTTTTTCAAACTACAACAGCTTGGTTTAGTCTGTTCTTCCCTTCAAACCTCTCAACTTGCTTCGCTTAAAGCGGCATGTACAGCTTACTTTAACGCCATCTAAATAGGAAAGTCTTATTTTCCTAATGGTGCTATGTTTTTTTTTCTTTGAGATTGCTTTCTCTGCGTCTGCTTCTTTGCTGATCTCGCAAAGTGAATACAAATGATGTATGTGCTTTAATGTATGGGACTGGTGGCTTTATAAGCTCTTTTCCTTTTTTGTGTGTGTGTGTGTGTGTGTGTGTGTGTGTGTGTGTGTGTGTGTGTGTGTGTGTGTGTGTGTGTGTGTGTGTGTGTGTGTGTGTGTGTGTGTGTGTGTGTGTGTGTGTGTGTGTGTGTGTGTGTGTGTGTGTGTGTGTGTGTGTGTGTGTGTGTGTGTGTGTGTGTGTGTGTGTGTGTGTGTGTGTGTGTGTGTGTGTGTGTGTGTGTGTGTGTGTGTGTGTGTGTGTGTGTGTGTGTGTGTGTGTGTGTGTGTGTGTGTGTGTGTGTGTGTGTGTGTGTGTGTGTGTGTGTGTGTGTGTGTGTGTGTGTGTGTGTGTGTGTGTGTGTGTGTGTGTGTGTGTGTGTGTGTGTGTGTGTGTGTGTGTGTGTGTGTGTGTGTGTGTGTGTGTGTGTGTGTGTGTGTGTGTGTGTGTGTGTGTGTGTGTGTGTGTGTGTGTGTGTGTGTGTGTGTGTGTGTGTGTGTGTGTGTGTGTGTGTGTGTGTGTGTGTGTGTGTGTGTGTGTGTGTGTGTGTGTGTGTGTGTGTGTGTGTGTGTGTGTGTGTGTGTGTGTGTGTGTGTGTGTGTGTGTGTGTGTGTGTGTGTGTGTGTGTGTGTGTGTGTGTGTGTGTGTGTGTGTGTGTGTGTGTGTGTGTGTGTGTGTGTGTGTGTGTGTGTGTGTGTGTGTGTGTGTGTGTGTGTGTGTGTGTGTGTGTGTGTGTGTGTGTGTGTGTGTGTGTGTGTGTGTGTGTGTGTGTGTGTGTGTGTGTGTGTGTGTGTGTGTGTGTGTGTGTGTGTGTGTGTGTGTGTGTGTGTGTGTGTGTGTGTGTGTGTGTGTGTGTGTGTGTGTGTGTGTGTGTGTGTGTGTGTGTGTGTGTGTGTGTGTGTGTGTGTGTGTGTGTGTGTGTGTGTGTGTGTGTGTGTGTGTGTGTGTGTGTGTGTGTGTGTGTGTGTGTGTGTGTGTGTGTGTGTGTGTGTGTGTGTGTGTGTGTGGCTGCCGGCGTTGCTGATAATATTGTCTATATTTTAAATACTTTTGGCATTCATAGAAACCAGCTTCTTCTTAAACTCCGATTTCCGGCCACTAGCGAAAAGAAGTTGGTTTAAGGGCTTGCCCGCTAGCTTATACCGACAGGGAGGCGACAAGCGCCGTGAAGAAATTCCATCACAAGGAAGGCAACGCAGAAAATGCGTCAAAGCATATGCACATGTAAAATACGGCGAAAACTCTCGACTGAATAATAGCTTCTCTGCCTTCTGTCATTCTACACCGGAGAGAAGCCGCGCTTCACGTTACTGCTATGTGCAGAATGCGAAACAATTGGCACGTACGTCTGTCTCCCGACAGACTGAACGGTCAGTACGCCGTGGCGTGCATTCTACCAATATATTCCTGAGCTTGATAAATGTTTGCAGCATCAAACGTGAAACTCGAGTTCTTGTCGTTTCGACGCTTTCCTAGGTAAACATGGATAGAACATGGGGTAAATACACGACGTACGCTTACGAAGAGTGCGAACTCGTCAGGACACCGATATTGTTTGCAGTTTTTCTATAAAGGAGTAACAGCGATGCTTACTTAGGGGCTAATAGTTGTGTCGACCAACCTGATTCCTGAAAAACTGATTTCCTTAACATCTTTAGACTTTTTTGTCTTCCACTGCAGCTTCGCAGATGGGTCTGTTCCAAGCGATTGCGCGTTAAAAAGAAAAATTGGGTTTCTTCTTGCAACATTTTGAATGAATGATTGCATCACATTGGTTGAAGTCCTCTGTAGAATGATTTTGAAGCGGCAAAAATAGCAAGTTCTAACCGAAGCTCGTTTCGTGGTCTGGGCGTATGCTCTGGTTGACAAAGCGATGACGTCACATATATAATTCGACCGGAGAAGCACTCATGGGCGCGTTGAATGGCTGAAATAGCGACTGGAAACGAGAACTCGGTTCGCAAACTGCGTCTGATCACCTAATACAAGCCCCAAAATCTAGCAAGGTGGATTGCTGAGCGAGTTGGTTGGACATTATGTTAAAACAGCGCTAGAAACACAGACAGATAGAAAGACAAACAAATCATTGCGCTGACAGTACAATGTGTGCTTGTCTTTCTATCTGTCCCTAGCGCTGTTTTAACATAATCCCCAAAATCGGTTCTTCACGCGCGCAGCGCGCAGTGTTTGCGACGTCGCAAACGCAGTGTTGCCTTCAGCAATCGTCAGAACTGAGGCCACAAAAACGGCTAAATTCAAAACAGATTTGCGCAGTAACAGATGGCCGCAAGATTCCCAGAATTGGCAAATATTATCAGAAGTAGATAAAAACCTGCATAAATGTTTCATAGGGCACATGTTTCTTAGGGTACACGACTTCAAAGGACCTACTGGAATTGCCCTTTCAGTGTAGTGGTTTTCACAGCTGTAGGTAAAAACCGTCTTCCCCGCCTGAAAAACAGGTCCCTCAGGAAGCGGCCTTTAGAAAAAAAAATGTGCTCACTGCAAGAAGCTTCTCTAAGAATGAATGTTCAGAATTCACATCGGCAAAAAATTGTGCATTTTATTGCATCCTTTCTTAACTTTGTGAATAGATGTAACCATCATTTGGGTCCTGGAATCTTCGAATGTCTGACATTATTACAGGCAGTGCAGAAAGCGCTGCGGAGACATCCCATACCGCTAGTTTATTTACCGAGTGCGTC
This sequence comes from Amblyomma maculatum, assembly GCF_055883805.1. Taxonomy (NCBI): domain Eukaryota; kingdom Metazoa; phylum Arthropoda; class Arachnida; order Ixodida; family Ixodidae; genus Amblyomma; species Amblyomma maculatum. The sequence goes on along the minus strand of NC_139349.1, from coordinate 53,732,912 downwards.
GTACCCAGTTGCGCAGCTAATTAAGCAAACATCAAAAGAGGTCTAATCGGCTGGATAATATTGGCTATAACCAGCTCGGCGAGTCCTGGGGAACCGCCAAATACAGAAGTCGTCACTAAAACAACCTCGCAGACCTGATGTTCAACTCTTCCTGAGACGACGGTGTGGAATTTCTGCTATAGTTTCAGAGGCGATGGAGATCAAGCCGAGCCTTAACAGGGTGCGAACAATGGTCACCCTAAAGCATATCGCTCCAAGCATCCGCCTAGCGAAGCTGGTGGTCAGTGCGCTCTTTCCTCCACGAAGAAAGCGAAGGCGAGGAGCTGTCACTATGTCCTCGGTGCCATAACTTTCTTTTTGGTATGAACTTCGGTCGCTTCCAAGCCGACAGATGAAAGCGTCGCATAAGCATACAGCTCGCCACGAGAAAATGCATTCTATGCCTTATATTTATTTATTTTTATTATTTATTTACAGAATACTGCAGGTCCTTGAGGGCCCTTGCAAAATTTAAAAAAAAAAAAAAAAACATTAAGAGGGGGGGGGGGGGGGGGTAGGAAACGGTAGCAGCAATAATTCTGAACAATATCCAAGCTAAAGCAATAAAATAATATGTAATGCAAGATCAATAAAGTCAGTGACACTAAATTCCCCCCTGACAAGCCGGCGGCAGCCGAAAACCTATCTCGCAAATTTTACCGGAATCCGTTTCGCACACTCCGCCCGGTTACGACTTGCCTGAAATGATTACTTCTGTAGTTTATTCTTACGCATTGTCCTTTCTGCTTAATCCTATAGTGGAAGGGCTGGACTGTGGCATGGCGCTTCTAACGTGACGTGTGTGCTCGCCTGCAATCCAAGATTTTTAATTCCGCCAAGGCTGAATTTCAACGAGCCAGTTCTTGATGTAGAAGAGATTTTTTTTTTTAATCCTCAAGAGAATCTTTCGGTACATGTTATTATTCTTCAACAATTCGGTATGAGAACATAGCACAATGGTAGTATTTGCAATGCAACTTTTGCACTGGTTGCCATCATCAGCCCCGGTCATTTGAAACCCACAACTGAATAGCATCCGTACTTATGCTAATTCCGTTTTGTCAGAATGCCGCGCATTTATTGTGCCTTGTAAACCTTCGAGGACGAAAAAAATATCTGTATATCGCCTTTAACGTAACTTCTTCTGAGAAGTAATTTCTTTCTATCATTTCTGAGTAAAACCTGAAAATCACTCCTTTTTTTTTCTTTCGAAAACAATACCGGGTTATAATCTTCGTAATACTAGGACTCTTTCAACAAGCTTCTTTTTTTTTTTTTTTCGCAAAGGCTTTATGTAAGATAATTCTGTAGAGGGAATATTGCGCATTAGCAAGCGTTCGGAGGATTACAAATTCTGGTCAGGTTCCCAGCGCCTAACATTTTCTCTACTTTTACGCCAATTGAGGATAAATCACACAACGTGCCCTGAATAAAGCGCGAACAATAGTAAACACGTGGAAGCCTTTCTGCTTGTGTCGCAGGTTTTGTATTTGTTATAGGATTTGTTATAGGCTCTAAGCGTGCTAAACGGGTTGTGGCTAGGTTCACAATGGTTGTTTTTCGGTAAGATGCGACCGGCAACCACTCAGCTCGCATACGTGGTTTGGTCATAACTCATCCCTTTAGAACCTATGGGCGTTGACAATATATAGGAACTACGCGTTTTATATTTGCAGAAATAGGAAAGGCCGGAGGGGTCTTTCAAGGCAAGAATTCTCGCCTCAAAAACAGGTCACGGAGGGAGGCCAGCGCCTCCCGTCCGCTTTCCTTTAATTATTTATCTATTCATGAGCAACAGTCGGAAAATCAAACGCACATGCACGAGCGGAAAAAGTGGAAACGTGAAGAAGGCCGGCCAGTTAGGCTGGGCATAAAGAAATGCACTTTGCAGAAAACCGGCACACAGCGACCTGCGCAGTTTATTTTCAAAGTCTTAATCAGTTAGCTTTCAGGGCGTTTCGGTCCACTTCAAAACAATGATAGAACTCGAATTAATTCTACGGGGAGCTGTTTTCGGCGCCGCATGTATGAGATAACGCATATCGAATAGAGCGCTGCCTCACACGCACCAGGGAAAAAAAAGTGGAGAGCGAGAGAAGATAGAAAGAAAAACGACATAGCACTGCTTTTAAGATTGTTGAGTTAGATCATACGTACTGTTATATATACGTACGGAATAACTCAGAGCAGAAAGGATGGCGCGACCATCAAGGAACTGCATAAATAGCTACAGTTTATACGGATTAAAGCAAAAAGCTGCAGTGCATTTCCGTGGATGTGTGCATGGTTGGAAATTATGGCTGCAGTATTGCCTTCTGTCTCGAATACGAAATACAAGGTAGATGTACTTGGCTCTGCCCTGAGCTGGCCGCAGAAATAGGCAGTGCCCACCTTGAGGCGAGATAACACAATCTAATGTGATAATTAAGGGACTTAACCCATGAACCATGATGATACTGGTCAAATGATCGTGCTGTTAAGTGGTGAAGTGGACACACTAAGAAGTTGAACGATAAGAAACGAAAGCAATACCTTTCATGCGCGTCACGTATCTGAAATGCAATAACATTTATTGGTATCACAATTTTACGCTTTACCAAGAACCAGGGATTACTACGGAGAAATTTTCGTAACAGTCCTCACGAGTGCGAATATAGAACTCAAAGCTGTCAAAGCCATCATCATCATCATAATCATCAGCCGGACTATACTCGCTGCAACGCGAATGCCTCTCCCATACTCCTCCGATTAACCCGGAGCTGTGCTAAAGCCGCATCCGCTTAACCCCTGCAAAATTTTTTAAACTTTATCCGTCCACCTAATTCTTTCTGCCACTCCTGGCTACAACTTCCTACCTATTAACGTTACACCTACCATTATTCGTTCCATAGCCCACTGCGTTGTCCTCAACTTAAGTGGAACCCTTTTCGTTAGCCTTCACATTTCATCACCTTATGTGAGTACCGATAAGATGCAACTCTTATATAATTTCCTCTTGAACGATATCGGTAGGCTTCTAGTCATAATCTGCGAGTACTGCCCATATGCACTTCATCCCAATCTTATTCGCCTTTAAATTTCCCTTTCGTAGTCAAGATCTGCTGTTGCTACCTGTCCTAAGCAGACATATTCTCCAGCCACTTCCAGTGCTTCGGTGAACTGCTGTTCCTTTCTGAGGATCTTCAATATTACGTTAGCCTTCTGCATATTAATTTTAGGCATACCTTTCTACTTTTCCTGTCTGGGTCCTCAGTCATTCTTTGCAATTCGTCCCCTGAGTCACTTAGCAAGGCAATATCATCAGCGAATCGCAGATTACTGAGATATCCTCCATCAACCCTTATGCCTAACAGCCCCCATTCCAAGTCTCTGAATGCTTCCTCTAAGCAAGCTATGAATAGTGAGATCATATCTCCTTGCCGAACAACCTTGTTTGTTGGAATTTTACATGTTTGTTTTTTTCGTGCAGAGCTACGGTTATTGTGCAGCCACCGTAGACATCTTCCAGTACTTTCACATGTCGCTCATCTGCACCCTTATTTCGCAATGCCTCTATGACTGCTAAGATTTTGACTGAGTGAAATTCTTTGTTGTAATCAATTAATGCTATGTATAGGGACTGGTTATATTCCAAGCATTTTTCTGTCACCTGGTTGATAGCACAGATATGATCGATAATAATAATAATAATAATAATAATAATAATAATAATAATAATAATAATAATAATAATAATAATAATAATAATAATAATAATAATAATAATAATAATAATAATAATAATGTTTTATTTACACCTAATGTGTACATAGGATGAGGCAGCACAGCAGAAAAAGTTGTCGTAATGACAACTTGACAAGGCCGCAGGCCCCCGAAACAATAACAATGACAGCTTCACATCGGCAGCGCAGAAAATATACAATCACAAAGTATACACACTAAAATTAACATAACGTTGCAACAGACAACATTCTTCACAAGGGGGGGGGGGGGGGGGGAAATAGAATGAGAGAAAAAAAAACTAATACATCACTAGTGCAGACTTCTAGCATAGGAAAATAATAATGCACACCTCTAAACGGACAAAAAATGTTTTCTAAGCTCTTTATAAGTGATTGATTCAAGTTTAATGTGTTTTCTATACAGATCGTTTAATGTTCGTGGCAGTATGTTGTGTAATGTTTGGAGACCATAGTTTGTTCTGTATGTGTGTACCTTCCATTGTTCATTTTTGCGTGTAGCGTACGTTCTGTCGTTTGCTTTCAGTTCAGCTAGTGACTGCAGAAATCTAGAATTATTTATGAAATCTCGTTTAAGTGACTTACATAGTCGATAGGCGTAAGCTTTAGTAACTGGCATAATATTGTATTCTTTAAAGAGATCATGAGTATGAAAACAACGTGGGACATTTTCAATAATCCGAAGAAATTGCTTTTGTAACACATAAACTTTTTGCGTGTTTTCTTTAGTGGTTGAACCCCAAACTAAGCCGCAGTAGTTAAGCCGAGATGAATATAGGGAGTTATATATTAGTGTCATAATATTACGTGGCAGAAAATTATTTCGATAAGCCAGCCCCACTACCTGCGCGAGTACTCTTTCCGAAAACCTGCTTTATTTTTTTGATTGATTGAAGTCTAAAGTTGCCCTGATTCTGTTAGCGATTACCTTAGTAAATGCCTTGCGCGTAGCGTAGGCTGACTGGTTTGTAATTTTTCAAGCCCTTAGCGTCCCCTTTCTTATGATTTAAGATATGTTAGCTTTCCTCGAAGATTCCGATACCATCGATGTCATCAGACATTGCGTATAAGGCTGGCCAGTTTTTGTAGCACGATATCCTCACCGTATTTCAACAAACTTGTAGTTGCATGATCCTGCTCAGCTGCTTTTCGCTTTTTCATAGCTTTTATAACTTTCTAAATCTCTTCCTTCATGGCTGGAAAAACGTGTGTTTCTTTTTCACCGCTGCCAATCTCATTATTGTCCTGACTACTTTGGTTACAGTATAGGACTCCTCGGCTAATTCCAATATCTTGTTTATATTAGTAATGACACTGTCCGGCCTGAGTGCGTTTGGCTGCTGAGCCCGACAACGGGGGCTCGATAACACCCACAGCAACCGCATTACGATAGAGATTCAATGCAAAACCTCCCGCGCTCTGTGCCAAGCCAGTGTCCGTGAAAGAGTTTATGGGGCGGTATCGATCCTAAGCACTCCCCTTTGGTGTCTCTCGTAACCCGCACGCAGCTTTGTGGAGTGAAACATCATGTGCTTTCGCCATCCGCGGAGCATTGTAACTGGTTGAAACCAACTGCATATTTTTTTGTCGTCATGTATTTTCCCTCAGAATATATCTTTTTATATTTCATTCAACTTGTTATTAACCAAGATAAATTATGCATAATAATTTATATTCAATTCAGGGCCAATGCATTTCATTGTGTTGTAGAGGGTGTTCAGATATAAGCAACCCAACGACTTACAATCTTTGTCAGAATTAAGTGTGGAGCCCAGAGGATCTGCTTCTGAGTCACTTCGTGAGGCTTGTAATGCATTTCCAGTGCTCCGAATCTCTTGATGGTAGAAAAGATTTTTTGTCCTACACTCTAATGGGAAGTACTTCCACTACTGCTAAATTAGTGTCACTACACGGCCCAGAAGTAGAGCCCCTGGACTTTATACTTTGGACAGAGGTTGTACCTCCTGCATAACCGTTTTTATTTATTTATTTTTTTTTTAGCGTTTGAAGAAAGCGCGAGGAATATAAAAAAAAAATACCGCGTGACTGTTTTCTTGCGCCACCGCATTGTAGCGCTGCCAAGCGCGTTTTGAATCAATGCGTGCACACTCGCCGTCTCAAAACGAGCGGCCGACGCCACTGTCAGCATAGTCTCAAAACTGCGTCAGCACGTTCTGCCTTCGAATGGAAACACCGAACTACGACTAGCGATAAGCAATGGGCAGGCCACTGAAAGCCAATTCGGACGGAGCTCTTATCGAGCTATTACTCCGAAAAATGGAACGGCTATGGAACAAAAAATGGTAGGGGTAACATTAAGAGATAGGAAGCGTGCAGACCGGGTCAGAGAAATAACTCAAGCACTGACATTCTGGTGGAAATAAAGAAGAAGAAATGGGCATGGGCAGGACATGTAGTGCGAAGAGAGGATAACCGATGGTCGCTTAGGGCAACAAACTGGATTTCAAGGGAAGGAAAGCGTAGCAGGGGGCGGCAGAAAGTTAGGTGGGCGGATGAGGTTAAGAAGTTCGCAGGGATCAAGTGGATGCAGCTAGCACAGAACCGGGTTAATTGGAGAAATATGGGAGAGGCCTTCGCCCTGCAGTGGGTATAGTCAGGCTGATGATGATGATGATGACTCCGAAAAACACAAAAAAGAAGAAAAAGCACTGAAACAACTCGAAGTGAGCGGCGTGAGTGGCGGCTACTCACTTCCATGAGGACAGAACACAGGTTTGTTGTTGGGAGTGCTGTATTATTAGAACGCCCAAGCGCAATCACGTGACAATCTTTTTGTTTTTCCATATTTGAGAGCTTTTTTCAAGCGCCGGAACGTCGGAGGAACATCGGTAGAAAAAACGCTGGATACGCTGTTTCCGAACCCCTTTACAACTTTATGAAACGCACTTAGCCCCAAGCTGAATAATAAACGATTTGCAGTTCAGTTAATTCAGGTAATTAACTAATTGGTCGGAATGTAAAAACATTTCGAGGAGGGCTGCACTCCGGCAAACAGTATGCTTCTGGTTTCACCAAGCTTCGCTGTACCACTTTTTTTTTTTTTTTTTAATCCTTGGTTCACGCAATGCGGAACACCCTGTATAAACCGCTTTTCTGTTCCCCTATCACGCACAGCAAAGTTCCATGTATGGTCACATGAAAGAGTGCCAGTCTTCAGAATAATGGTGTATTGATCGAGTTTAATGTGCGGTTACTTCAGCACACGTAGTCTTGTATCGTTTGTATGAATGTTTCGAGGTGCTCATGACAGTTTATGTGAAAAGGCATCTTGCGATGAAATCGAAGCAAAATTTGAATGTCAGTGCAGCGCATTTCAGACGCGTATACGCATGAGTTGGATGTGCGTAAAAATAAATGAGAATATATTGCTAAATTTGAGTGTTGTGTAAAGCATGTTTTTTTTTTTTTTTTTTTTATATATCGGCCTGAATCCGTTTATTTACAGGCCTGTACAGATCTACTGATGGATGTTTGCCTGCAAAAAGCAAGAAAGGCTTCTTTTTTTGCTCAATACTGTATGAAGTTAAAAGCTGCAATAAGCCCTCATTTTATATAGCAGCTTAGCCTTTGTATGAAGCAATCGCTGCTCGCGTGGGGTGTTGTTTGTTGTTATGATTTTCGTTGACCGCGCAAACGAGAAATTTCGAGCGGGTTTTTGTTTTTATTCGAAGTTTTAATCTCACCTTTCTTAGAAAGTGATACATTTTTGTTTGTTTTACCACCCATTTATTTATTTATTTATTTATTTATTTATTTATTTATTTATTTATTTATTTATTTATTTATTTATTTATTTATTTATTTATTTATTTATTTATTTATTTATTTATTTATTTATTTATTCGTGTGATCCTGCAGTCCCGTTAGACATATTGATTGCTTCAGCATGGTCATAAATGATTATGAAAAATTTACGTTCAAAGGCTCTTTGTCAAAGAAACGCAAATACACGCGTGCATTACAGATGGAAACGAAAAGTCGCTTCATGTTTTGATTTTTTTTTATATATACATAGAGTAGAACCACTAAAGTGGACAGATCTGTACGATGAGCATAATAAAAAATCGGGAACGGTGGCACCCGCCATCGTTCTATTTCTAAGAGGACGCTTCTAACTAGCAACAAGCGTGCTGACTTTGTGGGATTCTTGGCTACCTGCGAGGCGCCCTGTATACAGTTTGTATTAACCGGATGCTTCCCAAACGCACCCAAAATCAGCCCTCAAACGCTGCACTCAAAGCAGGTAGCTATGGCAGCAGAATCTGCGTTACTGTACACGCACTTCCCCGCGTGTTGTGTCGCAACGGCTCCCCTTCTGCTCGTCTTTCCTTGGTAGTAACTCGTTTGCTTGCAAAACAGTACTGCGCCAGCACCGCAGAACAACGCTATTTTCAGGCCGTGAACAATGCTGGCCGAATGTTTACAAGGAAAGCAACGACCACGAGTTCTTGCTGCGGTACGCAATAAAGCAAATCATCGCTCAAAACAAATGGAGTGCTCGCTACGCCTTCATACTCTCGCAGCATAATTTAGCCATTACGCCGGACAATCTGGCCCCACAACGAGTTCGGGAGCGCGAATCCGCGAATGACATCCATCGAACATAACAAGGCACGAAGGAACCTGCGAAGATTGACTGCGTACTAATGATAACGGCAGCAATAAACCTGGAATAATTTCGCCGTTAGGGGTGCGATATATATCACAACGTCCTCGAGGTGAAATCAACGTGTGAGCAGCAAGATTGATGGGGCGAGCAAGGACTAAAGATGAAGTCAGGTTTCGCATTAGGTTGCACGCATTCTCTAAGTGTGCGAGCAGTGTGGACCTTGGATGTCGCAGCAATTTCCTGTCCGCGACCGTTATTGCAGCGGCCACATCTATGAATCCTTTTGTTTCGTTTCGTCATTCACGAGCTATCCTTTTTGCGGTAAGCCTTTTCAAGGACCTGCAATTTTTGTAACCTTCACAGATCATCCCCACAATTAAGTGCACAAGAAGGAAAATCAAAGAGAAGAGTGTGAATAGGGGAAAACAATAATTTTTCTGCAATAGCTGCTCCATCACAATATAGAATATTGCACAATCGCATTTCCTTATTTGTGAGCGTAAAGCATAAAATAGTTTTGCAACACTCCTTGCATTCTCTGTTTTCTTTGTACACACCTCGGTCATCGTATTTCATTCGCGATAGCATTATGTCTGTCGTAGTCATTTTAAAATTACTTAAGGGGTATGAATACCTTTCACAGACACATTTACCACGAAAAAGGGTTCCATGTAGTGTGACTGATACTCGCGTTATGAAGATGACCCTGTGTTAGGCTTTGTATAGTTAATTTCTCAACCTTGAGGGCTGCTTCGTGATTTGTTGTAAGAAGGCGAATTAAGATAGACGTTAGAACAGTCTGAAAATGGTTGAAAAACCACCGTACAAAACATAGCAGGGCTTTTATATTAATATGTACACTTGGATTTGTGGCAGATGCAATATTTAGCTGCTGGAGAGCGCAAATGTCATTCGCGCACCCCATCAGTATTTTTTATTTATCTTAATTCTTCTAAATATTTTAAACATCATAAATGCTGGTCAGTAAAATCATCTTGCTTTTTCAGCAAACCAACTTATATGGTGTATTAAATAGAGATGGTAAGTCTATTTGTGTGCTACGGGTTTCATTCTGACAACATCAAATGCATTTCATTTACTGAGCTATGCCTGGTTGTGCTGTATAGAAAGGGTTATACCTATATATACGCTATTCTGGTGTCCTTATGGCCGCTACGCCGGAAGGCTTAAAGAACAATGCAGCGTTGGATGTCAGTGAGATAACCTGCTAGTTTTAGAATCGTTATAGAGCGTAAGCTCTACAACGCAACTTCTTAACTTCGGATTTCAGCTCACTGGGACTGAATGACCTTGACCCAATTAAGTGTAGGGGTCCATCAAAAACTGGGGCAGGTAGTGCGCCTTGCTTTCCCCAGAGATTAAAATAAAATGCTAGGAAAAATTGTGGAATGAATAGGCGTTGTTAAAGGCGCTGTCGCGTCTACTCTAAGGCGAAGCTTGAGCATCGCCATAATTCACACCGTCAAACCGTGTAAAACGTTACTAAACCATGCTTAACAGAGATTTCGCTTCTATACCTATAGGTCCAAGTCATGCTTGAACCCCCACCATTTTGCGCTTCGCCTCTATCGAAACGCGCTCTCCGCGGCCGGGTTGGCGCCCGGGTATTCCGGTCGGTAGCCGAGCGTCTTATGCCTAGAATTCAATTTTTGATATATCTCTCTCTCTCTTCTCTTGTCTGAACAGGTGTTTCCTGTGACCTTGTCCATGATGGCCAGTTTCTTGTCCGCAATAGCCATCTTAGGTGTTCCTTCAGAAAGTTTCGTCAATGGCTCCCAGTACATGGTCAACTTCATCGGCGTCATCATTGGCATCTTCCTGGCAGCTAATGTTTTCCTGCCCGTGTATTACGAGATCGACATGATCAGTGTGAACCAGGTAAGACATACGCAGAATCGGGTTAAAGGGGAGCACAAAAATATCTTTAGTTTGCCACTTCACTAATTTAAAAATATATTGACAAGTAGCATAAGCGCAGAGTAAAACCGAAGAAATACCCAAAATACGCTCAGTTTGACATTTATTCCATCGGTGCGTGGAGACATTTCAGTCTAGAATCCTGGCAGTTCTGTCTGGCAGGGTGGAAAACTTTCATAGGTTTAATAGCTATGCAAATATTATTTGCTCCTAAAGAATTGAAATTAGGCCAACTTTCTCGTATTTAATTATTGTATATTTTAGGTTCTTCTGCAAAATGGCCCTTGTGAATGACTATTTTCTGAAGTTCCTTACATCATTTGCTAAATTTTGAGTTTAGTTAAAGAATTAGGAGCTCAGCACCTGCAGCTTCTCTGCAAGTACTGCAAATGTGACATATTATCGAGACAGAAGTCGCGTTGCTAAAGATATTAAGTTGCTTGCCTTTCTTTGTGCAGTATCTGGAGAGGCGGTTCAAATCCGTGTTGCTTCGAAAGGTGGCTTCTGCAATGACTATATTCCAAATGGTAATATTTCACGCATCCTGCCGCATGTACTTTGAGCAACGCTAATCTTATAATCATTTGCCTTTCAGTGTTTCTACATGGGCGTCGTGCTGTACGGTCCGTCTTTGGCTCTTGGGTCCGGTGAGTGTTCCGAGTCCGCTGCTTCGTAGCGTTGGCCACGCTGAGTGCATCGACATAGCTGCCTTTAACGCTGTTCTATGAAAAGGAAATTTGTTTTGTCCTTCTCTCGGTATTTCGGCTTCGTGCTTATTCATTTTTTTACTATGCACTCTACACGCTTTTTGGGGGCCTATTCTAATCTGCGTGGTGCCTTTTTTAGCATTACTCAGGGCAGTGAAGGTGCGCTGTGTTTAAGCAAGCTGGCATTTCTTACTCATTTGTGGTTGCAGGAACTGTCGGTTAAGAAGCTAAAAAAAATTATGATATAACTCTGCCTACCACGGCCTTATTCTCTGTTTTCACTGAGCTCACTCAGCACGGGCGTCAGCCGTTGAAAAAGGTGACCTTCCTGGCTCATCTGTGGTAGGTTAAACAAATAAATAAAACGCTTTTTTTTTCTATGCGCATTTCTATTTTCAGGTTTTCTAGTTGCACTGATAGCAGCAGAGTTGTAAGGTTTTTGCTGATACAGGGAGAATTTTTGATTAATTGCCGCAGTTGCAGCAAAGAAAGAAATTGCAATTATGCCCTGCGCATTTTGTTCTTTAACACTCTTTGTTTACACTTAGCGTAGCAGAGTCGTGAGTTGCTGAAATACGCTGACGTTCCTTATTCATGTGCGACCAGCATGAACTAAAGTGGAATAAATAAATGAATTAAATTGAGATTACATTCTGCGCAGTTCCGTATCAGAGTTTCTCTGCTTGCATTAAGGGCAGCAGAGTTGTGAGGTTTTCTGTTGACACCAGGGAATGCTTCTTACACATTTCTGCGTTTCAGCAAAAAAAAAAAAAAAAAAAGAACAATAATAAATAAGTTGCAGTTATACTCGGCACATTCTCTTCTTTATTCTTCACTGCTTGCACTAAGAGCAACATATGTGCAAGTTTTTGAGATAAGGTGGCATATCACGGCTTACAAAAGTACTCGGAATTAGTGGTATAAAGAGCGCCTCATTTTTTTTTTTTTTTTTTTTTTTTTCACATGTACGCAGTGACTGGTCTCCCGGTGTGGCTTTCTATAGTGCTCAACGGGACTGTCTGCGCCTTCTACACGACGATCGTAAGCACTGCTTTGCATTATTTTCGGTTCATCGAGTGATCAGATCATTGATGTCTGTAGGTACACAGTGAATGCTGTATACTGTGGCAGTGGCAAGCCATACATCGTGAAGGCTGTTAAAGAACTGGTGACAAGCATGAAAGCTGAGAAATTTAACAGCGTCATCTTCCCTTTTCGGAGAAACGGAACGATGACGCATTGTTTTGCCAATTTGGTTTGCAGTGACCTTGGTTGTTTGCTCATGATCATTTCAGTGCAAGTTAGGGCTTTGCGCCAATCAAAGTCCAGCGCGCGACACTTACTATTTGCCGGAAGGCTTCCCCGAGACGGGAAGATGACGCTGTTGAAGCCTTCCGGAAAATATTGTGTCGCGCGCTGGACTTTGATACGCGAAGAGCCCTAACTTACACTGAAATTATCATGAGCAAACAACCAAGGTCACTGCAAACCAAACTGGCAAAATAATGCACTTAGATTTATATAATCAGCTAATGAAAATGCCACAAATGAGAATGATTACAGGCAGTGGCGGTTTGCTGGAAAAGACACGCTCAGAGCAGTGTTACTGCCAAACACTGCAGCCTCTGTGTTTTTGCCTAAGGGCATGTAAGTACTTTATTAGTCTGACATAATCGCATTTTCCCCTTGACCATCACTAGTTCAGATCTCTCGCCCTATAGACAAGCACCCTAACCGGTAACTTAGCTGCATCAAGCTGTTGCCTTTGGACAACATTAGGGCCAGTGCTGGTTGGAGACACCTCGTGATTTGCTTCGCGATTAATTATCACTCGTGATAACCATTCAAATATGCATAAATAAAATGTCCAAAATATGCGGTAAATCATAAAGAAAATTCATTTGAAGTGCGCAGGTTAGTCTAAACTTCTTGTGCACTAGATGTTTACTATCCAATTTCTACCCCCTTTTCACACATTCCGTTCGTACTGTTCTGAGGCGTGAGAAATACCCCGCTAAGAAGTGGCGATACGAGTACATTTCCAATTTTATGTCTGCCAAACACACGCCTCAGAAGAGCAAGCTGCCGGGCTAGTTGGGATTGCATAGTGTGAAGAAGTTGGCGCACAATACGGACGAAAAACAAGGGCGGGGGGGGGGGGGGGGGGGGGGGGCACGTATACAGTCATGAGCGCTGTGTTCACTCGTGACTCTCCTATATGTCCTCCCTTCTGTCTTGCTTTCGTATTTTGCGCTGACTTCTTCACATTATTCACAAGCATATGTACCCGTGAATACGCACACATATAGACCTCTGGCTGGGCTGTGTGAATGCAAGAACATAAGAATTTGATATGTTCTCCTAGATGTCTAGAGCACGTTTGCATCTGTGATTAAAGAAAACACTAAAATTTAATGTTCCTACATTCGCGGAGCAATAGAAATGTCATACGCCGGACCTATCGTTCTTGCCCACGGAATGTGGCTGCAGCTGCGCATATGACAATGGCATACTTTTTTTTTTTTTGCAGGGAGGCATCAAAGCTGTCGTTTGGACCGACGTAATACAGATGGTGCTGATGGTCTCCGGATTTTTCATTGTCGCCATCAAGGTACACCAGTTTTATCCGCACACCGCTGTCGTAGCTGCTGGTAGCTCCAAGCTGTGACAAGATGGAGAACAAGCGCTCGACCTCACAATGAAAACTTGTGATGTCACGGAATACCTGCTAGAAAAGCATGAATCCGAGCGCAATTTAATTGGCTTGTAGTAAAAAAAATGCATTACGCGATGAAAATGGGTTTGTGAACGAACGCGCACCATAACACTTTTTGTTGTTTTCATGGCAATTGGTTTAAAACCAGACCCGATAAAAATTAATTTCGTGATGAATGTTCACCTTATGGTGCACCTAAACGTTCTGTGTGCTAGAATTTAGCACAAATATGCATGTATTAACTGCTAAATATGTTCGCTCGCAATCATTTGGCCAAAACGGACGAGACACACACTGTTTCGAGCCGATATTGTCGAAGGACTTAGGAATAAAGCTATATGGGATTAGCCAGGAAAAATAATAATGCATTGAAAATGTTTCAAATAGTGTGTGGAATTAGAGCACGAACGCAATTTTTAACGGCCCGCAACCCCGTACCAAAACTTCGCTAGTTCCTTTCTAATGATTTTTTGATAAGTTTTCAAATGACGTACTGTGGTATAAGGGAATGAAAAAATGAAAAAGTTAGATGGCTTAGTGGTGTGCCTTTTACTCCAGATCACGTCGGGTTTTCAACCCCCCCCTTTCTTTTTGCCAAATAGATTGATTTCATTTAATACAGAAATCCGAATTTAGTGTTTCCCTTCTACGTGATCTATTCTTAATAAGAGTGGTAAAATATGAACAAAAGGTTTGAATGAAAGATGACGTTGCTGATTTCTCTACTTGGGAGCCATAATAATCTGTTTAAATGCCATCTTTGATCGAGCGATATTTCTAAATTCCAAGCGACAATAGTGTCGATACTGTCATCAAAAATCAGTCGCATGTGGCTTTTATGAATAGTAGGACTGTAATGAGATTATGCACGCGAGGCCTCTTTTTGTGTGTGCGTCAGAGATTCCATTTGCGCATTTGACAGAGTGCCTTAACAGTGATTTTTATCTTGCGCTACGTCAATCAGGGTCACTCAGAAGGCATCAGGATATCTGTATTGTCTGAGGACTGCAAATATCTGTAAAGGTCAAGGCTGAATATTAGGAGCAGCTAGACTATCTGATAGCTGTGTAACTGTAGCTGTGCTTTGTGTAAGTACAACCACTACAATTAAATATGAGTTAGGCCCTCTATTGTGAAGACAGCATGTACTACATACAGCTAGAGAAAGATAATTTCTGCTGTCCCAAATTCTTTCACTGGCTCACAAGAATAGGTACAAGATACGCACGGAGGGCCAGTTTCGTTATTTTCTGATAACGAACTCGGGCGCATTATCTCTCCGCAAAGCCCTTGTCTATATGAAAATAAACACTACATCAGCACTGCACGCCAGATGATAAACGTGACCCGTTTGTAAACATACTCATGCGACTCGTTTCCTTGACCTGTGTTTCATCAAAAAAAAAAAAAAAAAGCGAGCATTGTAGTTTGCAGTACCGTTCAGCTGAAGCCCTCAATTCTACGACCTGTGGAAATAAATTCATCCTGCGCTCTTTGAACTTTTTTTTTTGTAGCAGCAGCAGCAATAGTTTTACAAGCGGAAAAGAGTACCTCCTTTTAGAAGGAGTAGTTTAATTGCGCGGGGTTGCGTTGAAAATTGCGTAATTTTTCTTTTTTTTTTTTTATAAAGAAGCTGATTTCACTGCACGAACCCACATGTGTGCGCTATTATGTCTTTATTAAGGGAGTACGCAGCGATGACACAGTAATGGCATACATAGACATGACGATAAATCTTGTGAACACACGAACTCCACCTTTAAGGGCGTAGCAGCGTTTATGACTTTCGTATGTGGCTCCCACTGTGATTCTTTGTTCGCATACACACACTTTTCTACTCGCTTGATAAGTTGTGTGATGTCACACAACGAACCGACCGATGAGTGCCCAGCCATGTCACCTTCATGTCACCTTGCCAGTGGTATGCTTGTGATTTTTCACTCCCAACTCCAACGCTGGATTTTCCGCGGAGCGGGCACCCTTAACACTACAGCTTTAAAATCGCTCCCGTGCCTGACGTGAATGCCTGCTAAAAAAAGGCACCGTATTTAGTACATGCCCTACATAAGTTTCTGGAAAAGCACTTCTGTTGTATTGAAAGAATACGACCATCTAATCGGTCCTTACTGTGACCGAAGTTCAGCCGCACTCAAGACATGATGGAAACCGAGGCTTCGCTCGTACACAATGGCAGATTATTCGATTATTAGTGTCAGTGAGCCATGTTGATAGACCTCGAAACAAGCACATCAATAAGCTGTCAGTCAGACCATTGTTCCCTTTTCCCTGAAATACATATCGAAGAGCTAAGGTCATTGTAGTCTGTAGTGTCTATTTGCTATTTGTGATTTTTTTTTAATTACACCTTGTCAATGCCACTTGTGCATTTCAGCCAAAGTAGTCTTTCACTTGCGAAGTGCTGCCTATAGCACCAGAGCTGAGATTTTTTATTCTGCAGCGATATTCATTCCTAATGTTGGACTCATTTTCAGAAAGAGCAAACACTGTAAAAAATGCACCGAAATAATTCCAATGACACGACCTAAACTTGCCGCTTCGTGCGCAGAAAGACAAAGAAGGCCCTTCTGTTTAACGTAGTGCACGTTTGAATACGTCGGAAAACGCTGTGTTTTATCCCTATAAGAACGTCTATTGGTCTGCATTTCAAGTATAAATTCAAGTGTATTAATTGTGTTTTGATCCAAATATGATCCATAGACGAAAATATCTAAAGCAATTAAGTACCAACCATCTGAAGCGTACATGTGCGACTGTTCGAGTTTAGCTGCAGTAATAGCGTAGCGCATTATGGGGGGCTTGGATTGCAAATAGTGAAATACCTCTATAAGGAGTGAAATTTCGCACGGCTTATGAAACAATGATCGTGAGTCACATGGAGGGAGGCGCTATCGGCCATTCCTTCCTTGGTCGTGGCCTTTTGTCCCGCTGGTCCCGTCTTCTTCTCTCTTGTCTCCGTTGTAGCGCTGTTTTTTGTCTAATCGTGGCCTTTTATTTCACTGGTTTAACTTTGCAAGGCTCTGCGCGTTCTAGTGCTGAATGGTTTCTCATAACACTTGTTACGTATTCGAAGAGATAATTGTTGTGCGTGTCTGTTTCGTTTTGCAGGGCTTGATCATGATTGGTGGGCCCAGTGCGGTTTACAGCGCTGTCGATAAGCATGGACTGCTGGAGTTTTTTGAGTAGGTACATATACGCACCACTTCTCGCGGATCCTTTGAAGGTATAAAATAATTCTAGATGTTTATGGTGACCACTGCACGGTTTGAATGCGCGTCGTACAATTATTATGATCATGAGTACTCAATACCGATGCGCTAGGGGCTATCAGTAAATAATTAGAACGGCACGAAGAGCACCACTGTACTATAAATGCGCACCGCATATAACACCGCAGCACTTTGTTCAACACTTTATGAACGTAATGATTATTCTTGATTCTAACTCGGTAGCGTGGTTTATGTGACATTATTCCAAGAAGGATCGCACAATGGACATTGGAAGGCGACTAATCACTTCAAGCTATTCGAAAATTTTCATACTACAAGACGTTATAAAAGCAATGCACCTAATCAAAGTCATTTAATAATTAAAGCATGGTTGCTAAGCGTCTCGCCTCAGAAACATTACCTGTCTGGCTGTTTGTCCCAGTGCTGGAACAATTACATTTTGTGCAGTCGTTCTTGCTTCTGTAGGGATACGAGCAGCGAAAAACAAAATAAAAAACGAGAGCTGCCCTTGTTTTAAGATACCAGAACAGTGTAGCGTATACTACAAAGAAAATAACAATTTAAAGTTAAACGCGTAACATTTAATTGAAGAAATTAGCGTGTCTGTATACAGTATCACTCATTGCTTTTTCTCGGCTTTTGTTGTACAGGACAGCCATCAGCATCTATTTGTAAAAGGCATAAACTATTTTAAAGGAAACAACCTTGCAAGATGTCTTGTTTCCGTACAAAAAATTTCCGCTTGATATCAGCATCTGAGGAGTTGTGTTACCTAGGATGAAAATAGCAAGCCTTGTTTTCTAACGAGTAACCATTGTGCTATAAGTAACGTTCTGCCCTCTTAGCGTAGCACGACGATGCTCGGCGTATTGGGTGTACGTTTATATAATATTTACTAGGTTCAAATGATCAAATCGCTGCCGCAACTTACGTAATGAACAGAGATTGCAGAGCTTACATAATAGGACCTGGCGGCCCACACATGAGCGCCGTTAGGATGTCTGTATTTCTTTTTTTTTAAGCTACCTTGGCAGTTAACTTCACCGAAACCATAAGCAAATGACACCAATAAATAGAGAGCCTGAACAGCATAACATGTATATACACAGCGTAGGTGGCAACACTTTTGCTAAGAGTCTTATAAAATTGGGTGCGTAAATATCTGATCTGTATATAGCTAATGCTGCTTCGCTACCTAGCAGGAACATGCAGAAACACTTGTCTAACAGAAAGCAGAGATGAAAAGTATTACAACTCAAAATGATTTGTCATTGTTGTCCAAACAGATGAGTAAGGTCTCGCTATAGTGGGAATTATATTAAATCTGATCGCAATAGAATATATATATATATATATATATATATATATATATATATATATATATATATATATATATATATATATATATATATATATATATATATATATATATATATATATATATATATATATATATATATATATATATATATATATATATATATATATATATATATAGCGGTGGCGTAGCGGTAGAACATCCGCCTCGCATGCAAGAGGACCGGGGTTCAAATCCCGGTGCCGCGCAATTCTCCACCGGATGACAAAAAAAAAAAAAAAAAAAAATCCGCGTGTCGATGGAATTGCATATACAGGTTTGGGGTGCGACCTGATGCCGGTGAACCCTCACCAGAACAGGAGTTGGCCACCCTGGTGCAGTAATTGGCCACAACCTCCTATGATAAGCTCCATAAAACCTCGGCCCTCAGTCACCAGCGGCTGCGGAACAACCGACCACGGCGGCGGTCAGACCTGTGACGCAGCAGGGGGTGCTAAGAAAGCCTGGCTCCGCTGGACAGGCCGCCATTGGAAACTGACCCTGGCAACGTTTAATGCTAGAACCCTAGCTAGTGAAGCTAGTTTAGCAGTGCTGTTAGAGGAACTAGAGGGCATGAAATGGGATGTCATAGGGCTTAGTGAGGTTAGGAGGCCGAATGAGGCATATACTGTACTGAAGGATGGGCATGTACTGTGTTATCGAGGTTTACCAGAGAGGCGACAACTAGGAGTAGGTTTCCTTGTCAATAAGTATATAGCGGGTAATATAGATGAATTCTATAGTATTAATGAGAGGGTTGCAGGCATCATAATTAGGCTTAATAAGCGGTATAAACTGAAGGTTGTACAGGCCTATGCACCTACATGTAGTTATGATGACCAGGCAGTTGAAAGCTTCTATGAAGATGTAGAATCGGCAATGCGAAAAGTAAAGACGCAGTATACTGTACTAATGGGCGACTTCAATGCCAAGGTAGGGAAAAAAACAGGCAGGAGGCAAGGCAGTAGGTGACTATGGCATTGGTTCTAGGAATAGCAGGGGGGAGTTACTAGTTGAGTTTGCAGAGCGCAATAACTTACGAATCATGAATACCTTCTTCAGCAAACGGAAGAACCGAAAATGGACATGGAAAAGTCCTAACGGAGAGACTAAAAATGAAATCGACTTCATAATGTGTTCAACCCTCGCCATTGTGCAGGATGTAGAGGTAATCGGGAAAGTTCGATGTAGTGACCACAGGATGGTGAGGTCCCGAATTAACCTAAATCTGAAGAAGGAACGCAATAGATTAGTAAGAAAGAAACCCATCAACGAATTAGCGGTGAGGGGGAGGGCAGAAGAGTTCAGGATCTCGCTACAGAATAGGTATTCAGCTCTAACTGAGGATGGCGACATTACCCTGGAGGCAAGGAACAATAATTTCAGAGATATCATTACTGAGTGCGCGGTAGAAGTAGGCGGTAGGATAGTTAGAGAGGATACCGGTAAGCTGTCTAAGGAGACGAAATATTTGATTAAGAAACGGCAGAGTATGAAAGCTTCCAATCCAACAGACCAGATCGAATTGGCCGAGATATCAAAGCTAATCAATAAGCGCAAGGTGGCCGATATAAGGAAGTATAACATGGAGAAAATTGAGCATGCTGTAAAGAACGGGGGAAGCCTTAAAGCGGTAAAGAAGAAATTGGGCATAGGCAAAAACCAGATGCATGCGATAAGGGACAAGGCGGGCAACGTCATCACTAATATGGACAAGATAGTCAAAGTAGCCGAGGAGTTCTATACAGATCTCTACAGTAGCCAAAGTAGTCAGGACCGTAATGAGATTGGCGTCAGGGAAAAACAGTCAGACGTTCCACCAGTGACGAAGGACGAGGTCAAGAAAGCACTAGAAACTATGAAAAGGGGGAAATCAGCTGGAGAGGATCAGATAACTACAGATTTGCTGAAGGACGGGGGGGATATCGTGCTAGAAAAACTGGCCACCCTGTATACGCAGTGCCTGGTGTCATCGACGGTACCGGAAGCATGGAAGAATGCAAACATTATCCTCATTCACAAGAAAGGGGACTCTAAGGACCTTAAAAATTACAGACCAATCAGCTTACTGTCTGTTACGTATAAGGTATTTACTAAGGTAATCGCTAATAGAATCAGGACAACCTTAGACTGCAATCAAGCAAAGGATCAAGCAGGGTTTCGGAAACGGTACTCTACTATCGATCATATCCATACCATCAATCAGGTGATAGAAAAATGCGCGGAATATAACCAGCCCTTATACATAGCAATAATTGGTTACGAAAAAGCATTTGACTCAGTTGAAACCTCGGCGGTGATGCAGGCATTGCGAAATCAGGGGGTAGACGAGCCGTACGTGAAAGTGCTGGAAGATATATATAGTGGCTGCACAGCAACCATAGTTCTGCATAAAGAAAGTAACAAAATTCCCATAAAGAAAGGTGTTAGGCAAGGAGACACAATCTCCCCAGTACTATTCACAGCTTGTTTAGAGGAAGTATTCAGAGACTTGGAATGGGAGCAGTTAGGGATAAGGCTAGATGGAGAATACCTCAGTAATCTGCGATTTGCTGATGACATTGCCTTGCTAAGCAACTCGGGAGATGAACTGCAAATAATGATTGATGACCTAGACAGGAAAAGTAGAAAGGTAGGCTTGAAAATCAATATGCAGAAGACTAAGGTAATGTTCAACAGCCTCGGGAAGGAACAGGAGTTTACATTAGGTAGCGAAATACTGGAAGTAGTAGGCGAATATATCTACTTAGGACAGGTAGTAACCGCAGATCCGGACCATGAAAAGGAAATAACAAGAAGAATAAGATTGGGATGGAGCGCATTTGGCAAGCACTCGCAGATTATGACTAGCAGCTTACCGGTATCGCTAAAGAGGAAAGTATACAACAGTTGCATCTTGCCTGTACTCACCTATGGGGCTGAAACGTGGAGGCTAACCAAGAGAGTTCTATTTAAGTTGAGGACAACCCAGAGGGCTATGGAACGAAAAATGGTAGGGGTAACATTAAGAGATAGAAAGCGTGCAGAGTGGGTCAGAGAAATAACTCAAGTTAACGACATTCTAGTGGAAATTAAGAAGAAGAAATGGACATGGGCAGGACATGTAGTGCGAAGAGAGGATAACCGATGGTCGCTGAGGGTAACAAACTGGATTCCAAGGGAAGGAAAGCGTAGCAGGGGGCGGCAGAAAGTTAGGTGGGCGGTTGAGATTAAGAAGTTCGCAGGGGTCAAGTGGATGCAGCTAGCACAGAACCGGGTTAAGTGGAGAGATATGGGAGAGGCCTTCGCCCTGCAGTGGGTATAATCAGGCTGATGATGATGATATATATATATATATATATATATATATATATATATATATATATATATATATATATATATATATATATATATAAACCGAATTACGAGCACGAAGTGAATTAGCCGCGTGTTCGTGCCTACGCGAACGCGGTGATGGCTGCGGCAAGAACCTACGCTAACGTCTTCTCCTGCGCTGCTTCCGACGGCAAGCATGAGCTTCGACATGCAGAAGACGTTCACCTTCTGGAGCGTGGTCGTCGGGTCCACAGTCACCTGGACAATGGGATTCTGCACTAACCAGACCATGATCCAGCGATACTGCAGCCTCGGCTCCATCCGCAAAGCTCGCGTGTAAGTCCATACTCGATAAGCCCTCTTACGCTTAACGCCATGTTGCTTGAGAGCATCGTTCCGCCTTAACTGACTGCAGCCAGCTTCTGCTAGACTCTAAAACTACTGCATGTCTCCAGGTAGATGTAGCACTTGCATTCCACGGTTTTGCTCGTTGTTGCGACCCCGTATGACGTCAGAAGCTCGTGGAGTTCATGAACTTGCTCCCTGGACATGTGCTCCATCGGTATGCAACAGAGTGTGCGCAGGTGTAGTTAACATAAGCTCTCAAAATCGAGATCCCCAATGACCTTGTTATGAAATGCACTGCTAAGTCACGTGAATTAAGGATTTTGTTTATTTGAAGGCATCGCTACTGTCTTCCTGTACCACTGTTAGGTGGCGCATTTGATAAAATCGCAATGCTTCCACCCTCAGCTCTTTCCAGAATAATACGGCTTGTTATACAATGCCTGAGAGACGTCAACCATCACCGTTTCTAAACATACATATGTGAATAAGGGGCAAAACCTTAGTTCACAGCAAAATGTTGAATAATTATAAATGCTTACTTATAATAACCGTTTTAAAACTTTGCAAGTACTTTTTCAGCAGACCAGCTAGAATATGCGCGTACTTGCGTGTGTGCGCGTGTGCGTGCGTGTGCGTGTGCGTGTGCGTGTGCGTGTGCGAGTGTGTGTGTGTGTGTGTGTGTGTGTGTGTGTGTGTGTGTGTGTGTGTGTGTGTGTGTGTGTGTGTGTGTGTGTGTGTGTGTGTGTGTGTGTGTGTGTGTGTGTGTGTGTGTGTGTGTGTGTGTGTGTGTGTGTGTGTGTGTGTGTGTGTGTGTGTGTGTGTGTGTGTGTGTGTGTGTGTGTGTGTGTGTGTGTGTGTGTGTGTGTGTGTGTGTGTGTTGTGACGGCGTGTTGTCCTCTCCCTCTACGAACATATGAAACACAATAAAGCGCGCCGTAAGACAGTATCACAACCACGTAATGAAATGCAACAAAAATACTCTGTCTCGTTTACTGTCCACAGCAGGATCGGCTCGTCCGCAAACCTGCCAACGCCTGTCCACAAATAGTGAGGCCTGCAGATGGGGTGGCTTTCTCTAGCAAATGCCCCGGCTATGTAACGAGTTAATGTTCTACGACGTTGACTTAATGTTTCATGCGATGCACTTATCACAACAGGAATACAGTGACTCAACCATTTAACGATTAGCATTCCCCGTGCTGCTTGCAGGAATCACTCATTTGTCGTTTACTATGTTCTGTTTTGTTTTTGCCCCGTGCTACTCAGAAACGCCCGTTTACCACGTATAAAGCCCTCTTTCACATCTCATCAGTTCGAAGACACCTTCTTCAGAATTCTTCGCACTTTAGTATTGAGCGGAATGTGTAGTTAGGTACTACGCCGGGGCTAGTCACGTACGAAATTTGTGAAACACTGCCCATCCCTCGGGCTCTTATCCGCAGGGCGCTGTACATCAACATGGTGGGTGTTGCAGGAACACTTACGTTCGCCTCCTTCTGCGGCCTGGTGCTTTTTGCGTTGTATCATCAGTGCGATCCGGTCAAGGCTTCCATCATTAACAAGTACGACGAGGCAAGTGAAAAACAGCTTTTTTTTTTTTTGCCTTCTTTGATGTTTAACAGTACCACGATGTGGTTAATAATCGAGATCCTGGGTCCCGGGGAGAGAAATGTGTGAAGGGGTTATAACGCTTCCCTAGAGGGGACAGTATTGCTGCAAATATTTCTCAGTGATGGGAATTTTGCGGCGGAAGGTGACAGCAGTTTTCACAGGACGTGTTTAACTAGGGCGGAAATGTAAGAGGCATTTTCACTGCAGTACTTTGGCTGCTGGTGCTGCCGCTGATGATAAGTTGCCTGCGATTTCACTCCCTTTGCTTTTTAGTCTGTTGTCCGAAGGCGGCTTCCTAGTATAGCCAGAACCTGCAGTGTGAGAGAATTACAGTCTCTTTTTAGGAGGAGGAAGATGAGGAAGCCAGGCAGGGAGGTTAACCGGTAACAGTCCCTTTTGAAGACACTCCTTTTTGAAGTTCATGAAACAGCAAGGAACCTACACTTACAGCCGCATTATACCGGCGGCAACATTAGCTTGTCTTTCGCAATCTCGAACGAAAATAGTAATTGGGAATAGTGAACGGACGCTCGTAATATATATATATATATATATATATATATATATATATATATATACTATGGCCAGCGCTGGACGTCCTGAGATCTCGCGGCCAGTTTTAAGCGTAGCAGCAGCGTCACCTTATAGGAATTCTGTGACGACACTAAGTCACTAACTTGATTATGAAGCCGAGCGCCCGAGCTCATAAACTAGCGCAAATTATTTCTTTAACGATGTGCAAGAAAAGAAACACTGCCGACGTTTTCATAATAACCTCAAATTTAAAATAAGTTCCATCAGCAATGCAATGATGATAACTGAACTCTTCTGGTCGCAGCTGATGCCGTATTTCGTTATGGACTCGATGGGTCACCTGCCAGGCTTGACTGGGCTCTTCGTCACAGCTGTCTACAGTGGATCTCTCAGGTAAGACTTGCAGAGTGTTATATTACTAGCGCGGTTAGCGACCAAATATACACATTCGACGCCGGATGGAACATTTTGGAATTATTAACGCGATAGCGTTCAAGGTGCCGTTCACCAGAAGATCTGGCGTCGTTTTCGGTGTTGTGAGTGAAAAATCAAGAGCATAACGCTGGCAGGTTGTAGCTGCCATGTGTCATGGCCACGCACTGAATGGACGTAGGGCTGCCTGGCATTACGCTTGGCAGGAGCTCCTTTCGTTTGGGAGGGTGATATCAGAATCAGCCTGCCAGTTCCCTTGAATTCAGTTACCCATATGTCACGCAGGCACGTTCAAATGGCTTGGTTAAAGCGGGGCTTTATATGTGGGGTGGCAGCCTGCGCTATCGCTTCACACCCTTAAAAGGGAAGCTTAAGTGTCTCCCAAAATTTTTAACGCTAGCGATAATAGCACCAAGTTCTGAACTCCACAAGTCTGTGGCGTGACTTTTGCCAGCTGGCCAAGTACAACCAGTGGAAAGAGAACATAGCTACTCATGAAATTATGCCGACGCCAGCGACGATGCGCTCTAATCGTTCTACGTTCGTGGCTTCAGCACGATGTCCTCCGGCTACAACGCCTTGGCTGCCATCACATGGGAAGATTTCCTAAAGCCTAGGTTAAAGCTGTCTCCGAAAGCCGTCATGTGGACAACAAAGGCAATTGGTGAGTGCCGGCATTACTATTACTCTTACTCAATTTGTAATGGCACAAGAATCGCACTTAATGTGCCAGTGACACAGGAGTACAAAATGCGCTCACTCTATAGGGCCAAATAGCGGGCCCTGAATTACACATTCACCCCAACAGATTAAATCCCTTCTAACCTCGCATTTTTGGCGCGGACAAACTGGCAAAATAACAGTTTTTTAGATTCACAAATAAAGCACCCCGATGGCAAACTCCTGCAATTCTCACCTCTTCCTGTTAAGCTTCTGAAGAAGGAAGCAGATGCAATCCTTTCTCTCGCAATATCACAACTGTACTACAAATTACCTCTGTTACCCTCTGTTATCCCAAATTCTTGGAAACCTTTTTTGATGTCGTAGCTTGAGAGAAACGGCGTGCTTCACGCTGCTTTGCACGTCTGTCAACTTGGTTATAATCAGCAGCACTGCTCTTCTGTTCCAGCTGCTGCGTACGGTCTTCTCACTGTGGTGATCGCGTTTCTAGCGGGCAGCTTGCCTTCCATCCTTCAGGTGAGACAACGCTGTTTAACCCTTGATTTTAGTCAGGACTGTATAGCATGACAACAGTAATTAACGAGTTTAGACAACCTCGACGCCCTTTATGCTGCTTACTTGAGTGGGGAACAAACTGCCTGTGCGCACGTGGAAGGTGTGCGCTTGCGCCTGTGAGATCGGGATAGTGCTTAGCGTTTGATGTTATGCTAAAACCCTCCGAAGACTATTGTTTTTCTTTTACGCATGCTACTGTTTTTATTCTTTTCTAATATATGACACCAGGCACTAAATTGGCGTTTCTTCGTGGTTGTTGTTGTTTAAACTGCGCAACTTTAGTGTGCCTTGAGAAGCAACGCGAAGGAACATTTTCACTTCTCTTAGGCGCCATTCCACCTTAATGCTGCATCGTACACATTAATAAACCATGTGACAATTAGTAAAACGAAAGGCTGCCTAGGCTCTAATATCTGCGCAGTCAAAAAGTATTAGTCATGTGAGGCATTCACAAACAGCCATCACATACAACACACAAGCACTGCTGAGTTTGTGCACGTGCATGCGTGAGTGCCAGAATCCCGAACGTTCCTGTATAATGGCACAGCGCTCAGCTTGTCAATTTCCATGTGCTGTTGAATCGAAACGCCTGCTGCACAAACTAAGCTTCCGTCCTGTCCGCAGGCGACTTTCATCACGACTGGTTCATTTGGAGGCGCTTCGGGGGCCATCTTCTTCCTAGGCCTCCTCTTTCCCTGGTGTGGCAGCCAGGTGAGAGCTCGGAGCGTGCATATGCCTGCATGCATCGCTGATTTTCTTCCTTTTAAGTGTGGGCACGTGAGGGCATGTGTATTCGTGCTTGAAGAGGAAAAATAAATGAACAGAGGATGAACGCGGAAGACTGCTCCGAGGTCGCAGAGATATATCTCAAAATGTTTTTCTTCTTAAAGGGCAACTCCGGAGGTTTTTTCGACATTCGAATATTCAAATAAAAATTTTACTGTAGATTCTCCTCTCGGTACTGACGCATTCTACAAAATTTGGCCGCCGTACAATAATTCCTTCACGCGCAACACGACTTTAAAATATGCTGTTTTCATGGCTTAAATTGAGACTATTTCTGCCGGCAACACTGAGTTTCTGACGTCACAAACAGTATACCGGCATTACTGTCCACTTCCCGCATGATTATGAAATTGTGAGGCTTATATTGAACTACCTCAGACATTTTATGCAATGCTTCATGATTTCCATACGTTATTTTCACCATCCAACGCGCGTACGTGTGTTTTTCTAATACTGAGTGTGACGTCACCATTTTGTCAAGTGGGACGTCGTTTCTGGCCGTGAAAGCAGTTTCGGTTTCGATTTGCTGTTTTTCCTTTTTAAAAATACTTCTAATTGGAATTTCGAAAAACCGTTTTTTGTTTGGAGTCAGGACGTGCCGAGGAATGTAATTCAACCGAAAACACAAAATGATGAAAAAACCACCGGAGCTGACCTTTAAGCGCTAGACAAGTTGTTTTTCACAGGCATCGTGAGGGAATAATGTATATGAGAGTATTTTGCGGTTTGGTTTTTCAGAATCGATGGAAAAAAGCTCTCTTGGAAGTGAACGATGTCTAAAGATTTGTAATCAAAGATTGGAAATAATATGCTCCCAGACTGTACGGTGCTTTAGACTTGCTGATTCGGGGTTACTGCTTTTGTTTTTCGTTTTTTTTTTTATGTGTTTATATTTGTACAGAACAAGCCAGGCTAGTAAACATACAAGGTTATAGTAACCGTAGCTGCCTGCGGCATTGAATATAGACGAAGCAGGCAGGAGTCCCACTCTTCCTATATATGCGCTAAGCCAACCGCATTAACTACTTCCAATTTTTCTGAATTTCCGTAGTTGTTTTTTTTCTCCAATAGCATTCCACGTTTCCTCATCAAAGGGATACAAAGGCCAGCGCAGCAAACACTCATGCGCATCTTCTTGGCTGTTGACAGGTGTTGGCTTCCGTTCTGACAGGAAGTAGATGGTCACAAGGCCTTGCAAACTCCCCCGATCGTAATGGTCTTATGACCTTGCAAGCTCCCTCCATCGCTTGATTTTATCAGATAATGCCATACATCAGTCACCGCGACTCAGTTCTTTCACGCTGGCGCCGCGCGCACGTTTATCTTTTGGCATACATGTAATACTAAAGATAGATAGCAGAGGCGCTAATCAATCGGTACTTTTCAAGAACTTAGCGCGACAGCCAAGTGTCTTACAGAACTCAGTTTGGCAGGGTTTGCTTTCGAATGTTGCTGGCGAAGTTTTTCCATAGGCCCAGCTGCGTTCGAAAGCAGACGAAAGCGTTTGCAAAAGCAATTGCAACAGGCGTTAGCCGCTCCAGCAGACAGCAATTCTCTTGCGACGCTTTCAGACCTGCGCGCTGAAAAGGTAACTGGTGAAGAACTTGTGGACAGCATGAACAAACAATCCGGGCTCGAGGCTCTGGACGCTTCCGTGCGTAGTGAAATTCAGGACAAGAAAGCGAAGATACAAGATTTAAACGTCTTGCAGCTGCTTAGAGACCAGCTATGGAGCTTATGCCATTGTTAGCGTATGATATCGTCTGCAGCAACACGAAAAGTACTCAGAATAAGCTCGGAGTCAAGCTCAACATGGCCGCCGGCCCGTATGTTGTCCTACTGGTGAGAGGAGCTTCTGGATACTCGAGTAAAATAGAATGCCGGACATCCGTCAGCAAGCAGTCCGGGACTACTCGGTACTGAAAATCGAACGTACCCAATGTACCGTACTGTTCAAGCATTAGAGAGATTTAGCTTACCGCGATCCGCCACCGTGACTCTCTACCGCGCGTGGGCAACCTGATTGGTCCCGATGCGGCAGGTCTATGTGCCGACATCCAGTATGTGGCGCCATCTATCGGCGTCAAGGGGGGTCTGGGCATGCGCAGTGGAACGCGCGGTGGCGGATCACGGTAGCGGATCGCGGATCACGGTAAGCTAAAACCCTCTATCATCACATCACCAGCTCCTCCGTGGTGTCGTGACGCTGGGGCTACGTCGTCCCGGCCTTCACTTGGTAGCGTGCAGAGACTCGGGGTTGAATAAGGACTGAATCTTCGAAGTTGGTAAAATATTTACAAGCAGGTTTAATGGCACTTTGAGAAAACTTATTTACAGGATTATTTACATGAAAAAGAAGGGTACATCAGCAAAATGACAAGCGTTAAGAGTTCATAGCGAGAAGCGACTGGATGAGCCGTTTACCCAGGGCTCAGAGCGACATTTCGTGCTCTGCAGCGTCCTTAAAACCCCCCTATGTCCAGCCCCTCTCTGAAGATGCTGACCAACCAAATCCAGGGCACGCCCCTCAGGTATCGGCATCCAATCGAACACATCACTGCACTGATGGTCTGAAGCACTGACTGGTCCGGCATTAATTCGTTGGGCGTGATCACTTGTTGGCGGGAAAAGCTTGGGAACGGCGAGGAGAGGAGGTACATTTCTATTCTTCAGCAAAGAAACCACAGGCTGGTTCTGACAAGTGGGTTTACTTCTCAGAAACCCAAGTGCACGTGGGCGCCGCATACGCTCCCAGCATTGTCAGTTTTCGACAATTGCAAATCTTTCCTGCATTCCTGGGAAATCACTTAATGGCTGTATGCGTCATGCTCCTTTCTTGTCCTGCACGTCAGCGGACATGTCACTCTGTCGTCTCCTTTGGAAAGTAGACATTCCTCACTGGACGATAGGGCTTCTCGACTGGAAGGGTGAACAAAAGAAAGAAAGCACTTCCTGCATTTCCGGCAGGGAGACGTTTCTTTGTGTTTTTCCAGACGTTCTCTTGACAGGGTCAATTTGGCATTTGCAGGCCTCCACAAAGCAAAACAGGCTTACAAAACAGGATTCCTGGAAACAGGCTCACTTAGAGCCATTGGACCATCACCACATATCCACAGCACTTATCCATGCCCACAGGCGAACAATAGAGCGCGCAAATGCGGATGCTTGGTCGTAACAGCCTCCTCCCCCGCCAGAAGAGTCTCGGAGGGCAGCAGTCCCAGCTGCTGCATGAAGAGACGACTTAATGGCCTGCACGTGAACGCTTGAAGCTCGCTGTTGCTTGTCGCGTTGTCTTGATTGTTGTAGGCCAAATTGCTCGAGCTGTCTGAAACTCAACCACATGTCGAAGCAAGCACTCGGCTCCCGTCTGAAGCGACCAGGTTAAAAGAAAACTGCCATTGTTGTTCGAGAAAAGCCCACTCTCAAGACGTTCAGGACCCACGTATTCCTAGAAAACCAAACGTGCTGCTTTACATAGCCACACATATACAAGCGCACGAAAAAAAAAAAAACCTGATTATCAATTTCGATACATGGTGAGGAACATCTCGGACCGCTTAGAAAGAGCGGCTAAGCGCGTCCGCATTCCCATTTAACTTCCCCTTTTTGTATCTTATTTGAAAATTGTATTGCTGTAAAATCAAGCTCCACCTAAGAAGGCGACTGTTTTTCGATGTCGCAGTTTGCAGCCAAGCCAGGGGACAATGGTCCGTCTCTACGGTGAATTTGGTCCCTCCAAGATAGCACTGCAATTTTTGAATGGCCCATACAATGCAAGCGCACTCTTTCTCTGACGCGCAATAAGCTCTCTCTCTAGAACTCAGTTTTCTGCTCAGGTAGAGCACGGGGTGCTCATTACCGTCGTCATCTCTCTGGCAGAGAACAGCACCTAACCCTCGATCACTGGCATCACACTAGACCGTGAATTCTCGGTCATAGTCTGGAGCTCGCAATACCGGACGGCTAATCAGCACAGCCTTCAGGTTTACGAAGGAGGCTTCCTTTTGTTCGTCCCAGACTACATTTGTCGGTTCTGTCTTGCGGAGAGCGTCGGTCAGAGGGCTGGCCAAAGCTGAATAGTTAGGGATGTAGTGATTGTAGTATCCAGTCAGACCTAGGAATGCTCGAATTTCCGTCTTCGTGCTCGGCCGCGGGTAGTCTGCTACCGCAGAAATCTTAATCTCGCTGGGTTTCCTGAAACCTTGACCTACATTGTGACCCAAGTAGTCCACGGTCGCCCTTGCCAGGCAACATTTCTCGGCCTTTACGGTTAGTCCAGCTTGACGCAAAAGGCTCAGTACAGCTCTTAAATGTACCATATGGTCCGCCCATGAGTCGGAAAAAACCGCAATGTCATCTAAATAAGGCACCGCGAATGTTTCACACCCCTTTAAAACCCTATCCATGAGTCGGGAAAAACAAAATGGAGCATTTTTGAGCCCGAAACTCATCATTGTTGGCTGGTAGCTGCCCGTCGGAGTGACGAAAGCCGCGTATCTGCTGGCGCGTTCAGTGAGCGGTACTTGCCAGTATCCTCGAGTAAGGTCCAGCGTAGTCACATATGCCGCTCTACTGACCTGTTCTACTCTCTCCTCAATATTCGGAATAGGATACACTTGATCCCTGGTGAGAGAATTTAGCTTTCGGTAGTCTACCACAGGCCTAGGGTCTTTACCTGGAGCTTCTACTAAGATCATAGGCGAAGCATAATCGCTTTCCGAGGGTTTTATTACTCCCAATTCCAGCATGCGAGTTACTTCCCTATCCAGAATTTCTCTTTGCCTTGGAGAAAATCGGTAGCACCTTGATCGCACTGGCACGTCTGAAGTCAGCTCAATATCGTGCTCAGTCAAATCAGTTCTGCCTGGCCTGTCCACGAAGCAGGCCTCAAACTCTGTTATTATCTCGCCCAGATCGGACAGCTGGGATTTCTTTAGTTCTCCTCTCTGCTCCGTCTTTTTGAGAAGCTCCTGAGCGTTGCTTCCTTTTCCGCTGAGGCAAATCAAGTTGTCCCCCATCTCCTCGGGAAGGTTTAACGTTAGATTTACCACGGCTTCCCTCTGCACATAAGGCTTCATAAGATTGCAATGATAAATGCGCACTTCTTTACGCCTACCGGGAATTTTCACTGCGTAGTTAGTGTTAGAAAGCTTTGCAACGACTTCAGCCGGTCCTTCCCACTGTACTTCGAGCTTATTCTGCCTTGAACTTCTCAGCAACATCACCTGGTCCCCGATACAAAACGTCCTTTGACGGGCTGTCTTATCATAGTACACCTTGGAACGAGCCTGGGCTGACTTCATGCTGGCCTCAACGAGTTCCTTAGTGTTATGTAAGCGATTCAAGAGGTTCAGAATGAATTCTACTACTGTTGGGTCTTCTCCGCGCCCCTCCCAGGCTTCGCGCACCATTCGCAAAGGTGAGCGCAGTGACCTTCCGTACACCAACTCGGCTGGGCTAAATCCAGTGGATTCGTGCGGCACTGACCGCAAAGCGAAAAGCGCTGCAGGCAGGCAGGTATCCCATTCGCGCTTGTTTTCATAGCACAGTCCCCTCAGGACTCGTTTGAGAACAGAGTGCCATCTTTCTACGCTGTTGCTCTGCGGATGATGGATCGAGCTATGCACTACCTTAATGCCGCATCGCTCGAGAAATGAGGTGGTGAGGACACTCGTGAAAACGCTACCCTGATCACTTTGGACCTCAGAAGGGAATCCAACTCGTGCAAACACTGACAGCAGCGAATCCACTACACTCTCGGACGTCACCTCGCGCAGCGGAACAGCCTCTGGAAACTTTGTGGCTGGGCATAACATAGTGAGGATATAACGGTACCCTGACTCTGTCACAGGAAGTGGCCCAACTACATCTATTACTAACCGGTGAAACGGCTCGGTAATGATTGGTACTAACACCATCGGCGCTTTCCACTTATCTTGCGCCTTTCCAACCCGCTGGCACGTGTCGCATGACCGTACAAAATTTTCCGTGTCCTTAAAACATCCAGGCCAATAGTATTCTTGCAACAGCCTCTGCTTTGTTTTCTTTATTCCAAGGTGACATGACCACGAGCTGCCATGGGAAAGTCGCAGTAAGTCTCCGCGGTACTTTTGGGGAACAACTAATTGGTCCCGCTCTACTCCGCGCTTATCCTTGAATAAGCGATACAGCACTCCCTTTCTCATCTCGAAAGAAATATTGTTTGCTGTCTTAGTGGCGCGGTGGCGCTCCCTTATCTCCTGTATCTTGGGATCATTGGCTTGCTCTATAGCTAAGTCCTCTCGGGTTCCACTTAAAAGTCTCGTGAGATTACTAGACACTGGCGGCAAGAGGTTACTCTCAAGAACGTCCTCATTCCGCGTCTCATCAAGCTCACTATCAAGTTGACATATCTGAGATGCCTCGCTCTCAAAGTTTTCTGACCTGCTATCTTCCACATCGACCACTGTTTTAACTGCCGTTTCTTCCGCTGTGGAATTTTCTGGTATGAGCAGTGTAGCTAGTTCTCGCGCCCTTGAACGTGTTAAGGCTTGCACAACTCTGTCTCCGAACAGGATGCCCCTCTTTCGCAGTAGCATGTCCGATTTGTTGGAGAACAAATACGGATAGCACTTAGGAAGCTTTCCTGAAACGGCAGCCTCGGTTGTTAATTCGCCGAAAGGGCCCTCGATGACCACGTTCGCGATCGGCAAGCACACACTCTGTTCCTCAACTACCTGTCGGATCCATGCACACTGTCCTGTATAGTCGGAAGGCGATACATACGCCGGATGGACAACATCCATCGTTGCGGCCGAATCGCGCAGTACCTTGCAAGGCTTCCCGTTGACTACTAGGTCATGCAGGTAGGGTTCTAAAAGCTGCATATTTTCATCGCAGTCCCTGACATACGAGAAAGCAATCTTTTCTTTCCGGCAGTTGACGGCAATGTGACCCTGCTCATTACACCTAAAGCATGTGAGCGGCTTCCTAGCCTCAAGCTTATTCTTGGTGTTCTGCACGTTGGTCACTTCCCCACTTTTCTCACTGCCGTCCTTTCTAGGGAATTTGCCTGAAGAAACCTTCATTTCTTCGTTTCCAACTCTAGCAAAGTGTCTTTCCTGACGGTTTTTCACACTGAACTTGGGATTGCGGGGCCTATCCACTGCTGGGTTGCTGAATTGTCGGCGCGAAGCATACTCCTCAATAAGTTCGGCAGCTTCAGTTGCCGACTTAATTTCGCCTCGGTCCTGTAACCAATTTCTTTCTTTTTCTGGGAGGCAGTTATAAAACTGCTCCAAAAGAATTCGCTCGACTACAGCGTCCCTATCACTGTAGGAATCAGTGCTCTTTAGCCACTCGCCCAAATTAACTCTTAAATTGTACAGGAATTCAGGGTAACTCTCGTCCCTGGACTTAGTAGCGTTCCGAAAACGTCGTCTGAACGCCTCGGCGCTAAGCCTATACTTTCTCAGAAGGCAAGCTTTGACCTTCTCATAGTTGTCCGCGTCCTCCTTGCTTAGCCGCGCGACAACCTCCGCTGCCTCGAAGGGCAGAACCGTCAATAATCTCTGAGACCAAGTGTCTCGCTGGAAGGACAGTTTTTCGCAGGTTCGCTCAAAGTTAACCAGATACAGACCGATATCCCCTGATATCACATATGGCTGCATGTACTTTGACATCTTGAAATCTGCCTCCTTGTTGAGAAGAGGTACCGCTAGCTGGGGACAATTGCCCGACCTCTTGCTCAACTCTAGTTCTAATTTCCGGAGCTCAATTTATTGGTCCAGCTTTTTTGCTTCTCTTTCAAGCTTCTCACGTTCGTGCTCCCTTTCCTCTTTTTCCCTCTCAAGTTCACGCTCACGCCTCTTTTCCTCTTTTTCCCGCTCTTTCTGCTGTCTGAGCTGCTCCTCCTTTTTTTGGGCGATGAGGTTCCATGCTTCACTGAGCTCCTCATCATCGGCTCCCAAATCTGTGATTGCCTTTATAATCAAGGGTTTTCGTGCCAAACCACTTGTATCAATTCCCAATTCCTCACACAATAGCAACAGGTCCGGTTTCTGCAGCTTTTGTAGGTCCATGATCGCTCCGAGTGTCGGCTACTTCCAAAACAACAGTGCAAACTACCAAACCTAAAGGCGTTTCAACACTTTTTACCAGTTCTAAAATCTAACCCTGTTCTAGAACCTGGTCCACATCAGAAGAAAAGCCAAGCACTCACCCACACATGCGATCGATGTTCCGAGCTGCTCTCTTGTTGGCCGATTGTTGCGCCTGCTTGTTGCTTGAGATGCCACCTCCGATCACCAGATGTTGTGGCTTGTAGCTTCAGATCCACCTCCAATCACCAGATGTTGTGGCTTGTAGACTCAGATCCCACCTCCAGTCATCAGATGTTGTGGCTTGTAGATTCAGATCCCACCTCGAATCAGCAGATGTTGTAGCTTGTAGATTCAGATCCCAACGCTGGTCACCAGTTGTCGTGACGCTGGGGCTACGTCGTCCCGGCCTTCACTTGGTAGCGTGCAGAGACTCGGGGTTGAATAAGGACTGAATCTTCGAAATTGGTAAAATATTTACAAGCAGGTTTAATGGCACTTTGAGAAAACTTATTTACAGGATTATTTACATGAAAAAGAAGGGTACATCAGCAAAATGACAAGCGCTAAGAGTTCATAGCGAGAAGCGACTGGATGAGCCGTTTACCCAGGGCTCAGAGCGACATTTCGTGCTCTGCAGCGTCCTTAAAACCCCCCTATGTCCAGCCCCTCTCTGAAGATGCTGACCAACCAAATCCAGGGCACGCCCCTCAGGTATCGGCATCCAATCGAACACATCACTGCACTGATGGTCTGAAGCACTGACTGGTCCGGCATTAATTCGTTGGGCGTGATCACTTGTTGGCGGGAAAAGCTTGGGAACGGCGAGGAGAGGAGGTACATTTCTATTCTTCAGCAAAGAAACCACAGGCTGGTTCTGACAAGTGGGTTTACTTCTCAGAAACCCAAGTGCACGTGGGCGCCGCATACGCTCCCAGCATTGTCAGTTTTCGACAATTGCAAATCTTTCCTGCATTCCTGGGAAATCACTTAATGGCTGTATGCGTCATGCTCCTTTCTTGTCCTGCACGTCAGCGGACATGTCACTCTGTCGTCTCCTTTGGAAAGTAGACATTCCTCACTGGACGATAGGGCTTCTCGACTGGAAGGGTGAACAAAAGAAAGAAAGCACTTCCTGCATTTCCGGCAGGGAGACGTTTCTTTGTGTTTTTCCAGACGTTCTCTTGACAGGGTCAATTTGGCATTTGCAGGCCTCCACAAAGCAAAACAGGCTTACAAAACAGGATTCCTGGAAACAGGCTCACTTAGAGCCATTGGACCATCACCACATATCCACAGCACTTATCCATGCCCACAGGCGAACAATAGAGCGCGCAAATGCGGATGCTTGGTCGTAACAGTGGCGATGTCTGTTTGAAAATGCAGGGCGCGTGCCGCAATTGAGCTGTTTATACTATCATAGGCGTTTATCGCGCCCGCATCTTATGCCCGTGATTTATCAAGTTTGGGAGCAGAGTAGCTTACGTTTCACACGCTGTGTGATTTCGATTTTCGGCTCAATGCAGTCAGGTTCCTACGCTTTCGGACTACGTTGAGCAGACGATGCGGGGGATGCAGCTTTTCCACTTCGTTTCCAAGCGCGCCGCTTGCGACACCACCATGCATCTGGAAATCGATGCGCCCACACGTTCGCTGGTTACAAGTCATTATGAGTGCGATAGTACGTATGTGCGACAAGGGCCGTCGCATAACGTACAGGGTCCTCCACCTTTAGTGCGAACACTGTTCACTCTATTCGAAGCGCCACTACCTCATATGCGGCGGCACATCGAAGCAGAGTGGCTCGGGCCCAGAGGGACCTGGAGGCGGTGCTTCGCCCGGCCTGCCACTTGGATTCAGTGCGCAGCCAGATCGGGTTCAATGACGCTTTGAATAGGGTAACTAGTGTTCGAACTAAAAGTGGACGACCTTGTACATTAGCGCACTAGTTGTAATACGGCAGCCGCGCGCGCCGAGATGCCGTGATCTATGCGATATCAATCTACGTTCAAGATCCCCGGTGGTCGAAATCGCTCCGGAGCCCCCCACTGTAACACGCCTCTTTCTTCCATTGTTGCGCTCCCGCCTGCTTCACTTTCCTTCCCTGTGCGGCTCAAGTGTCCATCGAGAATGAGACGGTTACTGTGCCTTTTCATGCTACATATATAAACAATCCGATAGAGTTGCCCCCCACTCTTAACACTTCAAGCACGTCCATGCAGCTCAAAATAAAAGCGAGGTATTCTTAGCAAGTAGCGTTGTAAGCAGGTACGCGTTCAACGAGAACATCTCATCCCTGTTCTGGAGCTCGCGCAGTTTACCGTCACTTCCAGATTTCTGCTGCAGCGGCTGCTGCCAAAAATATTCTGGAATTTTGGTGCGGCGTGCCGATCCTTTAAACGTACTTTGGGACGCTTATAATGGTTTGCAGCCTCGAGTGTAGCAGGAGGACGATAATGAAGTTTTAGTGACTTGGTGCTTAAACGGGGTATAAACAACCATTTAACACTCTCCCGTCTCAAAGCACTCATCACAGCCAATTCAGCGCTGAACCACCTTTCTTTTTTACTCGCCTGACAGAGACATTATACTCTCTATATATAAGCTGCATTTCAGTTTATTCAGGAAAGAAACGACCTCAACCAAATTGGAAATTAAAGGTTGATACAGACGCCCGAGGTAATCTAATCTGTTAATACTTTTGAACAAAATATCGCCTGCCCAAGCGTCATGGGCCAGCTTCAGCTTCAATGGACAACCCGCCCGAAGAAGCGCGCATAGTGGGAACGCCGGAAACCCAGACACGCAGCACGCGGTACCACGTGGGTACCACGTGGTACCACGTGGCATCCGAAAATTTCGCAGCACAGCATCCGTTTCACGCTCATTTACCTAGGCATCGAACAATGCACAGTACGTTCAAAGCAGGATGCGCGATGGCAAAATGGAAGAAACTCTACACGTGCGCTTACGCACATGAGGTGGTGACGAGCGCAAGAATGCATTCGTATTGCTCAAGAAGGAATGGCAGAAAAAATTAAAACTTTGTAAAACTTGGTTAAGAAACGATTCTTTTCATTTACTCAACTAAATGAGGCATTGACCGCGTGCAAATGGGTGGCTGTCCCTTCCGCACGGCGGCCTTCGAACGTGGTGTAGGAAATTTGAAACGTAAATTACCGTAATAACAATGCGGTCATTACCTACCAATTTGTAATTCTGAGGTTCTGAAACAGCTGGAGCATTTATCGGTTACGTCATAGTAGTAGCAACCCGTAATAATTTAGTACACCCCGCGAGTTATTTCGCCTGTGACGAAGTCTAAGTACGTAAACTTTGAACGCTTTTTGCGTCAATCCCGACTTAAGCGCAGCTTCTTTCATAAGCGCATTTGAATCTGCGATGATTAATATACGCTTTCTGCGATTACAAGTCGGTGCAAACTGCCACCGTGCATGCTCTGTAAACACGAATAGCGAGAAGTGAGCACTGCATGATGCGGTGTACACGGGTTGGTGAATCATTAATTCTTGCCTTTGCAGACCGCCCTGTTGTCAATGTTCACTGGCATGGGACTCGCCTTCTGGGTCTCCATTGGTGGCATGATTTACCCACGCGTCCCAGTGCCCGCCCGCACCACGCTCGAGGATTGTACCTTCAACTACACGACCAGAGTGTTTCCCCCACGGACATATTACTCCGGGTAAGCGGAACTTATGACAATGACATCCCCACGCACTGTCGGCCACTTAGAGACAGCAAGCCGCTTGCAAAACAGTATTGATGACCATTGCAGCTTCTATTTCGAGTAACCCTTCATTCAAGTATTAAGCGTGATCTTGCAACTGAGTATATACATGCACCGATGTATTTGTTTTTGTTGCTTTTTTGCTATATTCTGCTCTCCTGCGTTGACAGCCTTGCCATATTTGTTTCCATATGCACACTAATACACGCTTAATACGAAATAAAGACAACAAAAAATTAATTTAATAACACATGGCAACGTCCAAGCAGAAAATATATGGAGCGCCATCCGAAGCATAGCAACTGACATTAAAAATTCGGTGATGCAGCCCGCAAAACTGAACTTACCTGCTTGTAACGTTCTTTCTTCTTATCAGAAATAAAATCGTAATTATAATCGAAATTTATTTTAATCTCAATCATGATAATGCATGATGGCACATTTCATGCAAGAATGCCAGAAACGTTTGTTCTCAGAGCAACTTTCACTGTTGCTGGCTTGCGAGTCTTTGTATGCGACAAAATTAGCAACAGATTTATACGGCAGTGTTCTATGCATGTTCCTCTGCGGTCTTAGCTCCAACTCTCATAGGCGGTGACTAAGGGTTGCTACGTGCAGCCAAACGTTCAGTAGCGAACATTACGACCGCGTTTCGACGGAGGCTAAAAGCAAGATGCCCGTGTATTGCGCGACGCCAGTACGATATAGTACCCCGGTGGCCGAATTTATCCAGAGCCCTCAACTATGGCTTCTGTTCACAGCCGGAGTCGTTTCGAGGCGTTATTCATTATAGTGCAAGCTAAAACAAACATTACGAAAGGGCACACCCGACCTTGTTCCGATATGGGCTGACCGCATTCCTGTGGAGGTTTTAAGAGCTGTAGGCACCCTTTCGCGCTTTAAACTTCATGAGCGGCAGCAATGAATAAAAACAAGAGCGTCAAGTTTCAAACACAGCAGTAGATGCATGCATAAGGAGATTGTCAGTGCATAGTACGGTCCCACTTAGCGTAGGCACCACGCGTGGGTGGTGGAGGCGAGGCTCGAGTGTTTAGATCAGCTACAGACGTGCCATCGTCCCGTCGCGACACGCGATCACATGTTCCCTTTCATTCTGTTTACACCTGTACATGCGCTTCCGTCCTTGTAACAGAGCGTCTCAGAAGGTCGATGCCTCGTTCAGAACTATGCGGTCGCCTGATAAACAAGTTACCTTACGCAAATGCGGCCGCGTACGCGGGTCTTGTATTTTATGTGTAATATGAAGTGCTGGCATGCGTAAGAATTTGCAAGGCAACTTTACGCCATTAAACACGGCTCTAGGCGAGACGCCGGCGCGTGCAATCTCGCCTGAAACCAGTTTTGTTCCTTTGCTTCGGTTTCGGTTGATGCACTCTTGGGAAATAATCCGGCATGTACGTGATATTCTGCTCGGTCTTCTTTTCCAGGGGCATATACGATCTGTACCATATATCGTACATGTGGATTCCAGTCATCAGCTTCTTCGTCACGTTTTTCGTGGCCATCCTCATAACACTCGCGCTTGGTGAGTGTTCCTGTCTTGCTTACACCGCGCGCATGAAGATCGCTGTGATAAATTGTTTGTGCACCTTGTGACACATACAATATTACCACAAACCCACAGAGGTAACCTTCTGCCACGCACATTTTCAATATGTACTCTAGGAGACAAAAAGTACCGACCCACTTTCTTTTTCTGTTGTATAAAATATAGTAATAGTTATGTGTTCATAGAACAAACAAAAACAGAAGGAAATGATGTTGCTATGCAGCTGCAACTGATATCAAATATATTAAGCAACCTAGCTGTGGCGGTTGGAAATTAACAGGCGTTCCTGTTTTCGTAATAATTGTTTGATAACTGCCAGTTTACCAATACTGCTTAGCTAATAATATAAAAAAAGAAACATATATAGATATAGCCATCACCGACCGACTACGGAAGCGATATTTATTTATTTATTTATTTATTTATTTATTTATTTATTTATTTATTTATTTATTTATTTATTTATTTATTTATTTATTTATTTATTTATTTATTTATTTATTTATTTATTTATTTATTTATTTATACACTGTCCTGCAGCGCTATTCTGACCATCAGCGCATGTGGAAAGTGTGAAAATATGACTCGCAGTGATTATTCCTTGCGATATACAAAATACATTCACAATGTAAATGAGAACAAACAATAGAGGGCTTCAGTTATATCCAAAAAAAATGGCAATGCGCTCACTGGCATTGATTTTCAGACAGAGATCGCAGAGGCTATATATTACTCTGCCATTCGCTATAAACGGTGCCTACGTGTTCTTTTCGGTAATGACGTCACGAGTTTAAGTCAAATGGCCAGAAGATTCTTTAATGAAAAATTTCTCGGCTACAAAGGCTCTTTTTGCTGTCAGATAAGTGTGACCATTGCCAGTGTAAGCCAGAGAACCCATTTTACTCACAGCAACAGTTGGAAAGAGTTGTTCCCAATGCCCGTTTAACGCTATAAAGTGCCCTCAATGTCATCCAGAATTCCAGGGCGGAATGAAACAAAAAGACCTTACCCAATAAATCTGGCAGATACGCCTGCCTGGCTATCGTGTCTACAAAAGAAAACCAATTAGGGGGGGGGGGGGGGGGGGGGAGTCATTTAACTGTCTGGTGCCTGCGAACCACGCGGATGGCCTCACCATCTATAACAAGTTTGGCACCAAGAGGGTCATTGGGGTCGAACACTGCGGCATCTACGTCTTGGCTGTAACGAGTGATGTTCGTTGCTGTGTTTGTACGCAGGTCTCAAGAACTCTGCTGACGTTGACCCCAACTTAATAACGCCGGCTATGAGGAAGTTCTACTTGAGCACAAGGACTAAGCAAGAACAGTCGTGCACCAAGGAACAAAAATGTGTGCCCATGAAAGTGGAGGTTAGTGCACAGAGCTGAACTTCATAACGTTGTGCGGGCAAGGTACAGCATAGCGCGACCTGTGTCCTGCAACCGTGATCCGTTACACGGAGACCCTGCTCAGTGGCAGGCAGGTGCGCGCTCGTGCACAAGTCTCCTTGTCCAAATGTTCATCTGCAAATGTGCAAATCGCTGTCCGAGCATGCGGATCGCGGAAGAGGTTCATGAGTCGTGCTACACTAAAATAATCAAGTCTCAACTCTCGCCAAAAATTATGCGAAAGCAAGTTATAATCTAAACTCAACGATCGCGTCGTCGACAAGTATTTTTGGCGAGCAGGCATAAGACGACTGCTTCTCATCGTGGCATTGGTCATTTCATCGCGTTATTTTTAGTGATGATTAGTATAATGCTTAGTTTATTGGCTAAACATATGCGCAGTTTCTTCGCATTGTTCGTTGACAAGTATGACAGCCACGTTTAATGCACGTGACTAATGTAATCTAATTAATCATGCGCATGGTCATCTCATTGCGCTCCTCGCATGGGAGCTAAGTAAAGGGAATAAATTAATCAATGCTGCCTTCCGCGCAAGACAGGTGACTACTTTGCAACTGCTTCTGAGGAGCTGTATCATGGGGTATACACTGGCCTGAAATCCATTGTTTTGTAACGATTATGAAAGGCCGCCCCAACGTACAGTGAAATACGGCGGTGGCAAGAAAGCCGCGAAATAATAGTACACACAGCAAAAAAGAAAGGAAAAAAAGAAACGAAAAAAAATTAGCAGAATGACAAACACTGCAGGAAAAGAAAAAAAAATAACGGCACGCACAGAAACAATAAGCCTGAAAATGCATGCAAAATTACAAAACAGCGAATGAATGAATGAATGAATTAATAAATTCATTCATTCATTAATTAATGAAGTGCGTGTGGCAAAACAAATGGTTGTGAGCACTCTTCTCCTGCTTGACTTTATTATCTCGTTTTCTTTTGCATTAAATGTGCAGAATGTGCACAACAGATAGAACAGATCGAGGAATAAAATTTGCCCTGATATCTGCCTGCTTATTCTATGGACAGCTTCCGCTGTCTAAGCCACCTTCCCAGATAAATTTTGGCGAACGGATTTTCTTGAGACGATAGCGCAACTGCTCCTTCATTTATCGTTGTGTGCCCTTAATCGTGGTTAAATCTGATGCTGCTGCAATAGCCACACAACTAGGGCGATAAAATGTAACAACTAAAAGGCCATTTTAAGAAAGCCCCGTACCTAATGTTTGTTTTCTCTATATGCTCTTCTTTCACTCTGCTTTTTTATCGCGGTACTGTTTCTTCAGGTGTGATAATTTGAAGCACGCTGCTTTCACAATACTGTTTCAATCGCTATGTCGTTTTTGTGCGCTGTTCTGACCCGTGCTGCTCTCGAGTGCGCTATTTTTTCATGTCCCAAATATGGCAGCAATAACTGCGAATGATATTCGCAGAGTTATGGAGGAAATATTGCGAATTTTATGTTCCTCGAAAAGATATTAAATGTGATAAGAGTAAGAATGATAAACTTTCGTGCATTGTATTTGATCACTTCTTTCATAATCGACTATGTTTATAGTATATTATTTTCTTATTTTACAGGACAGCACGACTGAGAAACCAGAGAAAGCGCATGAGATTATGAACTATCAAAATGGTCACGTGAACTACGCCATGACCAATGACGACGGCACAGAACACACCGCCATGTAGGCACCGAAAAAGACTGTGATATTTTAATATTTGACGTGATTTAACCATATACTTCATTTGATGTATACCTCGCTTTGTACGCGTTGATTTGTACTGAGGGCAGAACCTATCGACGGAGATTTTTATACACCCTGTACAGGATTAATGAGAGACGCGTTTACCAAATAGGCAATATCATTTAAGGTGCTCGCCTCGTTTTGCAGACATCATGTGACAGAAACCGTGACAGGTGTCCTCGTTGCCGGCTTGCATTATAGATGGACCTGTAATTTACATTGACTCATGTCATATCGCGATGACTTTCCCCGAGGTTCGTCTTACTCTACCTTGAACCTCGCTCCTGGACATTTTTATCACACCATGCTCATGACCCTTCAAGCATGACCCCACCTCTTCTTTTTATGTTAGTCTAGTTTAATGCAACGCCATCCATGACACGTGGTGGACCAATGAATTCCGCTCTAAAGTTGTTTTCCATATCTCATCTCTTTAATTGCACTAACGATTTCTAAATGATGCTATTATGGGACTTCCGGAACCAACGCAGTCCAAGCCCATTCAGCGCAATAAAACACCCGCGCTTTATAAAGTCAGTTGTAGCAGACCCTTGCAGAGGACAAACGTTATTTTCTACTTAAACCAAGCGCAACCTGCAGTCATACACCAAAGTGAAAATGTGCCGACGACATTTGACTTCGCCCAAAGAATATGTGAGTCTTAGCGGTGCCTTTACAAGCAGCCCAACTACGTACTCCAAAAGGTCGACAAGCGATTAGAGGGCGCAAAGTTCTCCGCACATGTGGTTCCTTTGCTGATTTATAGCTCTCAGAGATATCGCATTTCTTGTGCTCGGCTACAGTTCGGCCAGATAGGAAGGCAAATGATCCTCAAAAGGTTTAATTGAACCGTACTAGGCACCACGAAGGCCCCATGTTTGTGTGTACAAACGGATATATACATGCGGTTCGAAACAAAAGCGTACGTGTAACCTGCAGCGCCGGCTATTTTCTTCATCGTGAATATATGATCTGGATATAGACGAGTTTCGTAGCCGCAGCACAATAACGGAGACAAGCGTGACTACAGGAATGTAAAATGTTTGTCATCGTTCACCTTCGCTGTTACCAACACTGGAAAGAACACACATGGTGGATGCAAACAATATCTCCTAATGAAGGGCCGCGAGCAAGTCGACTGTGTCTACCGGAGAAACCTGTCGAAAAACCATAGTCGCCGTATAAAGTTAGTATGCTGGCAGAGTTCTACGACTTCAAACATTAGGCTACTTCCGCTCATCTTCATTTGTGTGCGTGTATGTGCGGCGGCCATGATTTCTTAAGGATATCTGTTTATTTTGTGAATTGTTCCTAGTCGGTCATCGAAGGAGAGCACGCTACATAGTGTATACGTTTTTGTCATAATGGC
Organism: Amblyomma maculatum; assembly: GCF_055883805.1. NCBI lineage: Eukaryota > Metazoa > Arthropoda > Arachnida > Ixodida > Ixodidae > Amblyomma > Amblyomma maculatum. The sequence continues at coordinate 53,688,357 of NC_139349.1, read as the reverse complement.
ACATCACATATGATCCTTTAGTCTCTGTTAAGTCATTGGCCCTTTGTTTTAAAGACACAATCTCAGAACGATCTGGCTAGGAAATATTTCGAGGTTGCTCCTTTTGCTCCGGTCATGTTTTCGCGTTACTGCTCACTGTGCAGTGAAAGTAGACGGATTGTATTTCTTTTTTTGCTAGCCCGCTTGTGCTAGCAGATCCTCCATAGGACCATCAGTCTAAAAATCTACGGGTTCTTGAGTGAATCAGCTGACAACGTACAAAAAGCACTCATAACCATATCAACGAAGGTACTTGGCTGGTTTACTGGTCTTCAAGGAATACCTTGGCAACCTATACTTCCAACATCTTAGCATAGACTTGGAAGCAGCAGATCCATTACATGTGCCTCTGGTGCCTAATATTTTAACACGCAAATAATATGTCGCACGTGAGAAAGCGCCATTTTCTTTTCATGTAAACTGCGCAAGGTAGGTAAGCCGAGTTAGCGGTAAGCCGAGTCAGCACTGACGTCTACTGCGTCCGTACTGAAATGCTCCTGTATAGTGACATCATGCATGCTATAATTATGCGCGCAGTGCCGAGATGTTTGGAAAGAATATTTTATTGTTTTATTGTTAGTGTTGACTTGAAGTTGTGAACTATTGCGCGATTCGACCTTTCATTGGAAATTTCTCATTGTCATTGACCTCATCCATGACCTCATCCATTGCGCACATTAGCCAGCTGATGAACCATTGCTGAGTGTAAATACCTTATTTTATAATGAAAAATAAAAGTTGTTCAATGCCAATGTGGTCTTCATATCTTTATTATTAATGTTCTTTTTGATACACTGAAATAAATGTCTCCAGCTTCCTGTTTTGAAATGAAAAGTAATTCGGAATCAATTGTAGGTCAAGCAACTTCGATTGTGAGCTGGTATTAAAATGCAGCAGTCTTCATTGTAGTACGTAATAAGAGTGACAACCGGTCTACTACTGTCCACCACTGCCGCGAAGATAACCACGGCCGTAATCAGCTGCAGGTAAGATTTGCCTAAAATATTTCCAGTGTCCACAAAACCACGAACTTTTCCTCCACAAGTCACGGCTACTGCAGTACAAAACAGATGGGTACCCCGTGGCACCAGCGTTTCCCAAATACAAGGCGGATGCTCTACCACGAAGCAGTCGCTTCGATTCGGTGGTAATATCTGGAAGATCCTTCCGTCTATCTGGGGAGAATTTAATGAGACCATTACTTACGGCGGTGCAATTTTTGGCGAATGCCCTAAAGTGTACATTCGATGTTTTTTTCTACGTGGGTCGTATTACATGTGTGCGATCAAGTTACTTGTGCAAATGACGAGACTATTGACGAGTGTTGAATTATGTCATAAATGCATCGCGGCCGTACAGCCAGTCATGCTTAATTGAGCCAGCTGCATGGGTTCAGTACCCAGCTTCACCGTTGTTTAGGTTGATGAGTACACTGCGCTACTTTTTTTTAACAGGCGCCATAGTACACATTTAAGGTTTATTTCTGATAACTTGTGTAGGGCGGGGGGCGGGGGAGAGGGGAAGGGGGGAGTCAAAAGGCGCAGAAATGCCCAAAGGGGGCCTTTTCTCCCCCAACATATTTAGTACAAAATATCAATGAATAAAATTATGCTAGCTATATACTTAAGAAGTGAGCGAAAACATAAGCACATCGGAACAGTCGGGATAAGTAAGCGCAATAGTATGCAATTACAGGCCTAATGAGCATCACAATTACAGGGCACACAGGAATAAAAACAGTCAACGGAATGTAAATAATTAGACAAGCACAGAACGAACACGTAAAAAACCATTGCGAGGTTTTGACAGACAGACGAAATGCAAAGCCTTGAACTTTGTCCTCTTGAATTTTGCTTTTGAGCTATATATATATATATATATATATATATATATATATATATATATATATATATTAGAGGCTACGAGATGAGGTCCGCTAAAGCCGCTTGAGACATGTATATCTCATTTAGGCAGAATTCAACGATGCTCTGTGTCCGTACCCCATGTACTAAGCAAGTAACCTTCGAGCCATAGAGTTAATACAACTAAGACTACAGCGAAAGCGACGACGGCGCTCCCATGTAAGTCCTCTCCACTCTTTTGCTAATCGCATTCGCAGCCATACTTCGCGCATAGTAGCCAACATTATCCACGTGACTTTTGGGCTAGCAACCTGGCAATGTTGGCAAAACGGGAACCATGATGACCGCTTGCGTCGCAGATCGAAGTGCGTCCCGTGCGGTGCGGTGCGTGGAACGGTGATGCGACGCAACTCAATATTGCCACTAGAGATATTTCCTAGTTCGTCTGAGAAGTTTAGGTGATTGTATGAGAAAGTTGGTCAAGGTGGTGGCGAACCCTGAGAGACGTGGAAATCTTTGCTGAAATACAGCTGGCAAAAAAAAAAAAGAAAAACAGATGAAGAGATATGACCATCTGAAAAAAAAAAAAAAAAACATATTCACACATGAAACGGAATGCCTGATCCTTTTCGGCATCTTGTTCTCCACACGCTGGTTGCATGGTGCTGAAACTCGGTGCCTGATATAGATAGCGTAGCACGGATCGAGCTGCAGCGCGGTATATGCATAATTATTGAACCTACTGGGCAAACTAACTGATGACAATTTGCGCTCCGTGCTTTACCCCCTGCTTCGAGCTACAACTGTAAAAGTAGCGCCAAACGGGCACGTTGGAGTAGAAAATATATAATATCAATTAGGAAGCCTCGATGTAGCCCAGCCGTCTGAAGTCACTGACAGCGCCATCTAACGTGGAAGAAGCTAAAATCCCCAGCTTGAAAGACCTCCGAGATTGAAGACGCTTCCGGCGCGCGAAATCGAGGACCTTGCTCCGTGCTGCTCCAAGATGGGAATCCGAGACACCGCTTTGAAAAGAGCTCATGGTATCGTTCTGTTCTTTCGCGTCAGATGGCGGCACATAGATTCACCGCGATTCACCGATGCTGAAAGCGCCGACTATGTTTATGCCTCCGCTGTGTTAGTTTTACCAGTTTCACCACCTTGCGCTCTGTGCAAGTTCTGCTTGCGCCGGAGAAGACATGTCATGCCTATCTTAGGAAACACTGAAGGGAGTTTTGTGATTTTAAACTACATATCGCATTGTGGTACATGTCTTATTGTTTAATGAAACCAAGGAATTGGTAATCAATCGAAACTCGAACCAGATGCGCCATCGAAACATTGATATTTAGGATTCATATTTCGCTTATTTTTTTTCGAGTTTTAGTGTAGTCTCGTTCAGGTACCTGCGAATTTTGCAGTTGCATGTGGAAAATAAAATAGTCTGCCATTACAGCTTCAACAAAAGCTCTAGTAGAGCTAGGTTTGTTGTCTTAGCACATTAAAGGCCAACTGCACCGAAATATTTTACTTCGTAAACGGGACGTTTTTTAATACGTCCACAGAACACCGAAAACAAAATATTATATGCGCAGCAGAGTGCATCGCCGCGGAGGCACAGTTGCCCGACTACTGTGTCAGAGTGCCCGGGTTCGGACCCGACCTCTGGAGGCACCCACCCACTCGTCAGAAAATTTTGTGCTTCCATAGATTTATAAGCTTTAAA
>NC_139349.1:53669798-53684630 GCF_055883805.1 Amblyomma maculatum | reverse complement strand
ATGAAGCTTTATGCTCATAGCGTATAGCTTCCGTTTCCTTGGAAACCTCGAATGTCAGCTCGCCCTGTGTGCCACAGGCAACAAAATGCCCTCGGGAGCACGCTGGATCCTGTTGTTGAAAGTAACCTGCACATTTTAGCCAGCTTCACATTTAATTTTTATTTACACCAGCGCCAACCCAAAACGTTGGTAGGAAGACGCCAATGACAAGAACAAAAGTATCAGATATTGGGGAAGAAATACAGGAAGGGCATATAACACCTCCAGACAGCAGTCTTCGCGCCATCAGTCGAACTCACTACGAGGTATAAGGAGGGAGAGTCTGGCTTGTATCGCTATCTTACTACGGCTATGTGGCAATAGTCAGTCTGCCGCGGGTGACATAGTTTGGTTTTCTGCTACCATTTCAGATGCCTTGTTCGAATTTTATTCGATGCCGGCAGTATACGCTCGCCATGAATCCGATAAAATGAAGTTATGTTAAATACCACTTTCTGACGCATTAAATTAAATCGGCTTAGTCGGTATACCTTTATGCGGCAAGCTAGCAAAGAAAGTTGAATGCGGTAAAGTTAACAGGCAGCACGTGTCAGAGAAAATAACAAAAGTGACGTAGCAGATCCGCGTCTGTGCAGCAATCTTACGAGGCTATATATGTTAACTAATATTAACTCTATAAAGGTACGCACTAACGCTAATAGATGAAACAAGACGAACAAACACATATGACGTGTGCAGAGCGCACTTCCAACTATGTTTCTTCGCCTTGTGCCCTGCGCGAGCGCGTATCTCAATGTGGTTGTATACAACGTACTGTAGCTTGTACACCAGAGACAGCTGTGGTGTATACAAGCTATTGATATCATTTGAAAAAAATAGTGTGAAAAATGTATTGACGTACGTGCGTAAAACTTGTTTTTGCATTAAATTGAGATTTATATAGCACGCCCTGATCGGTGATCCTGACAGCTCTTCGAACTCGAGATTTTGTATCCAAATCGCCCACTGAATCGCGCTCCTCAGTTTCACAAAAAAAACAAAAAACAAAAAACAAACAAACAAACAAACAAACTTCCGGATCGCCGTTGACAACTCGATCGCCAAGAGACGTTTAACATCTCCAACAAACTTTGCCAAGAATAAACACATCAAATGGAGAAATTGACGTAGTGACTCCTGACATTTCAAACCAGTTGGCTAAAAACCTTAAGATCAACATTGCGCTTAGCACGTGCCGGACCACGTTCCCCTCCAGTTACCGGAACCCGACTCTCCTCGGTCGTTCGTCCCCGAGATCAGTCCAGGGAGTTCGTTCACGGATCAGCCCAAGTTCTCCCCCGCACAACATAGCGCGATAAAAACGATAAATAATAACGATAAAAAAAAAAAAAACTCCGTGCTTATCAGCGGGAGCCAGGACCAAATGCATGGCTTCCACGGTTCGCTTTAAATCTTTCACAGGCATGAACGATGGTGTGGGTAACGAATGAATCGCTTATGCATGAATACAGTCTGCGCAGCATCTTGGGACAACGGAAACTTGCGGGTCGCCCTTGAAGCACGCAAAATAGGAATATGAACATCTTCAATTCTTATAAGGAAAGTCATTTTTACTATAGTTTAGACATTCGAGGGGCCGTACCGACTACATAGGTCTTTATTGCACTGCACGTGTACCATTAGCATGCTGTGATGACAAGTTTCTCCTATCATTTCATCAGAAAAAAAAAAAAAAGTAAACAAAACGTCAACAAAATGTTTCACCAAACGTTCCGCGTTGCGATAATTTATAACGTCCATGGGAGGAACGGGACACAAGTGAGACATGGAACGAGTTTTTATAGTGCGATATCGTTAAATGCCCCGCTCACTGAGATCCGGCGTTGGCGTTGTGAGCGAAAAATCCCGAGCATGGCTCTGGCAGGTGGTAGCTGGCATGTCAGTGACATGGTCGCGTACTGACTGGACGTAGGGTTGTCTGCGGTCACGTTTGGCAGGGGCTGCCAACTCGGGCCCCTCCTTTCTCATGGGAGGGTGATATCAGAAGCAATCTGCCAGAACCGTTGCATTCACGTTACCCCGAGGTCGCGCAGACATGTTCATATGCCTTGATTAGAGCGAGACTGGCGGGGCTTTATATGTGGGCTGGTAGCCTACGCTATCACGTCATACCCTTCAAAGGCGAAATGCTCAAGTGTGAACCATAATTTTTACGTTAAACCAAGTAGCCCAAAACGCCACCTGTAAATTTAACTGTTCCCTGCCGAGTTTGCTGCAAGGGAATATCTGAAAAAAAAAAAAAAAAAAAAAAAAAACATTGCTGCGAAAAAGCTCTCCGGGACAACCGAGACGAAGCGGACCAAATTTAAGCAAAATGCAGGCCTTCTGGGAATTGTGACGCCGCAAACATTTCACTTAAGCGGAAAACCACCATGCCACGCAAAGCTCGTGACTCAGGTGGCTCTGAATATAATAATAAAGTTATAAGAATGATACTATTGCAGGAACGTTACGTTAATGCTAAAATTAGGGAACAACGTCATATGCTATATAATATTGAAAATATTAGTGTAACATTAATAGAAAGAAAAGTCATTGTAAGTATTCCTCCATGGTGGCTCAGTGGGGCGCTCGACTGCTGACCCCAAGAATGCGAGATGAAATCCTGGCCGTAGCGGACACTTTTCGATGGAGGAGAAGAACACTGCTCCCGTGTACTGTGCGATGTCAGTGTACGTTAAAGAACTCCAGGTGGTCGAAACTTCCGGGGGTTTCCAGTTCGGCGTCCTTTTTAGCATGAGCCATTTTGGGACGTTAAATCCTGTAAACCAAACTATTATTCTACAGACGACTTTTAAATGTTAAAACAATCTCTAAAAATTCAACATACTTTGTATCATGAAGATAAGTTTAACCCTACAATTAACAATAGTTTTAATATATCATTTAAAAATCATTACATCATGTCAAAATTGTTTGCGAACTTCTGTACGAATGGCGCGTTTTGCGCACTCGCAGAGGTCGAGTGTCGCCCTCGCTGTCCGTGCTTGCAAAATGTTTTCTGCGTCTTTAAAACTGGCCGGCATGTATGATCGTTCAGGGATGCTTTGACATTTTCGAGAATGTTTTATTATGTTGTTGAATGTTTAACTGATGTTAAAAGGCTATTCGAACGTTCTTCGAAACGTTAACATTTATTCGAAACAAAAAAGGTTCATGCATTGTTTCGGTGCCACCTGGGACCGTCCGCCATAAGCACGAGAACGGGTCGTACTTCGTTAAGAGCCGCGCCCCAAGACAATATACTTTCATGGTACGCGCCAAGCAGGATATATTACAGCCTGTCGTCTTCGTTCCTACGTTGCGTGCTGCGATTGGCATTAGGAAAAGTGCCAGACACAAAAACCAAGCGAACCGACCGGTTTAAAATAAGCAAGAATTGCCCTCCATCTTGCAATAGCCAGTACAGCGATTCGTTGTCCGCAAAAGGTCAGTGCGCTGTGCGGCCACAGCAGAGCAAGCGCAAGAGACCTCTGGACCATATCCCGCTGCGCTGACCTCTGCAGCCGCGGTGAAAGACCGTTATATAACGCAACAAGTCCCAAGGGGAAAGGAGGAGGGGGGGGGGGGGGGGGCGCCATATGCAACACACGTACATTCAAACGAGCAAAGAACGAGGAGGATTAAGAGGACGAGATATCCATTGCTGTTCAAGGTCATTATCCCTTTTCGCAGCGTAAACCCGGGACAGCACTGCCCAGCCTCGCTGGTACGAAGGAGGACGGAGAAGGCAAACGAAGGGGGCGAGGCCGGCTGGCGAAGGCGACGAAAAAGTGGCACAGGGAAACCTTTCGGAAACGCGCCGAAGCTCTTCTACCGCCCGCAGTCGAGCCTCTGAAAGAGAGGTAGGGCCTCCGACAAGTGCGAACGCCCTAGCGTGAACATATACCATGCAGCCCTCTCGATTAAGAAACAGAGGCAGATGGAAAAAAAATAACCGTAAAGCAAAAGCACGCGTGTAAGTGAGCGGGAACAGCAGCCGTGAGCGTTACGTGGCACCGAGAAGATAGTCGCAAAAAAGCACGGAGGGGGAGATAAGAGAGAGGGCACTAGGAATGGTTTCAGTGGGGCATCCGCATATAGGTCGCTGCTGCCGCCTCGAAAAGGAGACGGCGGCCGTTGCTTTTACAAAAGGAAGCCCCTCTCCTTCGCCCCAGCGTGCGCCTCCTGTCCGCTCCGGTCTGGATTTCACGCACGAAAGCGGCTTCTCCTCGGCTCCAACGACGAGCAGAGTCCGCCTTCGCTTCTGTGCGCTCTGTCCGCCCATGGGTATCACACACATTCTGCGCCGCCAGAAGCGGCGGGACGGCATGTCCATAGGCTATTCGTCACTGTAAAGATGGGACTACAAGCCCGCGAAATTTTGATGCTCGTGCTATTGTTTCGATTTACACTGCTGTTATGCACCCAACAATCAATGAGATAACGGAGCTAGCGGAAATAATGATTGTTTTTACCGTTCGAAAGTAATTTTGAGGCTCTCAGCAGCATTCGGAGTTTGGCTGGATCGAATATCGACCCTCCTCCATAACGGCCTCGTTCGTATGGAGGTTAAATGCAAAATTACCCGTGTGCTGCGTGATGGGAGTGCATATTACAGAACCTAGGCTAACCGGACTTAATTGCCTAATGAGTGACGCGAGCAGGAAGTGATAATAAAAATGTTATATGATTTCGTATCAAATCCATGACGCAACCGTTTCATGTGCAGCATTAAATGTGGTGTTACACCATTTCACTTCCCATTTAGCATCCATCTGGTTAGTCACGTTGGAGGCTAGTTTGCAGCAAGTATTCGAAACGAGGACAAATGCACCTCCAATTGTGACACCACCATTCGTTGTATAGTGGACATTCTTATCTGCATTGTGACGCAGTCGTTCATCGTACAGAGTTCCCAGCGACGTCATACGTTTTCGTGTTGCACGTAGCATACGCATCTCAGTCACGTTTCAGGCTAGCTCGCGACAGGGAGTCCAACCAGCGACATATGCACGTTTAATGGTACCAGGATCATTTGACAATTGTGACGCCACCGTTCGCCGTAAAAGCATTCCGATGGTGTCACTGGATTTGTCGTTGCTTATAGCACACAGCTGCCAGTCAAGATGGAGGCTAATTAATGCGTGACATGGATTCAAACCGATGACATAGAAACTAACGATGAGACATTCGTGTTCACAGCACGTAAACTGTTTAAGTGTCCTTCGTAAGTTTGTTTTTGTTGTTGTTGTTGCCAGCAGAAATTCCCTACTCCTTAGGGTTACGCTGGCGTTGGTCTAGCACTAAAATATCATTTGTCGCCAAAAAATATTGTACTTAAATATCTTCACGCCAGTTAATTCAAACTCTTCGCGGGGTGGTGATGATGAACTTGGGGGCCTACCGTTTGGAATGGTGCATGGTCGACGGTGTAACCCGGATCGATAGATGCAAAACAGAACTGGCGACAGTACGAATCCACGAAGTTAAACGCATTAGTGGTCTATTTCGTGTCTATAACACGGTACCCTTTCAATACCGGCTAGCTTTTATTTGTCTACAGTGCGCCTTCAATGCGAAACTCTCCGCTACGGCGTCCTTCACAGCTGGCGTGCTAGGTCAGGTCGGTAAACTATATACGTAGGCTAATTTAGGCTGATTATCAATAGTAGTAGAGGGAATCAAGAGGCGCGGCGTAGTTTAGCGCTTCGGATTAATTTCGGTTACATGGGATTCTTTAAGTGACAACTACTGATAGCACAAGAGCCCATTTTCATTATGTCGCCATATAGAGTGATCTGTATCACAACGTCATACTAGATCAAGATGTGTGTGTGTGATCATGATGAGCCATATAGAGTGATCATGAAGTGTTTACTTTACGTGGGCCATCATCTGGTTTGCTGATTTCAGTAGATTTTGTTTGTCGTAAAAAGCGCGAAGTGCTTATCACCATCCTTCTGCAATGCTTAGGATGACAGGGACGTAGTTACATTTTTCTTGATAGCGCAGAAGCAAACGCCCGGCCGCGGCTCATCATTGCATACAGAGTTGGGCGGAGGAGGATCATGTGACGCATGCGCCGTAGAGTGACGCAAGCTTACGCTGATGATGTAATTACAGCTGAATCGCATTATTGAAAAGCAGGCATAACTATCATACTTGTGAAGTTATCTAGTAGATAATTTGTTTGACGAGCTGAGCAATTAAACCACCTCACCTGCGTAATTACGTCTGCATTGTCTGAGAGTATTGTGGTCCGTCCGCCAGGCATGCATCAGTTTGGCAATACCGACGGGTGCATTTTTCGTACCGTTTGGTTAGAATGGGCCCACTGTCTACTACAGAGGACTGGTTGGCGAATTTCAGGTGGCCAACAGCATAGCAGTTTTTACGTTATTGCGCTGGTATAAAATCCAAAGTATCTCAGTTATCAGGCTATGCCTAGAGCATACAGAAAGCAAAGTTTTGTATTATTTATTTATTTATTCGGGTTTCTCGCATTTTTTTGTAGCAAGCTTTTTGCGCTTTATGTGGTGGTAGTGGTTTATTTTATTGAATAATCAAACAAAAAGGAAGGAAAAGAGAGTTGCGGCCGTGGCAAATTCCATCTAAAATCTGAGCACCCAGCTGCGCCCGGCAGAAAGAAAAGGGGATAGAGAGAGGACAGCGAGGGGAAGTAAAGAAGGGAGCGATAGCAAGAAAGGACAAGGGGCGCGTACATTATTTACAAAATACAGAAAAGGTCAACCATTTGGGAAACCTTCATGAAAGTAGGAGTGAAGCTTGCTTGTCGAGTCCAGGCTCCCAGAAGAAAAGAAGAAATTCTTTCAGGGCTTTCTTGCCATACGGAGAATGGAGTGATGGTCGCTGTCCGGGCGACTGGAGAGCGGTGGATTCCGCGAATAGAGAAAAGATTGAAGGGGGAATCTCTGGTAGTTGGACGGTGTGTCGCACCTCATTGTGCACACTCTCACGGAGAAGCAGGTGCATGCGAGAGGCGATGAGCCATTATAATTTGTGTTGCGTCTTGTCCACTGTATGGAGTTCCGCTTTTCGAAGCGCTCTGAATGAGGCAGTGGCCGCTCTGGCAGCGGGCAGTGATCACACCTGCACATGGATGGGAACGAGCAGCTATTCTTCAAAGAATAACTGCTCGTTCACATCCGTGTGCAGGTGTGTTCAACCGACAGCTGTGCATGCACGAGGACAGTTGGATAACTATACTTCGTCTAACAAGATATCTGCAGCACTGCGAAATGCAGAGGAGCCCTTGGAATTGGGCTCCTAAGGGCCTCATGCCCCTGCGCACTATAATAGAGAATTGTGCTCCTGCTGTCAACCCCCCCCCCCCTCCCCCCCCCCCCACCCCCAATTTGGGGGCCCAGAGGCGCGTAGGAGCACAATTGCCTATTGTAGTACGCATGATCCTGATTGGACCAGGGTGCCTCTACCTTTCGCAGTGCTGCAGATATTTTGTGAGACGAAGTGTACTCGTTTACATCTGTCTCTTGTGCATGTTGAGAGTTGAGGGGTGATGACACCTCATTACATGGGGCTCCCAAGTTGCCTTTCCTTGAAACTGCGTTTACAGATTACCTTCTCGAGGCTGAGAAAAACACGCACCCGTGGGAAAGCGAGTGTGTTCGCCAAGTTTGTGGAAAGAAGAGAGAATCCTGTGACATCTCGGCAGTGGAAAGTGTATATGATTGTACAAAACATGCTGGTCGGGATGGATTTTCTTCTTTCCCTTGTACTTCACTGGCTATGTTTTCTTTCCCCAATCATTGATTGATTATGTTCTTCTTTCCATAGTGATTTATTGGGTGACTATTTGTGCACTTATCTGATTGGGTGTTGCTCTCCATGAGCGGGGACATTGAGTTAAAAAAAAAGAAGATGTTTTGATGGGACGGGGACTGTTTTCGTCAAGTCAAACTACGAGTGAGTGAAATGTAGATATGTTTTCTCTTTCCTTGTATCTTTTTTGTCTGTTTATTAGTTGTTAATAAATAGTTAACCTTCCCGGAAGAGTCCACGAGTAATGTGATTGAGCAACACCTAACCAGTAAGACGTCAACCATCCTACAAACATCATCTTCAACATATTTCCCTCTACAAGATCCGGAGGAAAACTCAACTGAGGGGTTAGGGTTGTAGGAAAGTTTCGAAAAGAGAAAGTTAACGAGCGCTCCTAAAGATTATTCTAAACTGGGTGGACCAACGGCCACTGGGATCGTACCTGCGACCTTCGAGTTCAGTTTAACTACCCGCGAAAAGCAGGGCACCCAAGTGCTGTGCGGTGTCAGTGCACGTTAAAGAGACCCAGGTGTTCGAAATTTCCGGAGCCCTCCAATGCGGTGCCTCTGATAGCCTGGGTCGCTTTGGGACGTAAACTAGTGATGCAAAACTCTTCTTCTCTTCTCTATTAAGAACACGCTCAGAAGGCGCACTTTGAGGCGTCTATTCGTGGTACTATAAATCGACTGGCGTTCAGCCACACGATAGATTGACGTGAGAGCCGTCTTAATTCGTTTAAACACAAGCCCTCGATCTTCCCTGATAAAGAGCTAGGCTGTAAGAAACAAAGCGATCAGCATGTAAAAAAAAAGCAAAACAAAGGCCGCACGCTGTCAGATTTTCATACACGCACGTCAACTCGTTAATGTACCAAGCATACACCCCGTTACCACCCCTCACTTCTCCCCTTTTCACGCCGCGGACTTGTGGTTTGAAGGCTCTCGCTCGGCCTTCAAACGCCACCGAAAGAAAGCTTACTCTAAACGTGAAGCAAGCAATGCAGTTTCGATAAACAAAAGGGAGCTGCTACACTGCCTGCAGCGACGCGAGCGCGAACCTCGCTTGCGAATCAACCTACTCCACTTTTACCGCCGACGAAACGCATCACACAGCCGACGTGCGCTGTTATAAACGCGTCAGAGCTGTCCGCTCCAATTTGATTTACGTTCTTTTGTTCCACACCGCGAGCAAAAATGGCCGCGACCGCAGGCATAACGAAGAAAAAAAATAACAGAAAAGTACTACGTGCGACGGAGCCGTGCGTTCCTCATCGCGACTTCCGTGCAGGGCTACTGAATACGCGCGCGTGCGAAGAGGCTGCCCTGCTTGCGTGCAGAGAGCAACGAAAGAAAGAAAAGTAGCCCAAGTGAATGACCTTGGACGACGACCTCGTCGCCCTACAATGTGTTGAATCCGCAGAGAATTTTATTACTGTCACTGCTGAGGTTTCTTGCTCGTTTCTTTGTCTCCACGACAAGAAGGATACATATGAATATAGAGCAAAAACCCAAGCGAATTGAAATAGTACCTCTTTCATCATTTGAATGCGGTCCCTCCCTGCTTAGCTTTCAGAGCACTGCATGTAATTATATGAGATGCAGCGCAGTTACGGGTGCATGCACCGCGTGCTGTAGCTGCCGTACATCGATTCATTTGCATTCAGCCGTGCACGTAGTCGTTGCTTTATTATTTTTTTTTTCATGGCGCCTTACGCGGACATGCAGGAGAGATACGATAACTCAGGATGAAGTTTATCTAGAACAATCTTCTCGCACTAACCTATACGCGCATTCGGCAGTGGAGGGCGAATTTTTTGTTCTCTCATGCTTTCGTTTTGTAGTTTTCCCTGAACACGTTTTTTTTTTTTTTTTTTTTTTTTTTTTCCCGTTCGACTCTTTTCTTTTTTTTCGCCCTCGTGACCAAGAGGAAAACCATCCTGCGTTTCGGCAGCGAGATACAGCGCATCCATGCAACGATGCTGCTTGTGTAATAAATGCCGCGGAACGTCATAAGGGTCTATTAGCGGCGAGGCGAACTATGTTATGTAGATGCCCTTGCTGGACGGACATTGCAGAAGAAGACGTGGAAGGAGTGTACCCAGAACGCAGCGCGTGTGCAAGGCCAATAAAACGAAATACCAAAGAGGCCAAGTGGTACCCTGGCTAAAAAAAAAAAAAAGATAAAAACTGCCACGATCCGAGGGTTGCGTAGCATAAAGGGCCTCTGGTGGTTTCGTCTTGCTGACATCACTACGTCGTAGCCACAGTCGACAGTAACTACCATTACAGTCTGTGAAGGGGGATGGGATGTTGTCGCTGACTTCATGCAACTAAGCTGATATGTACGTATGTGCGCTGTCGGTTTGCAGGAGAAGCAAGTAATGTCGGCATGAGTGAGAGTAACAATACATCTGTCCCTGAAGCCTTGTTTACAATATTTTTCATTCGTCCGTCTTAATTTCCCAGCCCACCGAATCTTTTCTGTACAGAACAAAATTTTATAAAGAATCTTTCGGCGTACCGCAAATTATCACAGTATTTTTTTTTTCTATCCTTTAGAATTATATCACTACATTGCTGTTCACAGAGAGCATTACGTAATTAATTACTCATGTTGTTTACCGTACTACCCTGTTGGCTCTTCACAGACTACTCATGCTTAACTGCTTCGACCGATAGAAGTAGACCATCGGCGCTGCTTTCAGAAGTATACGTATCAACACTTCGATAAAATTTTATGCCTTTACCACCTCTTCAATTACTTAACTAAACGTTCGGCCTGCGGTAGAGTTTGAAGTAACTTTCAGTCGTATATTTTGAGTTCGGTTGAATTGTTTTGGAAATCAGTTTATTTTGTCAGGCTTCTTAAAACTAATCGGCGCCATTTCAGAATCATAATGAATGTTCGCTCAGAAACAGCTTAAAAGAAAACATTGTAGAGTAAAGCACGACACTTCCCGAGGACCGGAGAAATAGTAAGCTTAGTGAATCACTCCTTAATAAATTGGTCTACATTCTCACATGTGCAAGGGTTCAAGCTTTGACTTTATTGGAGACAGATCACCTCCCAAACAGCACACGAAAGTTCCACCTCCCAAACAAACGAAAGTAATTCCATTACGCACAGTAATGACAAGGGTGATTAACTTCAACGGTGCAAGGGCAGCTCGGCTAGCGCCATGGCTTAAGTTGTTTTTCATCTACACATTATTTCCAAAGCATCTCACCACGTGGGAATCGAGCACCAGACCAGGAGATCGACCGATTTTTAGGATGCCGCGGTATTTCGCGGTTGATAGCATGCCGCGCTTTTGTTACAGGGGATTTCCTACAGATTAACAGCGACGTCGTGAAACTCGGTCGATCCCATTGGCTGAGGGGCCTCTGCTGGAGCACCTTTGCCACTTACTTTTTGAGTAGTGTCTGACTACAAAGGAGACCGGATTACCGTCAGCCAGCTTCGCACGTGCACTGCTACTGCGTACCGCAGGATGGCGTGGGATAATCCGGTATACACCTTCATAAGGCTAAACCTCCACATTATTTCAAGTCAGCTTTCCTGGGCATAACCTTTAATTGTGAGGTAGCTGTAGATTATCGTAATATACTGTTGCTGAAATACTCAAGGGAGCGGTCCAATCATCCGATTATCAGCACAATATTTACCTAGAAATTTGGTTTAAGGCTGCCATAGAAAACCGATGGAGAACTTTTTCGAAACAAAAGACATTAACAGCCAATAAGTACCAGCCTGTAGAGGAGAAATCTGTGCGAATATTGACTGTTAAAACGGAATATTACAATACGCGATAAAGTTGCATGAACAACGTTGAAAATTGCCCTCGTCGAAAATTTTTAAATGTCAGCCATCCGCACAGGTGGGACATTTTGCAGCTCTTGCGAGTCACACGTGAATTGGAATGGCAACGGCTTGCGAAAACGGCCTATTCACGTTTATAAGCAGCAGCCCATTTCCCCGCTACACAATTGTAGAGAACTGATAACGGTATATCGCGCCATAACACGGAATCAAAATCCGTTACAGCATCAGGTAAATTTCGTTACGAGATAGCAACATGACTAAAACGTTATTACATGTAAAAATACAAAGCAAACCTATTGAGACGGAAAGAAAACTAGAGTGTGATAGCAATTCGTACCTAGGACCCCTGGGTCACGAGTCAGCCAGACAGCACGCTCCTTCGACTTGGTTAAAGGGAAGTACTGCCTGTCTTGTGGTAAATAAAAACTAAAAATAAAATTAAGAACCAGTGTCTGTGTGTGAGAATTAAGTGATATGCAGAGGACCACGGGGCCCCTTAAGTGGTCCATTAACGTTATGACGACATACCTTTGAAGCGAAACTTAAGCGTCCCGCGATTTTTTACGAGAAGATTTTTTACGAGGCCGAAAATCCGTCGTCGTTGCTGCAACCCGAATTGAGACAAACGGTGTCGATTTCGTGCCAAAATTATGAGGTAGCCGTACTTTGCGCAGTGTTTATGGTGGTGTCAGCCCATTTCACTTCCGGGCCATTTAGCATCCATCTTCTATAGTCAAGTTAGAGCCTAGTTTGCGATAGGGATTCGGGCTTACGACATGTGCACCTCTGGTAACTGTAGGTGTCCACTGAGAAGTGATATACTGCGCCTTTCCTTTCCTGTGAACCAATTAATATGAGCCAATTAACAAAATATATAAAATTTGCGGAATGAAACGGTGGTGGTAAAGGCATTTCGCGTCTAAACTTAAGGCGAAGCTGTGTGGATGGGTGTGGGTGTGTGGGTGGGTGGGTGGGTGTGTGGGTGGGTGTGGATGTACAGTGCTCCTAAGGACACTTGCTCCAGGATAGCATGTTGATGGAAAGCATTGGCAAAAATACATATTCGAGGCGATACTGTGGCTCAAAAATAATTTAATCAATGTAATGACAAGAAAGATCCTTAATTCTTTAAGTGCTTTTTTTTTTCCATAAGGGACGTGTCCCTCTATTCCTCCTCTGCCATCCGCCACATTGAAAAGCCGGTAAAAATAGACAAACTTTCTCGGCGTCGTACGTGAACGATATTCTAAACAGCAGTGCCTGGAAGGCTCTAGACTATGTTCCAGGCTCCAGGAAAACTCTATATGTATACGATCCTTCGACAAGAAAACTCAAAGCCGTAACGATTTTCACTAACAGCGACCATCACTCTTTACGGAGCACCGTCACGTGCACGCAGTGTCGCTTCTATGCCACCATTGTGCGTCAATAATTCAGGCCATCTCTGCACGCGGTGTTCACAGTGCGCTGCCGACCGGAACGCAAATATCGCCGCTGCACACAATGCAGCAACGTAACAGGAGACGTCGTCATTCCGGTCACACCTCGGCGGAACCATGAGGCGTCAAGATAAAGCCAAACGCGTAACGTCCCTCTTTTCACGCTTGTAGGGTCTTTGTTCTGCACAGAGCCTTTCCATGGGCTCCTTGTGCCCGTTCCTTAGTCTCTGCGCTTTGGCACTTCAATTACATGCACGGTTGTATATAGACGAATGGCTGAGACGGGCGAATGCATTGACCCCAGCCAAATTGAATCCTCGTCCTGCAAGTGACGATGATGATGATTATGTTAGTCGGGCATCGGGCGAAGGGTGAAAATGCTGAAACAGAAAACAAAGAAGAGTGGTCTACATTGTGAGTGCGCTTGCTTGTTGCAGAAGCCCTTGTACTGCAGCAACAGTCAGAAGGTCCTCGTGCGTCGCAGGACGTTGTTTGCGAAGGACCACGCATTTTATAGTGGCGTACTCCCGACTAGCACTGACGCACTGAAACTATTTTGAGACATGGAGGCTGGCAGCTGAAACGTTGCACTGAATATTCAAAAGAGCTCGCATACCGACGAATTTGATGCCATGCCGTACAGTGCTGCACATATGTAGGCGAACGTCACAGGCTTTTTGCCTAACAATCGCACGTGAAAGAGGTGGCCGAAAGCCCAGCGTGCCGTATGCTATCGTGTGCAGTCACAGAGGGGTAAGACGTATTAGTGCTGCCCTTCAAATGATTACTGTATATCTTATTGAAAGTCGGCTGTGCAAGAAGATGTCATAGGCATACCACTTGATGATGGTAACTTTTTTGTCAGTTAAAATAGGGGGGATAGGGAATCACAGCACCAGTAGCTTCTAAGCCCCGGCGGCCTACGGAGTCCAGGCGACTACGGCCGCTTGAACGGCAGGGGCAGAGCTGCGCATCAGTGTCTCCCATTGCTCGAATGGTTTGGTTGACAGTTGTGAAATTGCCCATACAATGTGGGTCAGGTTTTGCGGGTTACTTTCAATGTTTGCATTTATTGTTGCAGCGATCGGGGTAGACGTACAGAATGGGTTTGTGGGTATGTGGTGTGGTTTTTGGGGCTTGTTGGTACATGATTCCAATACACTATAGCGCAGCAAAAGACGAGGACACAAGAGACGAGAGACGCTCGTGGTGTTCGATTGTCTCTCGTCTCTTGTATGTGGTGGTCCGCAGGCAACACCAGGTATGCTCCTGGGCCTTAGAGAGCGTTTTCGTCTCTTGCCGGGCACCTGCAACGGGCCAGTCGATACGCTTGTATTATTTTGCGACAGTTGTTGAGCGTATACACCTGCGAGAGCTCTGGGCAGTCCTTCCTGCATTTGGCCGGTAGGCAAATTCGTGGGCAGTGTTATGGGCAGAATTGTTGCGGGTTGGAGGGAGTGAACCGGGGCCCATAGGAGGCTAACAGGAAATGTCATCTTTTAGAAATTTCGCATTTGCATTAGGATGCGCTGCGCAGAGCAAAGATCCGGCCATGGCGGCAGCGCGATGACTGTCTCCTCTGCCACCCCTGTGTCTATTGTACGTATAGTGTAGCACAAATGAGGGGGTTCCATTCACATCTGTCACCACCGCTGTCGTAGTAGGTTAGAGAGCGTGATTCGCTGCGTCCGTGTATGCGGCGTTTATGTACACACGGATGCAAGAGAGT
>NC_139349.1:53274798-53667298 GCF_055883805.1 Amblyomma maculatum | reverse complement strand
TGAACATGCAAGCGCCGTGGGGAAATTGAGGTTGCAGTCAGCTTTATGTGCTTGTTGTACACCGGAGACCACAACCGTTAATATCGCTCTTACCCACAAACTTTGCTGCTAGCTTATCAGAAGTTTTCCGCCGTACTCTACCAGCGCTTATCTCGTTGCGGCTGCGGGAATAATCTTAATCATCGGCCCCCAACGCCCCTCCAGATAAAATAAAACAGGCGCAAGGGCAGCCTGCACGCCAACGGAGGACGCGTGACAAATAAATAATAATAGAAAAATAAAATCTAAACTCGCTTCTAGACGTCCCGTAAGATGTGTGTGCACCAGGAGGGGTTTTCTCTCTTGTTTTCCACTTTTTTTTTTTCGCTTATTTCCTTGCGAGTCCGTGGTTGCTTCTCTTCTTTTGACTGTGGCCTCGTCGAGCACTGCAAACAGGCGTTCTCAGTCGCCGCGACGATTTATGCTGCCACAACAGCGCATCCACCCACTGTGGTAGGCGTGTGTAAGCGTGAAGCCCTCATCGCTGAAACGCCCGGCAGTTTGCGAAACCGGTTCATCGCCGTTCGCACACCCTTGTCGGAAGCCGAGTTGCCCCGAAAAGGAGATCTCCTGGTTCATGCCCTTGCAGTCCTGACCGCCGGCTCATGTCGCACACAATGCGTTTTCCGTCGAAATCGCAATCTGCGGACCGCGTAAGCGAGGGCATTCGTTTGGAGCATGTTCGCTAAACGCTCCTGCTTTGGAGTTGTTTTCGGGCATTTCGCTTCCGCGCAGTGACAAAGAAAATAAATAATAGCTGCTTATGCAGTTCGCTTATGTTAACAAAATATAGGTGACGGTTAGGGATGATCTCTACGAGTTGATACGATAGCACTTCCGACAGCACGAGTATGCTGTCGGAAGTGCGTAACACCTGTCGACTGTGACTGACAGTATTTATTCTCATCATCGCTCACTTCTGGACTTCATAAAATCAGCCAACCTTTTTCCATTCATTTAATAATTTATTCATCCTTCATCTCATAACCTACCGATGCCCTGAAGCAATAAATATCGACTAAAAAAAAAAACAGTATTTATTAGCAGCTCCAATTATTATAACGCTAATTCAGTTCAGTTCAGTTCAGTTCAGGCGTTCAGTCGTGTCCAACTCTTCGTGACCCTATGGACCATGTCACGCCACGCTTTCCGATCTCTCACTATCTTCTTAACATCACATAGCTTCATCTGCAATGCCTCGAGAATGCCATCTAACCATCGCGTTCGCTGCCTACCCCTTCTCCGGCGACCCTCAACCTTTCCCAACATCAAATCTTTCTCCAGCGACTCCTCTCTTCTCATCAGATGACCAAAGTAGCTGCTTTAGAATTTCACCCTCCAATGAGCAGTCAGGGTTTATGGTCGACAATATCGACTGATTTGATCTTCTGGCAGTCCAAGGAACTCTTAAGAGTCTTCGCCAGCACCACAATTCAAACGCGTTAATTCTTCGGCGGTCAGCCTTTTTCACAGTCCAACTCTCGCATCCATACGTCACAACTGGAAAGACCATAGCACGGGTTATACGGATCTTGGTTGGCAGACTAATGTCTCTGCTCTTTACTAGGCAGTCAAGGCTAACCATTGCTCTCTTTCCCAGAAGCAGGCGTCTCCTAATTTCATGGCTGCAGTCTCCTTCCGAGGTAATCTTGGCGCCCAAGAACAGAAAATCTGTCACAGCTTCCACTTCTTGTCCATTGATGCTCCAGGACTTGATAGGGCAAGACGCCATGATCTTCGTCTTTTTAATGTTCAGTTTAAGCCCAAACTTCTCACTCTCTTCTTGTACGCGCATCAGAAGTCTCTTGAGTTCCACTTCACTTTCTGCGATTAAAGTGGTATCATCCGCATATCTAAGGTTGTTGATACGTTTTCCAGCAATCTTCACTCCAGCTGAAGACTCGTCCAGACCGGCCTTCCTCATGATGCACTCTGCATATAGGTTAAATAGGCAGGGCGACAGTATGCAGCCTTGCCTCACCCCTTTCTCAATCGGAAACCAATCAGTAAGACCATGCCCAGTTCTGACTGTGGCCTCTTGCCCTTCATAAAGGTTCCTGAGGAGACAGATGAGGTGAATTGGAACTCCCATCTCTTGGAGAGCTTGCCACAATCTGCTGTGATCTACGCAGTCAAACGCTTTTGCATAATCAATAAAGCAGAAGTAAATGGGTTTCTGGAACTCTCTTGCTTTTTCCATGATATAGGATACGCTAATTAGTACTGCCAATTAATAGTGCTACTTAGCAGTATGCTGTAGTAGTGTTAATAGGTAGTTCCAGTTTCAACTGTGTTGCTCTCCACACTAACGTATAAGGCGATCGTATATGAGGCCTCTAAACTATCGCTTTGGGCGAACGCTCCTTGTTGGAGTGTAGGAAGCGGCTGGCTTTCCACCGGAAGGAAAGCAAAAGGTTCGCTGAAAACAAAATTCATAGACGCTGAGATGGAAACTAAACCCGGGACCTTTGTAGCCAGTCCCGGCTTGGTTAAATAAGGGTTTTGCATCTACATCGGATGGTCTTTCAAACAGCGTGGTGGCTTAGAACTGTGTGCTATGTGTGTAATTAGATTAAGCGAGTATATAGCGGAGCATGTCGGTGTCACTATGTTGTCCACTTAGGGAATTTCGCTGGGACCCCAGGATTTTGGGTGAACCTGCGCGCTGTAGTTATCGCGTTTAAAATAGGATGTACTTTTTTTTTTTTTTGTAAACACTAAAGTTCATAATAACACTGTTACATATGGACGCTTACGACTTGTGTTCATACTGCAGCCTAACCGCACACGCTGAACCGAAGCGCCGGCAGCTGCATGTGGACAATTACGCCGGGATTGAGCTCAATTTTTGATAATGGTGACTACCAAAGTCAAAATGTGTCTCTCGCGCGTTATTCATTATTTTAAACAACTGCTTTTTTTTTTTAATTGGACGGGTGCTGTAGTTGCGAAGTAAGCGCAAGCTACAACAGAGCAGCGTATACACAACCAATGAGAATCCATTAGACCCATTCGGCTCCAAGGCTTGGCCGCAGCTGTACTAATCCAGCTGCTAAGTATATTTGCCTGGAAAGTCTTATACTGTTGTGTACGTACTAAGCAGGAGCGTACATTGTAATAAAATTAGAGAGTAAACAGCACTTGGAAGTGCCATCGAGTAGGTCGATACGGCGGAATCACCGAATGTCACTTTGCCAGATTACCGCCGATCTCCGTCGAACTGAATCGCACTCCTAACTCCATGGTAGTTTTAGCGACTCTTCCTTATTTCTTTACTCACCGCATAGGGTAGCGCAAATAGTTACACGGGATGAGAACTATAGGTCCAGACTATTCATTTGAAAACAATGCACATACGTAAATACATTACTGAAGTCATTCATCACAACAAACTAAAAGCCAAACTAAACGTCAGACACGTGTCATCGGGAAGAGTTCATTGTAGGTCCCGGTCACAGCGACCATAACTGACAATTTCTTGACATGTGCATGATGTTTTGTTAGCTTGTTACGGCATCAGTTTATGCATGCATATATGTATGCACGTTCCTTTTCGAATCAACGGTTGTGAGTCAGCGCTCGCCCTGTCTACGTTTTCGTCTGGGCCAAAGTGTTGCAACGGAACAGAATATGCTGCTACCGCGTAACACCTGTCGAATGTGGCTGAAAACAGCTGCCGTTGGGACGTAATAGGGATGTACAGCCTTTGTCAAAAGTGCAGAGCCCGTGGGGTCTGCTTCCGGGCCGTGTAGTGGCGCTTATTTAGCATTAATGGAGGTCCTTCCTATTGGAGAGGGCAGGGCAAGGAAATTTCCTTACCGTCAAGATGATTCGGAACACTAGAAAGCTATCTCAAGCCGCATGAAGTGGTTCAAAAGCAGACCCATTGGGCTCTGCACTTTTGAAAAAGACTGCACATCACACCGCCAGCGTTTTCGGGTGCAGCAAACGCGTTTAGACGCCATGCAGCGTGATACACTGGTGCCGCTGCATACCTGCCGCAGTTGGGCTGTAAAAATAAAGGTCAGGAAGCCCCTCAAAAGGTGTACGGCTGTACGCATCAACAGTTAGCGCGTGCCTCGCTCCCAACGCCGTGCACGTGTGACCTTCGCCCTTCTTGCGGTATGCGTGTGTACAAGGCTGCTCAGTTGTGCTACGACTTGCGCACCCCTGCCGCCTCCACCCTTGTATATCAGCGATGCGGCGAGGATCCTCCCTGCCGTATCATTTAGGTTAGCCGCACGCTCTTTTTCATCCGGAATGGAAGATTGTTTGTTCGTCTCTTTTGTGCCCGTGAGCATATATATGGCGGACACATGCGGGACGGGGTTAGGCAGCACGGGCTCCCAAATGATGTAGGCGGAACGTAAAGCCTTCTCTAGGTCCCCGAGGGGTGGAGGAGCGCGACCTTGGTCCAGTTCCGACGACATTTTCTTTTCAGCAGCAAAGGACGGGAAGAGCTAGCCCCATGCAGTACCTCGAAATCCGCGCGCTCCATGGTGATGGGCGTTGTGACAGAAGGTGCAAATAGTTCCTACTGCAAACATTAGTGGTGCGCGGACGGCAGTGCGCAAACATCTCAGGCCTGCTCCATTATCGCTAAACGATTCGTTTCGGCGTGAACGTGCTAGCGCTCCAGGCGCTCTCTCTCTCTCTCTCTCTCTCTCTCTCTCTCTCTCTCTCTCTCTCTCTCTCTCTCTCTCTCTCTCTCTCTCCTTGCTTCGCAGCAAACTTTTCATGCCACACGCTCGAACGCGCCAACTCGCTCTGCAAGAAACGAAATGCTGTCGCCGCGGTTTCGGCTAGGCAATACGATACGTACCATACCGCGTTCGGCGAGCACCGGTCTTTAAAATTCCTAAATGCTATTGCTTGGCTAGGCCATGCACGAACTAGCAACAGATGTTTGCGGAGAAGGCGTAATCGTGAGAAAAAACATATAACGGCCATACGGCTCGAAGATTGCGCTGAAGGCGCAAGAACGAAGGGAAGGAACATTTTAAATTGTTGTTTTAAAATTCCTTACGTTCGGCTTATTTCCGTGGATTTTACAATTTGTTGCCTCTTACCACATAAAATGGAGACATTAGGGGCCTATCAGAATATATAAACAGCAAGGAAGCCATAGGAAATATTATTATTGTTTTGATTATTTTTGTTAGAAGGGAATGTTATAGAAGAGTAATTTTTAAAAGAAGATTAAAAGACAAAAAAAAAAAAAAAACAAGCCGCCGGTTGCAGCCGCACCCACGATGATCTGCATATTGCACGCGCTGTGTCTATTCACCTTCGGCCTACTATTAAATACAGTGATGCTCAACTAAGTGTAGGCTCAGGCTACACCTGACTGCGCTTTATCCTGGCGCGAAGCAAGGTAGTACATTATTTCGAAATGAGTCAGCAAAACAAACCAGCCGAAGTGGTGTTCAAGCTTAGCAGAGTTTAGCGTACCTAAACCTTAAGTTGATTTTTTTCAGATCGAGTAAAGCAGCGTGAGCGACAGTGAAGCGTCACGAAATTCATTCTGTCAGTGTTCTACGTGCGCGTGGTTTGTAGGTACTACATGTTTAATCCAGTGCATATGATAAGGACCAGTCCGCGGAGTTGCTTAAGACTCAGTACCTCTCAGGTGAACGAGACGCTCCTGCTTTCGCTGCGACTGGCATTATTTGTATTTATTTAAAAAAAAAAAAAAAAACTTTCCCTGTGGCATTAGGGTTTGTACGTTCGACACTTCCTTTTTTCTTTTTTTTTTTTTTTTTTCATTGTGCTTTCTTTTTTATTGGTGCCGGCCTGACTGGTTTACTGAAGCCCGAGGGCGGTCACAAACAACGACCAACCAAAACGTCTTCATTTTAGAGAAGGCTTAAAAAGAGTTAAAGAAACATACGACGATGGTCTAGGTAGGGGCTACGTGCAAGCACGTAGCCCCTACCTAGATAGAGTCGAAAAGTAAGGTTCTGTATAGTTGTTTCTCTACGTGGCATCGTTCGTTTCTTCTAAGTTACAGCTATTGAAATTGTCTGTGTGACGTCGTCTCCTTAAATTAATTTGCCGCCGTATATTCTTGCAAACACATTTTTGCCTATCTGTTTATTGCACCCTGCTTCATCACCGCGAATCATCGCGTAGGGAAAAGTCTGAACCTCTCCGAAGGAAGGGAACGAATCATCACACAATTACTGACTGCTCCGGGTTAATTCTGTCCACCTGGGGTCCTTTTCGCGCATGGACGACACACAGAGCGCGGACTTTGAGCTTCGTCTGCACGGAAACGCGGTCGCCGCAACGTGGATTCGATCCCAAGACCTTGGGCTCAGAAACCGAAAGTTATCACTAAGCCTCCGCAGAGGATCAGCGGTTTTTCTGGGAACGCTTAACCAAATTCCTGCAAGAGTCTGCACAGTCCTCAGACAGCCATCGGCGATCCCGCTGAGTAACAAGACGTTATTACCGGCAGCACTGCTGTTTCAGAAGTTTTGCTGTTCTTGAACACAGTGCCCAATCATGGACCAGTATTGGTACTATGTTGGGAGCTCATTGGCCCTATGTTGGGCCAACATTTGCCAATACACTACCAATGTCGAGCCATTGGTTTGTGCCGCCTGGGAACACAGTGCTCAGTTTTCCAAAAGAGCAGGTCGCTGAAGAATTAATGGAGGTAGCGTTCAAAGGACACTGATAATGCTCAAGACAGCGCAGCATTCCAAGCGTCAACACGTTTACACTTCGTCCGTCGACATCCGCGTAGCTCAAAAGCTGGCGTCATACCTGACACGCGATCAGTCTCGAGCACGCATACCTGTCTTGTACCCGCTACGTACGCGGCGCCGCCGCGCGAAGACCTTGAACTTGGCACGACGGCAGCCCCGAGGCAATTACGGACCGCCGGCAGCAGCGGGCGGAGAGGTTGTCGGTCGTATCTGGAGCGGAGAGGCCACGCACTCGTATGGTCGCCCGCCGAGAAGGAAAGTGGTCGCTGTGTAAGCCGCCGGTTTTCTAGTGCGGAACCGGAACAGTAGCCGCCGCCCGCCCACCGTTGTCCGGTCGGCGCTGACAGCGCAGTAGACGCTACACACTAGCGTCCCTGCATGCGTGGTACGTGCCAGGAAAATGCACGGAAGCACATCCGTTTGGCACGTGCGGATGAAGCAGCGTTCAGGAACGCAACCCGTCCTCATTGCGACCAGCAGTGCTTCTGGGATTGAGGAAGTTTGCAGGAATCCGTGGTCAAAAGGACGCTGGGGAGGGCTCCATCCAAAATTTCTCATTAAAGATGAAGTGTTAGGCTTTTTCTAACAAAATACTCGATGTTTGTTTGGAAGCAGAACACGCATATATTACTGAGAAAATAACTGAACCTTTTATTTTTTTTACCCACTGCATTCAAATTCATCACGTCAACCCCAAAATGAAAACTGTGATCAACGTTTGGAAGTAATTGGCGGTGTATCATAGCCCCCATTGAAATAATAATAAATAATTGAGGTCATTAACATATTGGTGCAGGCCCAGTTATATTCCTAATTTTTGGATGGGTTTCACTGTAGTGATGCATAAATCATTATACACAAATCACAACGTGAAGCCTTTACAATTACTCTCCTCACCTCTTTTGAGCGATGGCTATGACGTCACAGTATAGTCACGTAAAGGATGAAAAACTGCGACGTAATCGCCCCTTCGCTGTTTTATTTTCCTTATAATAATAATAATAATAATAATAATAATAATAAGGAAAATAAAACAGCGAAGGGGCGATTACGTCGCAGTTTTTAATAATAATAATAATAATAATAATAATAATAATAATAATAATAATTATTATTATTATTATTATTATTATTATTATTATTATTATTATTATTATTATTATTATTATTATTATTATTATTATTATTATTATTATTATTATTATTACAACGCTCCTTCCTCCAGCGTCCTTCAATAACAGGAATCACGATTGAAGAAGCAGCGATCATATCGTAGTTCGTTTCATTCCTCATGTGACCTAGAATTAAATTTAACGGCATACCCTTCGCTCGGCTGTTAAAACGAAAGCCGAGAGTGGCGGAGAAAAAAAACTTCAATTATAAATTAATTAGTAAATTGTAGCCAAATTGTACGCAAATACCACGTTGTCATACATGCTGAATAATGTCTAACGTATAGTTAACAAAAAAAATGTGACCAAAATTTCGCGTCTATACTCCTTTAAATAAGGACGGATAACTGTGGCTGTGCGGCATCATTTCATTCCGTCACCTGGCTTCGGCGACAGGTACTATCGCAGTCGGACAAGCAGCTAGGGTGTACAGTTTGACACAAGTACCTTCGTAAACCCAAACACATGTTTCTTGATTGCTTGAAAAGATGCCTTTGGGTACAGTTGCATCGATATCATTTTAAAGATATTCAGTTTTCGAGACAGCTTTGTTAGCTATGCCGGCGCCTCACATTGGCTGCAGTACACGAATGTGGCGGCGCTTTCACCCGCGTTGTCAAAGATGGCTGCGCAGCACCGCACATGATAGCTGCAATTTCCCATACAGCACCTCTGTCCCTTTCCTATCAATCATGAGTACATTGCCGAAACAGTGCGCAGCGCATACTGTGCTCACGAAGGAAGTGCCGAGTGTCAGAACTCTGCTCATACGCGTGCGCACGTCCCATCTACTAGCCCATTCTTATTGGCGGCCCAAACACGGCAGCGTGGTGCTGAATCTTTCGCATCAAATGTAGAAGGCCCTTGCGGAACCGGTATGCGCACGTTCATCCTGGTGTATGCTGTTTTCGCCGTGCTGCTCTGCGCACGCACGGAGTGCCGCGGGAGCGTGACTCGGTCCGCTCTGGCGCGCTTGCGCCTTTTATTGAGAAGGTCTGCCAGTCCCTAGCTGCCTCGCCGTAGCCGGAGTGCTCCAACGGTATTGGTACTATACGAACGGTCATGTGGTAGATGGCTTGCTACACGGCTGGTCGACTTGCCCGCACGAAGCAAGCTTGGTCAGGTAATGCGTGGGAACCGGGCGTACGATGAGAGATAACGTTTGTGGTAGGCCGCAAGCACACTTCGTCGTGCACTTTGCGCTCGGTAGTGAAGTGCGAGGCGTCCGTGTATAGAGTTAATCACACTTAGCAGGGACACGGCGCCGCGTGACTACGCGCATGCGGAGCACCACTGCGCCCAAACCAGTAGCAGACATGCAAAGTGACAGATGGCACGAGGCACTACCTCGAGGTATCTCTTTATTTTTGAATTTATTTTCCAACATTGTCAGGAATGAGACTTTGGATTGGGATTGGGGCCACTGTGCATCGATTCCTTATCGAATTTGATGCAATGTCTCTCCTCAGGTGCATGGCCATGTGGAGCCGTGTTCCCGCTAAATGTGATTGATCACGGATTGTGCGGTGCACGTTTTAGAACCACATAAACCAATCAAACGCGTCAGTTTGTTTGTTTTTTTTCTTTGTTTATACACACGGTACTATTCGATGCAAATCGCACTGATCTCTATAGTTTCGCGGGGCATAGAGGGCGCCACTAAGAAGTCAATGCCCAACAACCGAAATTCGGCTCCCGCGACTGTAGCCTTGATAAGAAAAGATGCAGGGAAACACATGACACCTGCACACGCCAGACAAATGCATCAAAATTGCTACGTTTAAACGACGCGCCCTGGTGTTTTTTTTTGTTTTTTTTTTGCGTTTTTTAATGCGTAAGCATTAAACGGCTGTTTGAGGAGTTTGTCACCAGACTTTCGTCGCCAGGATTGCGTCGAAGTGAGGGGAGATAGGAAAAAGCGAATGGTTGTAGTTGATCTGAAAAAAAAAAGAAAATGTCGCGAGGGAAAAAAATTGGTACACGTGAAGCCATTAGTCAATTAAGTAGATCAAATTAAATCAGTTAGACGTCGAAATAGCCAAATGGGGTAATGTCTACGTCAAAAGTGATCACGCGGTGCCTCACCTTCGGCCACGTGGCTCATAAAGATGTCGGAATAGTGCCGTAGTTACAGCAGTTATGCCGACGTCGAATGTGAGTCAGTGTGTGGCGTCATAAAACCGGAAATAGACGTGTTTGGACACGAAAAAGGGGAATAAACGAGTGAAAGCGATCAGACAGTGTGTAAAGGCTGTTAATTAAACAAAAGAAGTATGATTAAATCATGTGGCTATATTTGAGGAGTTTGTCTCATAACTTTGTCGGCAGGATTGTGTCGAGGTGAAGGGAGATATGAAAATAACAGCGAATGGTTGTAGTCGACAGAGGATGAAACAGTGTCGCCAGAAAAAAAATTTGGAATGCTTACACATTCCTTCAATGCGGGTGGCCGCAGTGATCTCATTTTCTTTCTTTTTTTTTTTACAATGCTGTGATCTATTCAAAATAGTTAAAAATGAAGTGCCCCGGTCTGTTCCATGAAAGTATAGCGGGCTTAAACCAACTAAAATAAATAGGAAGCCTCCAAAAAAGCAGTTTGCTCAGCCGAAAGTGAAAGAAAAGAAAGCATGCGCAAGTTTCCCGCAGTTGTTTAGAGAAAACTGGTTAGCCGTGTGCGGCAAGACCACAAAAATGAGCACTGTGTTTTCGTTTCGCGACTTGACACCTGATTTCCGGAGTGTAAACATGGATGCTGATAAAGTTTTTAATGTTTGCCCTATCCTCCGGTACTCAGGGACTGCATAGTTTCAAGATGTTGCAAAGTGTACGTTAGCACTCGTACGCCGATGTTTTATTAGTACGCCGATATTTCAGCCACTGGCCCTGGTTTTTATCCTACTTCCTCATGGCATACGCCACCACATCTGGCTGTTACAAACATAACACGAAGA
This sequence comes from Amblyomma maculatum, assembly GCF_055883805.1. Lineage (NCBI taxonomy): Eukaryota > Metazoa > Arthropoda > Arachnida > Ixodida > Ixodidae > Amblyomma > Amblyomma maculatum. The sequence goes on along the minus strand of NC_139349.1, from coordinate 53,656,423 downwards.
GTCGTGGTCTAGGCGCAGGAAGGCAACAAAATAGCAAAGACTGTCTGCGATGCGCGTTTGAGCCCTGATCGTTCACTTCGGAGCCCTACCGGTTGACAGTGATTTGAATGCCACAAATCATGAACAATCTGTGACGAAGAAACCATTTTACCAGGGATCTTGAAAAAGCGAAGCAGCTTTAAAATTGCATGCAACTACTGTATCGGCGCCAGTGATGCAATAGTAGCTGCTTGTAGCAAGTGCGGAGCGATGTTTCCACCTGTACGCAAAACACTGTTCACAGCACATGTATTTCTTTTCTCGAAAAAAAAAAAAAAAAAGCTGTAGGTTGAAGTGGTTGCCGCTGAAAAATGTTTCCACCGAGGCTAGAATACGACTTACTTTCGTCAGTCATTGCTGACAAGGGTGCTGCTTCAGAAGAAATCAGTCATGAAATGGGCGCACTACAAACCGGCACAGCCTTGCTCTCAGGCTTTCCAGAGCGATCGGCTTGATTATGATATCCTTCTCTAGCTTAGATTCTAGGTGCAATGTAAGAAAACTTACTTTGCCTTTGAGTAGACAGATATTTTGAAAGCGTTTGAAACCACGGGGACGGAGCAAAGCAAAGTTTCAGGCTCTATCAAAATGTTGATCATGCACAACTGATGGCCCGATTCATCACCCTCCGGAGCAGACAATTCGAGTAGTGCGGCAGGTAAAAAATTTGGTCGATACAATGTACAGTCAGAGATAAAAGCTTGCGGGATGCAGATTTGTGGAAAAGCATCTATTTCTTAGTTACTTCGCTAGTTTTTCCTGTGATATTTTTGCTCTGAATGTTCCCTCGTGATTCAGCACTTTTCATTCACTATATTTGCCCAGTTACATAGAAATAAATAGTTTTCCACGAACTCGCGTCCCGCAAACATTTGTCCCTTACTGTACATACATGCACCACATGGGAAAATCATACGTTAAACGCTAACAGGAGACCAAGTTGGACGCGGGGCGCCGCCGTCATCTATCGGGAAGCACAGGAGGCGGCCGCTTGGCGACCACATAATGGGCGAAACGTGTGCACTAATGAATTGTTGTTAGGGTGCCTCAATCCTGCTGGCTGGATTTGACTCACAGCACGCAAGGCGGAACGGAGAGCCAGACAAAGCATCCGCGACGTCGCAAGCGAAATGTTTAATGAAGAGAAACAAGCAGCACATGTCACATGAAATACATAACATAAATAGCAAAACAATGTCGAAAACAACAGCACCAAAAAGACCCCCGTGAGTATCAGACCCTGTAAGCAGCTGACCGTATCCTGTGGCTCCTGTGGGTAGCCAGCAGCAACGTTACTGTTCTATGTATGAGCATGCAGGAGCATATATGATTAAGGAATAACAGCGCGGAGACGAAGGACAAGGGAGAAGACAGCACCTGCGCTGGCTATCAACTGCAGTTTACTAGAAAGAAACACGCAAAATATACTCTTTTCACAACCAAGAGCGCATGCGCAACTCAAACCGCCAAACAGATAACTCAGTCTCTTGAATCAAGATATATTAATTCACAGTCATGAACAGATACAGAACGGGTGCTTACACATATTTTGCGTGTTTCTTTCAAATAAACTGCAGTTAATAGTCAGCGCAGGTGTTGTCTTCTTCCTTATCCTTCGTCTCCGCGCTGTTATTCCTTAAACATGTACCAACTAGCTCAACTCTCCGTTTTATTGAGCATATATGACTTCAAGGAAAGTAAGGATGGATTTTTCGAAGCGCTTGAACGCATTCGCTTTCATCGACTCAGTTATTTTCAGTTTGTTTTTGGAGTTCTCAGGGGCTTTTATTCTTGGCGTTGTCTGATTATTGCTGCAACAAAACCGCTTCATTTAGCACAAGTGGCCTTATGTATGCAATTCGGTCCTAAGCTAGTGAACTTTTCAGTACATAGTCGGTGTCGTGTACACATCTCAGTAGATCCTTGCTGCACTACCAAAGCTGCGATCAGCAGAGTCGACCTTTTGACGCTGCGCACTATAGAGCTAATATAATAAAATGGGCTTATGGGATACCGTGTCTTAAAGCGCGCTGTCTTTAGCGCAATGAAAATGGGGAAACTGATGTGGTTCTCCTAGAACGACCCGACCCCTTTCAGCGCAGGGAGAGACTATGCTCCATCTCCACGGAAGAAATTTGAAGGTGTGTGCAGGGCGTGACTGACGTGACGTGGTTATTCACTCGGACTCCTTTCCCTGGGAGAGTTCCATGTTCATTTTGTGGGGGCGAGAGTGTAAGCGGGGAGAGCTAAAGCCCCTGTAGGGAGAGCCTGTAGGCGTGTTAAAAATAACAAGAAATGAAATGTCATTGGTAGCCACAGGAAAGTGGGCTTGTCCGTAAGACCGACAGACTCGAAAACGGAACGCATTCCCCAGGGGGCAAAGAAAGAGCTGGGAGCTAGACAGATCTCACTGCGGACTCTGGCCGATTGTTGAAAGACACGAGGAACTGCAGGTAAACCTTGATGACTCATAAATGACGCTCCAGCGTGGTGCTCGCGACATACTGGCTGTTTTCTTTTTTCGCGTTAATATTTACTAATTTACTTATAGAGATATTTAGAATGACGGAGGCGTAAACCCGTTTACCAGTCGCCCCCAACGCATTGACCTCACCTTGCACCACCCCTGCCATGCGCGTGCGTGGCGGGCGTCCGGTAAACCGACACGTCTACGTTAGTACGTCCCCACTATGCTAGATGTATTTACTAACCTAAACTAAACGTGGCCTGCCTCAAAAGAAAAGTAAGAAATTAATGTCACTATAGCTGTAAATCAGACGCGATGGGCGCGCTCTTAGTTATGGCACTGAGCCCATTTAGGACGCCTCATTCTTAATCAGTCACTCTGGGCTGGATGAGGGATGATAGGAGCGTCCGTTTTGTAAATAGGTGATGATCGCTGACATCGTGATTGTTTTTTTTATTTATTTTTCGCTAATTTACATATAATGGTAATACCTCTAAATTCTTCATTTTTGTTTTACATACAAACTTCATGGACATTTACGTGCGATAAATTCTTAATCAAGATTAGCTTTCGGCCCCTTCCCTATTTTTAAGCCGCGAATCTTTTAATCGCCTTTGGTAAAGTCTATCACTGCTTAATTCACATTACATTTTGTACCGGTAAACACTAGGACGTCAGGAGGACCAACTGTGCCGACATCAGCTTCCGGATGGATGCTGGCGAAATTCTAGTAAAACATGTTCCGTCGTTTCTACGGACTTCTCACACACGACGTATACGTAGCCTGCTTAAATAACTATTTTTCTAGGGCCCCCTGATTTCGCTTCAAAGAGTACGCCACTACCTCTTGAGTTAATAAATATCGATCCCTTCCTTATTTGCCATTAACATTTTTTTATGCAGGTCTACGTTTGCTTTTTCTCGGCTGTGGTTGAATTAAGCCAGTGTAGTCCTCTGCGTTTTCGATTTTTTTTTTAGAGGTCTTCATTCGTCCACCCAGTTGCCTGCATACTTGCTGGTTAGCTTTCAACAGCAAGTCACAACTACAGCTTTTCCCTGCGGAAAAGAGAAAAGCAGTGGCCATCGCACGCCCCTATGGCCATGGCTTTACCTTAGGGAACAATGCCTACTTCGCCTTGCCAGAGCATGTGCGCATATGGGCACTCTATCGAGTGTCGACACAACTGTGATGCAGTATGTTCTCAGCGCTGCGTGTTCAGCGCATTCCTCTGCTTAGGGACGCTTCATAACCCAACCATTTGCTCTCTCTTGAGATCACTGAGGCACCTTGTGCGGACGCACATATGCTCGCGGCTAAATTTTCATGGTACTACAACTATGGCTAGCCATGAAAGGGAAATGAAGGAGACGGGCCTTGACCCCTAGACACGTGCACGAGCCGAGTAGTTCGGTTAGTAAGCGAGACTTGTTCCCTACCTATTTCCCTTTCCGTAACCGGAAGGCCGTAACCAAAGGTGAAGTCACCGACATAATGCCCTCACCGCCGTTTTCCCTCTTGCCACCTAATCTTGCGATTGCGACGAGGGATGATCCTACAGGACTCTTCTATTGTTGAACCCCAAAGAGTGGTCGCATCTTTTGTGCAGACGTGACGGCCTGGTCACTAGCCCTGTTTGTATGGACACGACTGAGGGGTACGAGTTCCGGTTTTTCTCCTCAGCGCATCCCTGTCCTTTTCCACACTGTTCTTCTCTCCCACTACTCCCCGACTTGGTGTCAAATCGAGCCAACCCACCCCCTGCGCCGGAGCTGGCTCGACTTCCCGATCCGACAGCGTTTAGATGAATCCTGGAACTGGTTTTCGACCGGATAACGCCCAACCTGCTCCGGTTGGGTCCATGTAAACGCCGCTAAAGTGTAGGTAATGAATTTGTTTCGAATAGCATGGGACAGCTCAGGAAAATTGCGAGAATATTTCTGAAAATTGTTCCCTTGGGAACAATCTTACAACTGGATATTCGGTGCCTGCATGTTTGATTGCAGGAAATGCTCATATTATATATACAATGCTTGCATGAAAATGGGCCCTGGATAGGGTCCGATGTTAAACTTTAAACGTGTTCAGATATTACGTTGTAGGATTCGGACATTCAGTGAGCCCTCTTTAGTAAACCCCCAATGCCAAGAGGAAAATCATCAGCAAAGAAGTGAAACTAAAAAATAATTGCAAATGGTATGGAAAGTATCTAATTGCAGTCATCTTTACTCCTCTTACTCGCTTATAGAATTCAGCAACGTGATTTTACTAAGTTTTGGACTATCTCAATACTGGAGGTGCAGATAGCATGCCACATACTGAATTGCTTTCCTTCTACTTGCTTTTTCTTTTTTTATCGTAGCCTGATATTTCCCTATCGCCTAGTTTATTAAATGTACGTTAGAACCTCAAGGAAGTCTGCTTTCTTCTGTGGCAATATCGTGGCTTTAGAAGTGGCCGTATCATTGTGACTTATGTTTGTTGTTATTTGCTAGCTGTAAAGCTACCGTATCTCAATGAATGAAAGTACGAGCCAACGAAAGAATCAGCGAACAAATAAGTGATGTACCATTGAGGAAAAATTTATGCAACGAGAAATGCGTAGGAAAAAATATGCGTCAGGTCTCTCCACAACACTGACATCGGATTTGAACCCCTTACACCAGTCAAACGATAATTCTGACACGCCTAGCTTAATAATACTAATAATAACATGGTTCACAGGAAATGAAAGGCGCAGTGTATGTTGCCTGTTCTGTAGACAACAGAACCGCGCCGTAAGGGAAGGGAGGAAGGTAGGAATGAAAGCGGAAAGAGAGAAAGGGCGGCCATAGTGGAATAATTTCCACTACCTGGTTGGTTGCTTGGTTGCTTGGTTCATGGGAAGGGAAAGGCGCAGTATCTGTCACACTTGCTCTGTGGACACCTGAACCGCGCCGTAAGGGAAGGGATAAAGGTGGGAGTGAAAGGGATAGAGAGAAAGGGGGGCCGTAGTGGAGGGCTACGGAGTAATTTCGACCACCTGGGGATCTTTAGACACCATTTCCGGGTGCCTACGGGCAGACGGGAATTTCGGACCGCATCGCCAGTACTTATGCGTAATGATCATGAAAACGAACGGACGCACTAAAGCAACAATAATATAAGAAGAAATGTAACCAAAGTGAATAAAACATCGCACTGTTGTCAGTATGAATAAGTATGCGTTCACGTGAACCCTAGTTTCCAAAACTATCGCCGTGCTCTGCCCTCCTTTCCATTTTCCTTCGTTTATTTTTTTTTTTTTCTTTCTTCTTCATCGAGCCTGCGTTCGCGTGCCACGTTTTTCCCCAGGAAGGGTGAACGACACGGCGCGCTCGGCGCGGATAGCGCTGCTGACCGACTTTGAGGCGCTCTCCTCGCAGTGCCGCTTAATCTACGGAGAAAGCCCGCAGCTGGGTCACTCCACCAGATTCGGCTGGGGTTTCCCCCAGCTCTGGACTTGCCTGCGAAAGCGCAGCCTGCACCTTCCTCGCCGGTCCGATATGCAGTCCTCCTTCCAGAATAACCGCACTGTTAAGCGTACGCAGCAGAACCGTGTTCGGCTGCGAGGTGGCCAGACCAGAGGCGACCGATGTAGAAGGAAACGCAGCGTGGAGTATTTCTGATAGAATAAGGGAAAGGATTTAGACTAACAAAGACAATAAAGGTATAGGTATCTGGGACGCCCTGTGCAGCTGAGTTTGCGCACCTTTGCTCTCCGCTCACCCTCCTGCTCGTCCTCCTCTCCGCTACGTGCGTTCGCTGCCATTATTCGGGATCGGAGCCTTCCTCCACGCGCGTGAAAATGCGCGAGCTAGGCAAGACGCCGTTGTGGTGGCTGGCACCGCGTGAAGCCGCCGCCCTGTCCAGGTCCTGCATCGGAGCGTCGTTTTGAGGAGGGTGAGTCAACGCCGTGCTGCAACCTAGAGACAAGGCGACGGGGTCATGACGCGTTAGTGGATTGTTTCCTGGGATCTGCTCGTAAGTGTAAACGAAATGTAAATGCGGCTTTCTCATATACTGCGACGCATACATTGATGCCAACTGCACGTGTCCTGTGGCTTCCTTTTTCTGGGTGCCTTTGCGCCCACTTTTTTTCTTTTTCTTCTTTTTTTTTTTTCAATATGACAACAGCGGCAACCCTTGGACTGCTGAGATTTAAGTCCGCGTAAATGGATGCGCCGGGTCTTTACTGATTCATGGAAATATTAGAGCAGTGGCGGCGCTCTCTTCGTGCGGCCAGCGCACTGAGGTTGTTTCCTTGCCGCTGCTGGCACTACCGTGCCACTGTCCACCTGTCCTTGATCTGCATGCGGGTCAGCAGCTCGCGTGCCTTGGTGCTTTTTCTCTGGGATCGCATGTTGCAGCACTTCAGATTATCTTTAAAAGATGCAGGCTGGTATGCAGAGAAGCCTGATGCCGCATGTTTAAGTTTGTTAATGGCCTGAATCAGTGGTGATCCTTTAATTTTCTGCGGGCAGTGGTAAGGAGACAATAAAGGTTTGCGCTGGCAGACTCGAAGCATCAAGCTTGAGTAGCGAGAGGCACAGCTTACAGTCATTGCAGTGCTGAGATACTTCTATATAAGGGTTGCATGTAATCGTGGTCGGGCCAAGAGGTTTCCAATCATCGAGAAGAGGGCGAATACTTACTGGTTGGTAAATGTTGAGGAAAAGAAAGGAACAGCGCTAGGAAGACGGGACAAGCGGTCAGACAAACACTCGCGCTAGAAGTGCTTGCTTGCTTGTCTTGTTTTCCTGGCGTTGTTTCTTTCCTTTAGTCATCCAATCATTTACTATTTTTCGCTGATCAGCAGAAAAAGACGTATAAAAAGCATCGGCACAAAACGACGCCAAATTTTCGTGGAAGGACATTCGATATGAAAGAAAGGCTTTTATTACTCCGAATAGCCCGGTTGCAAGCCAAGTGAACTCGGCGCCAGAACCTCTTTGGTATGCCAACAATGAAGAAAAACATGCCTTCAAGGAGGAGTAATTTGCACAGCTGCATTGAATGAAAAGTTTATTTGCACTAGTCTCACTATTCGGGACAGTGTAGCATCCGGACTGTGTCGCAGTTGTCCCTACTTAATATTTAATTAAAATTTATTCAGTCAATGACTATTCGCTTGCTGGTTGTTTGACGTCCCGAAGTAAGACTGGTGGCCGCATATCATTATTTAGTTAAATTGGTCCTAAAATTAAAAATACTCTTCGTAGCCGGAAGAACAAATTTTCTAAAGACAACGGCCATCTCATCTGTCGTAGTGATGCAATGCTTGCTCATCGCAATCTCAATCAGGAACAGAGGCGGTTCACGCGGTCTCGCTATTGATGCGTGACTCCCCTGCCTTCTTTGATAGCCCGGCATCTCTGCGCTCGCTTTTCTGCGTGGGTTCATGTCCGTATATGAGTGTTCACATGCGCGCTTTTGCCTAGTCACGTGGGTTTAGTTTGGTTTGATTTTACAGTGCTTAACGTCCAAAAGGAACATCGGCTTTTTGGGACTCTGTAGCTCCGGAAATGTATACCACGTTGGAATGTGCCCTGCCTCTGCTTCGTCTCCGTCGAAATTCACCCTCCGAGGCCGAGATCTAACCTCTTTCCTCGGGGTGAGCAGTCGAGCACTTCAACCACGTAGCCACTGCGTGTACGGGGGAGTTGTTTCTGTGTGTGTGTGTTTTTTTTTAAAGTCAGATCTGTAAAAGTCCTCATGTGACGGTTTAGTGAAAAAGAAGGCTGGCCATCATTTTGCGTCCTATATTCTGTAGCTCCCGAACCGTGATTGATAGGCAAGCACGCTGCAATGCTGCAAGCTTACTATTTGATGGTCACGCAGATAGTCAGAGTAATAGAAATGACCACGGCTCTGAGTAGCGAGTCACGTACACGTCGCGTTGAAACAACTGCAGGTGGTGCGTCCAGCCAAGCGCGTCGTTCCGCAAAGTTGCCGCTGATGCTGCATCAAAGGGTTGCGGGCGGTGTCGTGACGCTGGGGCTATGTCGACCCGGCCTTCACTTGGTAGCGTGCAGAGACTCGGGGTTGAAGTAGGATTGAATCTTCGAAGTTGGTGAAATATGTACAAGCAGGTTTAATGGCACTTTGAGAAAACTTATTTACAAGAATATTTACATGAAGAAGAAGGGTACATCAGCAAAATGACAAGCGTTAAGAGTTCATAGCGAGAAGCGACTGGATGAGCCGTTTACCCAGGGCCCAGAGCGACATTTCGTGCTCTGCAGCGTCCTTAAAAACCCCCTATGTCCAGCCCCTCTCTGAAGATGCTGACCAACCAAATCCAGGGCACGCCCCTCAGGTATCGGCATCCAATCGAACACATCACTGCACTGATGGTCTGAAGCACTGACTGGTCCGGCATTCATTCGTTGGGCGTGATCACTTGTTGGCGGGAAAAGCTTGGGAACGGCGAGGAGAGGAGGTACATTTCTATTCTTCAGCAAAGAAACCACAGGCTGGTTCTGGGGGTTTTACTTCTCAGAAACCCGAGTGCACGTGGCGCCGCATAGGGCTCCCAACATGGTCCCTTTTCGACAATTGCAAATCTTTCCTGCATTCCCGGGAAATCACTTAATGGCCGTATGAGTCATGCTCTTCTCTTGTCCTGCACGTCAGCGGACATGTCACTCTGTCGTCTCCTTTGGATAGGAGGCATTCATCACTGGAGGATAGCACTTCTCGACTGGAAGGGTGAACAAAAGAAAGCACTTCCTGCTATTTCCCGCAGGGGGACGTTTCTTTGTGTTTTTCCAGACGTTCTCTTGACAGGGCCAATTTGGCATTTGCAGGTTGTCCACAAAGCAAAACATGCTTACAAAACAGGATTCCTGGAAACAGGCTCACTTAGAGCCAATGGACCATCACCACATATTCACAAAACTTTTCCATGCCCACAGGCGAACAATAGAGCGCGCAAATGCGGATGCTTGGTCGTAACAGCCTCCTCCCCCGCCAGAAGAGACTCGGAGGGCAGCAGCCGCAGCTGCTGCATGAAGAGACGACTTAATGGCCTGCACGTGAACGCTTGAAGCTCGCTGTTGCATGTCGCGTTGTCTTGATTGTTGTAGGCCAAATTGCTTGAGCTATCTGAAACTCAACCACATGTCGAAGCAAGCACTCGGCTCCCGTCTGAAGAGACCAGGTCAAAAGAAAACTGCCATTGTTGTTCGAGAAAAGCCCACTCTCAAGACGTTCAGGACCCACGTATGCCTCGAAAACCAAACGTGCTGCTTTACATAGTCATCTATATTCAAGCGCACGAAAAAAAAAAAAAACCTGATTATCAATTTGGATACATGGTGAGGAACATCTCGGACCGCTTAGAAAGAGCGGCTAAGCGCGTCCGCATTCCCATTTAACTTCCCCTTTTTGTATCTTATTTCAAAATTGTACTGCTGTAAAATCAAGCTCCACCTAAGAAGGCGACTGTTCTTCGATGTCGCAGTTTGCAGCCAAGCCAGGGGACAATGGTCCGTCTCTACGGTGAATTTGGCCCCTCCAAGATAGCACTGCAATTTTTGAATGGCCCATACAATGCAAGCGCATTCCTTCTCTGACGCGCAATAAGCCCTCTCTCTAGAACTCAGTTTTCTGCTCAAGTAGAGCACGGGGTGCTCATTACCGTCGTCATCTCTCTGGCAGAGAACAGCACCTAACCCTCGATCACTGGCATCACACTGGACCGTGAATTCTCGGCCATAGTCTGGAGCTCGCAATACCGGACGGCTAATCAGCACAGCCTTCAGGTTTACGAAGGAGGCTTCCTTTTGTTCGTCCCAGACTACATTTGTCGGTTCTGTCTTGCGGAGAGCGTCGGTCAGAGGGCTAGCCAAAGCTGAATAGTTAGGGATGTAGTGATTGTAGTACCCAGTCAGACCCAGGAATGCTCGAATTTCCGTCTTCGTGCTCGGCCGCGGGTAGTCTGCTACCGCAGAAATCTTAATCTCGCTGGGTTTCCTGAAACCTTGACCTACATTGTGACCCAAGTAGTCCACGGTCGCCCTTGCCAGGCAACATTTCTCGGCCTTTACGGTTAGTCCAGCTTGACGCAAAAGGCTCAGTACAGCTCTTAGATGTACCATATGGTCCGCCCATGAGTCGGAAAAAACCGCAATGTCGTCTAAATAAGGCACCGCGAATGTTTCACACCCCTTTAAAACCCTATCCATGAGTCGGGAAAAACAAAATGGAGCATTTTTGAGCCCGAAACTCATCATTGTTGGCTGGTAGCTGCCCGTCGGAGTGACGAAAGCCGCGTATCTGCTGGCGCGTTCAGTGAGCGGTACTTGCCAGTATCCTCGAGTAAGGTCCAGCGTAGTCACATATGCCGCTCTACTGACCTGTTCTACTCTCTCCTCAATATTCGGAATAGGATACACTTGATCCCTGGTGAGAGAATTTAGCTTTCGGTAGTCTACCACAGGCCTAGGGTCTTTACCTGGAGCTTCTACTAAGATCATAGGCGAAGCATAATCGCTTTCCGAGGGTTTTATTACTCCCAATTCCAGCATGCGAGTTACTTCCCTATCCAGAATTTCTCTTTGCCTTGGAGAAAATCGGTAGCACCTTGATCGCACTGGCACGTCTGAAGTCAGCTCAATATCGTGCTCAGTCAAATCAGTTCTGCCTGGCCTGTCCACGAAGCAGGCCTCAAACTCTGTTATTATCTCGCCCAGATCGGACAGCTGGGATTTCTTTAGTTCTCCTCTCTGCTCCGTCTTTTTGAGAAGCTCCTGAGCGTTGCTTCCTTTTCCGCTGAGGCAAATCAAGTTGTCCCCCATCTCCTCGGGAAGGTTTAACGTTAGATTTACCACGGCTTCCCTCTGCACATAAGGCTTCATAAGATTGCAATGATAAATGCGCACTTCTTTACGCCTACCGGGAATTTTCACTGCGTAGTTAGTGTTAGAAAGCTTTGCAACGACTTCAGCCGGTCCTTCCCACTGTACTTCGAGCTTATTCTGCCTTGAACTTCTCAGCAACATCACCTGGTCCCCGATACAAAACGTCCTTTGACGGGCTGACTTATCATAGTACACCTTGGAACGAGCCTGGGCTGACTTCATGCTGGCCTCAACGAGTTCCTTAGTGTTATGTAAGCGATTCAAGAGGTTCAGAATGAATTCTACTACTGTTGGGTCTTCTCCGCGCCCCTCCCAGGCTTCGCGCACCATTCGCAAAGGTGAGCGCAGTGACCTTCCGTACACCAACTCGGCTGGGCTAAATCCAGTGGATTCGTGCGGCACTGACCGCAAAGCGAAAAGCGCTGCAGGCAGGCAGGTATCCCATTCGCGCTTGTTTTCATAGCACAGTCCCCTCAGGACTCGTTTGAGAACAGAGTGCCATCTTTCTACGCTGTTGCTCTGCGGATGATGGATCGAGCTATGCACTACCTTAATGCCGCATCGCTCGAGAAATGAGGTGGTGAGGACACTCGTGAAAACGCTACCCTGATCACTTTGGACCTCGGAAGGGAATCCAACTCGTGCAAACACTGACAGCAGCGAATCCACTACACTCTCGGACGTCACCTCGCGCAGCGGAACAGCCTCTGGAAACTTTGTGGCTGGGCATAACATAGTGAGGATATAACGGTACCCTGACTCGGTCACAGGAAGTGGCCCAACTATATCTATTACTAACCGGTGAAACGGCTCGGTAATGATTGGTACTAACACCATCGGAGCTTTCCACTTATCTTGCGCCTTTCCAACCCGCTGGCACGTGTCGCATGACCGTACAAAATTTTCCGTGTCCTTAAAACATCCAGGCCAATAGTATTCTTGCAACAGCCTCTGCTTTGTTTTCTTTATTCCAAGGTGACATGACCACGAGCTGCCATGGGAAAGTCGCAGTAAGTCTCCGCGGTACTTTTGGGGAACGACTAATTGGTCCCGCTCTACTCCGCGCTTATCCTTGAATAAGCGATACAGCACTCCCTTTCTCATCTCGAAAGAAATATTGTTTGCTGTCTTAGTGGCGCGGTGGCGCTCCCTTATCTCCTGTATATTGGGATCATTGGCTTGCTCTATAGCTAAGTCCTCTCGGGTTCCACTTAAAAGTCTCGTGAGATTACTAGACACTGGCGGCAAGAGGTTACTCTCAAGAACGTCCTCATTCCGCGTCTCATCAAGCTCACTTTCAAGTTGACTTATCTGAGATGCCTCGCTCTCAAAGTTTTCTGACCTGCTATCTTCCGCATTTACCATTGTTTTAACTGCCGTTTCCTCCGCTGTGGATTTTTCTGGAATGAGCAGTGTAGCTAGTTCTCGCGCCTTTGAACGTGTTAAGGCTTGCACAACTCTGTCTCCGAAAAGGATGCCCCTCTTTCGCAGCAGCATGTCCGATTTGTTGGAGAACAAATACGGATAGCACTTAGGAAGCTTTCCTGAAACGGCAGCCTCGGTTGTTAATTCGCCGAAAGGGCCCTCGATGACCACGTTCGCGATCGGCAAGCACACACTCTGTTCCTCAACTACCTGTCGGATCCATGCACACTGTCCTGTATAGTCGGAAGGCGATACATACGCCGGATGGACAACATCCATCGTTGCGGCCGAATCGCGCAGTACCTTGCAAGGCTTCCCGTTGACTACTAGGTCATGCAGGTAGGGTTCTAAAAGCTGCATATTTTCATCGCAGTCCCTGACATACGAGAAAGCAATCTTTTCTTTCCGGCAGTTGACGGCAATGTGACCCTGCTCATTACACCTAAAGCATGTGAGCGGCTTCCTAGCCTCAAGCTTATTCTTTGTGTTCTGCACGTTGGTCACTTCCCCACTTTTCTCACTGCCGTCCTTTCTAGGGAATTTGCCTGAAGAAACCTTCATTTCTTCGTTTCCAACTCTAGCAAAGTGCCTTTCCTGACGGTTTTTCATACTGAACTTGGGATTGCGGGGCCTATCCACTGCTGGGTTGCTGAATTGTCGGCGCGAAGCATACTCCTCAATAAGTTCGGCAGCTTCAGTTGCCGACTTAATTTCGCCTCGGTCCTGTAACCAATTTCTTTCTTTTTCTGGGAGGCAGTTATAAAACTGCTCCAAAAGAATTTGCTCGACTACAGCGTCCCTATCACTGTAGGAATCTGTGCTCTTTAGCCACTCGCCCAAATTAACTCTTAAATTGTACAGGAATTCAGGGTAACTCTCGTCCCTGGACTTAGTAGCTTTCCGAAAACGTTGTCTGAACGCCTCGGCGCTAAGCCTATACTTTCTCAGAAGGCAAGCTTTGACCTTCTCGTAGTTGTCCGCGTCCTCCTTGCTTAGCCGCGCGACAACCTCCGCTGCCTCGCAGGGCAGAACCGTCAATAATCTCTGAGACCAAGTGTCTCGCTGGAAGGACAGTTTTTCGCAGGTTCGCTCAAAGTTAGCCAGATACAGACCGATATCCCCTGATATCACATATGGCTGCATGTACTTTGACATCTTGAAATCTGCCTCCTTGTTGAGAAGAGGTACCGCTAGCTGGGGACAATTGCCCGACCTCTTGCTCAACTCTAGTTCTAATTTCCGGAGCTCAATTTCTTGGTCCAGCTTTTTTGCTTCTCTTTCACGCTTCTTTTCCTCTTTTTCCCACTCACGTTCGCGCTCCCTTTCCTCTTTTTCCCTCTCAAGTTCACGCTCACGCCTCTTTTCCTCTTTTTCCCGCTCTTTCTGCTCTTTTTCCCGCTCCTTCTGCTGTCTGAGCTGTTCCTTTTTTTGACCGATGAGGTTCCATGCTTCACTGAGCTCCTCATCATCGGCTCCCAAATCTGTGATTGCCTTTATAATCAAAGGTTTTCGTGCCAAACCACTTGTATCAATTCCCAATTCCTCACACAATTGCAACAGTTCCGGTTTCTGCAGCTTTTGTAGGTCCATGATCGCTCCGAGTGTCGGCTACTTCCAAAACAACAGTGCAAACTACCAAACCTAAAGGCGTTTCCACACTCTCTTTACCAGTTCTAAAATCTAACCCTGTTCTAGAACCTGGTCCACATCAGAAGAAAAGCCAAGCACTCACCCACACATGCGATCGATGTTCCGAGCTGCCCTCTTGTTGGCCGATTGTTGCTCCTGCTTGTTGCTTGAGATGCCACCTCCGATCACAAGGTGTTGTGGCTTGTAGATTCTGATCCACCTCGAATCACCAGATGTTGTGGCTTGTAGATTCAGATCCCACCGCTGGTCACCAGTTGTCGTGACGCTGGGGCTATGTCGACCCGGCCTTCACTTGGTAGCGTGCAGAGACTCGGGGTTGAAGTAGGATTGAATCTTCGAAGTTGGTGAAATATGTACAAGCAGGTTTAATGGCACTTTGAGAAAACTTATTTACAAGAATATTTACATGAAGAAGAAGGGTACATCAGCAAAATGACAAGCGTTAAGAGTTCATAGCGAGAAGCGACTGGATGAGCCGTTTACCCAGGGCCCAGAGCGACATTTCGTGCTCTGCAGCGTCCTTAAAAACCCCCTATGTCCAGCCCCTCTCTGAAGATGCTGACCAACCAAATCCAGGGCACGCCCCTCAGGTATCGGCATCCAATCGAACACATCACTGCACTGATGGTCTGAAGCACTGACTGGTCCGGCATTCATTCGTTGGGCGTGATCACTTGTTGGCGGGAAAAACTTGGGAACGGCGAGGAGAGGAGGTACATTTCTATTCTTCAGCAAAGAAACCACAGGCTGGTTCTGGGGGTTTTACTTCTCAGAAACCCGAGTGCACGTGGCGCCGCATAGGGCTCCCAACATGGTCCCTTTTCGACAATTGCAAATCTTTCCTGCATTCCCGGGAAATCACTTAATGGCCGTATGAGTCATGCTCTTCTCTTGTCCTGCACGTCAGCGGACATGTCACTCTGTCGTCTCCTTTGGATAGGAGGCATTCATCACTGGAGGATAGCACTTCTCGACTGGAAGGGTGAACAAAAGAAAGCACTTCCTGCTATTTCCCGCAGGGGGACGTTTCTTTGTGTTTTTCCAGACGTTCTCTTGACAGGGCCAATTTGGCATTTGCAGGTTGTCCACAAAGCAAAACATGCTTACAAAACAGGATTCCTGGAAACAGGCTCACTTAGAGCCAATGGACCATCACCACATATTCACAAAACTTTTCCATGCCCACAGGCGAACAATAGAGCGCGCAAATGCGGATGCTTGGTCGTAACAGCGGGAAGTGAACCGAAGCACCATCCCGGCATGGCCGTATATGCATCTCGACGCGTCTCGGCGAAAATTCAGGCCGTGAAGAACGGCGGTGCACTTCGAAAATTAAAGGCCGGGTCTTCGGTAAACGCAGCGACGGGGCCATTTTTTTTTTTTTTTTTGTACCGCTTTTATGCACTGATTACACGCACGGACCCACAGCGACTGACAGATTGGCAGGGGCGCTGCGAGTCGCACTTCAGTGCGCGCAATTTTGTGGAAATGCTGCGGTCATTGCGGTAGGGCCCAACAAACGTTTTCGAATCGCAGGGGAATGGTTGATAGCTAAAAGTGTAAAAAAAAAAAAAAAAGATTAAAGAAACATGTTCTTTGGCGTACCATTGGCATCTCGTGAACACTGTGGAAGTAGGCGACATGTAAGCACAGAGTACTCGAATGTGGCACTGAACTGTGGATGTGAGGAGGACGCCGTTCTTATCTGTGTGCGGATGGGCTCCATGTAGGTGGAAAATACATTGTGCGTAACCTTTATTCGCTCATAGACCAACACCTACCTGTGACGCAAGCAAAAAGCGATGGCGCTGTTGTCGCCGGCTGGGTCGACTGGAGAGGTAAAGTAAGGTTAGCATGTAAATAAAAGCTCCCAAATGCGCGTATCGCGCTGTTATTAAAAATGCATCGCTTATTAAATCAGTCTTGATACTTTCTCAATGTGTTCTAGGCTGTACTCGGTTATTATTCACGAAGAGACGACGTCACAGGTGCACAATTAATTTTTTTCTTTTTACACGTATTCGTTACTGCACGCTAACCCTATTTCACGACCCCGGTTGGCTGCGGTGTTGGCCCATGTCTTTCGCAGGCATCCCTGATGAATTGCGGGGCACAACGAGCATGTTTATCAGAATGTATACACTCCGGAACTCCGGCGCAGCAACAGTTTTTTGCTCACAAACATGCAGTTTGTCGCTTCGGGCTATTCGTCCTGCGGGATAAAAAAAGAAAGAAGGAACTGCCGTTGCATATTCTTCCGTAAGGTGTAGCTGAAATTGTCATCGCGTTGGTTCTGCGCTGGCCGAGGTGCTGCATTCAGAGCAGGGAGCCTGGCCCGAAGTGCTCGTCTCCGGCACGAACTCGGGAGCAGTGAGATTCGGTACGGCTGAGCGCCTTCTCTTCGTGAGGACCAGTCACGCTAAAAAGCAGCCCGGCACATTGCTCTGGTTTGGCACGTCCGCAAGCTATTCAGCCTATACGGGACGCCATAGTGAAGAGCTCCAGGTAATTTCGCTTTAATGTGCACTGATATCACGCAACACAGTAGGCGAGCATCGTAACTACTGAACCACAGGAGCAGGGCGCAGCCGCACATTGACAAAGTCGTTTAGGAGTAAATTTTAAGGGTTTTCAACGCGACAACAGGGGAAAACGAGCGAACATTGGATTCAACTATAGTTTGTCGTCAGAAAAATGTTACGTTCTATATTTTAACTCCTTATCATTTTAACGAGATAGAGGCATGATATACTTCCGAGATTTTAAAGATACAATAATCTTGGACGACTTTTTTGTGGTACTACAGCGGGGGGACGAGAGCGCGCTGTCGGTTTTCGGTGGTGTACAGACGGCCGGACATACATAAGGCTGCCTTAGGCATGCCTGTGGGGTAGCATGAAAAACTACAAAAATCAGTTTACGTGAATAAAATTTTTTATGCCATGGCGGCGCGGTCCGTCCAATAGAAACAGTCAGGTGGAGCTTTCGAGCTGCAGCTGGGCCTAGCTGCCCTTCTTCCCCATTTTGCGTATTCGACGCGCGAGACGGGTGTAGTGGCGCTGATTTAGCATTAGTGGAGGTCCTTCTCGTTGGAGAGGGTAGGACGAAAAATCATCTTACCATACAGAGATTGGGAACGCTGAAAATGCATTACAGGCCGCGCGAAGTGGATCGGAAGCAGACCCCTTGGTCTCTACACTTTTGACAAAGACTGTACGCAGTTCTGCGCATACATACACGCGTCGGTGAGCAGTTCGCTGCTGCGTATTAGCTATAAGCCATCAACTGGCACCGGCGCAGCACCGAAACTAGGCCTTGTAAGACCGTCAGATGAAAACTGCATAGAACTCGTCCATCCTCAACGTCGTTTGTGTCCAAGTAACCACCACGGACCTGCGCCACTGATTTCTCTAATGTTGCTTCTTGCATACTCCTTTCCGCAGCATGTGCCCGGGGCGCTGGACGGCCGTGACGTCACTGGTGGCGGCGGTTACGGCGGTGCTGGTGACGCTCTGCTGCCTGGGCGCCGCGACGGACGCGGGGGGCCTGCCAGAGAGCCATGGCGGCGGCGGCCTCCTGCGCCAAGGTAACAGCGCCTGGCAGCCAACCGGTCCGCTCGACAATCCCTGGACCTCCCCCTACCCCGTGGCAGCAGAGGGACGCGGCAAGGCGCTCGATGTCCAAACCCTTACCAATATCATCAACGTGGCGCGATATATTTTGTGTGAGTTGCTCCTGACGAGATGTACGCTGAAGTGCGCATGCGCCGCCGCGACGGCTTCCCACTGAAGCATGCACCGATAGGGCTCCCATCGCGCACATGCTGTCTTTGCATGCGTGTAGCATGCACAGCCAAACTTCTGCATGCTTAGTTCCTTGGATATCAAAACTCATCAAAATTGCATAAGCCACCGGTGGGGCGAGCTTATCGGAAACTGCGTAGCTGCAGGAAGCAGTCAGAGAGTCGAAGTGCGATGAACGGGTGGTAATGGCTAAAGGGAAGTTCCTCATCACGCTCCAATCCAGGGACGGTGTTGTCCTTATAGGCATATCGGGTCATACATTGCAGGGTAGTGAATTATTCAATACCACCAACAACAGTTGATCAAATGATACCCAACTTGCAATATTTAACAAGATACTAGAAATGGTAACAATCTAGCGCATGTCATGAAGGAATTTTACAGAATGTGGATTCATGAAAAAAAAATAAAATGTTCCTTAGCTAGGCAGGTAGCTGATATTCGTTGTTACACCGTGGTTCTAGCTAATAGACCACACGTGTTTCCGTACGCTACTAGGTCTCTCACCCGCTTTGCGTGGCGATGCGGCAATAATTTTATTTCTGCGAACCCGCATCTCGATAAGATTTGTTCATGATAAGACAGCTTTCTGAACTAAGTAATCAACGTAGGTTCAGTTCCAGGAAACAAGAGCAAACAGCGTGCTCGAGCGCATTTGGACTGGAAATCTGACGCTATGGGCGGCGACTTACCGATATCATTGAGAAGGAACTACACTGTCCACGCATGCTATCAGTGCTAACCAACGGAATCAAATTTTGAAGGGTATCAGAAATTCTATAAATGGGGCCAAGATCAGTGTAGGCAGCGATGGAAAAAGATTTAATTTATAGGTCTAAAATAAAGACACAGGAACCGAGAAGCAAAGATTTGAGAACAAACACAAGTTGAAGAAAATATATCCAAAAATAAATAGACACGTGCAAGACATACGTCATTACCTGACAACCAGTGGTATAACCTGAAATTAATAGAGGGTACCAGGCAAAGGAGAACTAAGTTCAATGTAGTCTAGTAGAGTGGAGTGACGGACTCGGGAAATGTGTCGAAATAACATGGCTACGTAAAGGAGGAGACAGCTGGGTGTAACTTGAAGAGTTCTTTATCCTACAATAAACATAACTTGACTCTTCTTGTTGAAGATGATGACAGTGTCCTAAAAAGAAGTGCTCCGCTAGCAAGAACTTGCGCCTACTGTTACTGAACTGTTGTTATTTTCTGACGTCAGTTGGCCTCCAGAATCGCTGCCGCGTGTTAGGGACACAAAGTACACTTAGAAACGATGTTACTCAAACTTGACTCGAGCGCTGCAGTCGATAGAACAGTGCTTTTTCTCTTCGCCTCCCCCCTTCTCGTCAGGAATGCTGAACTTGCGCCTACTGTTACTGAACTGTTATTTTCTGACGTCAGTTGGCCTCCAGAATCGCTGCCGCGTGTTAGGGACACAAAGTACACTTAGAAACGATGTTACTCAAACTTGACTCGAGCGCTACAGTCGATAGAACAGTGCTTTTTCTCTTCGCCTCCCCCCTTCTCGTCAGGAATGCTGAACTTGCGCCTACTGTTACTGAACTGTTATTTTCTGACGTCAGTTGGCCTCCAGAATCGCTGCCGCGTGTTAGGGACACAAAGTACACTTAGAAACGATGTTACTCAAACTTGACTGGAGCGCTGCAGTCGATAGAACAGTGCTTTTTCTCTTCGCCTCCGCCCTTCTCGTCAGGAATGCTGAATGTGTTATCAGTCAAGGCAAGCACAAAAATCCAAGGTGTTTCGTTACTCGCATACCTGACAAACTATAATTGCGAATTAAGGCTTAGGAAAAAGATGCAGGGCGAAATTGGAAAACCGCGCCCGTCTCACAAAGCGGTCTGAGCTTTGTGTCTGTTTTCTCAAGCACAAATAATTCCCACTGTGTTATAGTAATTAGAGAGTGCTTTCCTTGCAGGCGTAGGCAAATAGCTCACAAATAGGCAGCGCAGCAGACCCAGCAGCTTTTCAGTGCACCTAACAGCACAATGTGTACTTATTCTCTCTTCTATCTGCAAGATAGAAACATAGCAATAGATATCGCGAGCCACAGATGGAGTCGTAAATGTCTGCCTATATCGTGCAATCCAAATATTGAAGTTGCTATTACCTTTTTCTCGGCCGATCTTGTTCTTTCGCTTGGCCCAGTGATTCCACTTTCACGTTCAATGTCTAGAATAATTATGAAAAAAAAAAGCATTCAGCGAAGTGATGCGCAAAGATGTGCAGCAAGGGATAAGCGCGGCAACAGCGATACTGCCTCAACACAACGGTTTAACGCGCTATGTGCACACTTGTGTCAAAAACGAACTCGCTCATTTTTATCGGAGTGGCTGCACCTGGCACTGATAAGAAGTTAGCATTCTTCGTGTCTCAAATGAGGTGTTTTGTGTGTGTGCCATAAAGCGAAAACCTTAATATTTCACGGAATATTGAGTAGTGGAACACATCGTCCGCCATTCTTGTGCCGACATATTTTGTCACTAGTTTTAACATCCCCCCCCCCCCCCCACCCGCCACCCCACCCCTCAATTTAATATCTAATGCGCAACTCCGCAACAGATATAATATAATTTTCACAGGTTTTCTGGCGCTTTTTGAATAAGCCTTCAAAGTTCGAAGCCGCTTTTTCCGTCAGTTATGGCACTTTGTAAGAAGTTTTGCACATGCCTGCAAAAAGGTACAGTATTATTTTCGCTGGGAAAGCTACAAAAATTCAATATTTTGGCTTAAATATACTATTAGGGCGAAAAAAAAAATTTCGGCGCAAAAATGGCATGTCAGATAATTAATGTGCCATTACCGTTACTTTTCGAGAAAAAAAATGCATGCACATCGTTGTCTCTGAAGCATGTAAGCGAATTTGCTGCCTTTCCTTAAAAAAAAAAAGAAAAGAAAAGCTTGCCGGTTTAGTTCTATCTTAAAAATGGCGATAACTAAGGCGCTCTAAATTCTTGATCGTCATGACTGCACCTTGTATCAACAAAACTAGCAAGTGTTCTTTACTATCTGGCTATATTATCTTTGTCTGTTTTCCTTCTCTCTTTCACCCTCTTTTCCTTTCCCCTCTCGCCTGTGCTTCGTCTCCGACAGCGTTCCCGCAGAAGTGCTTCTACCGCGGTAACGAGTTCTCGTGCGGCCTGGGCATCAGCTGCTGGATCCAAGGCAAGCGGCCCGTAGATCTGTGCAACGGCGGAGTCATCTGGAGCTGTTGCGTGCCGAGGAACGCCGAGCCTTCCAAAGCCGGGATGGTTAAGGACGCACGTAAGAATTTCTGCGGCACTGGCCTTGCGCATTACTGACCGCGTTCATTTTGTCAGTTTAAATATCGAGCAAGATGTTCGTTTGAGACGGTCGGTTCATGCGTGAACAAACTTGGCAACGCTAAAACGAGTGGGGATAAAGTAGCTCCGAGACACAGGAATGGCGCTGAATATAATATTAAATCCTATTCACGCTTCAACCTCCTCTCGTACTACATTTCACACAACGATATCAGTGAGAAGTAAAACGTCACATGCTTAAAAGCAGTATCGCAGCAAGACGCGGGCGCAAAAGAAAACTGAACTAAAGCTATATCACCGGGCATAAAATCATCCATTTCTGCGAAAGCAAATGCACACAAAGGTGTTCCATTTACGCACTTTACGTCAAGTTCAGAATAGCTTGGGCGATGTCTGGATAAATATTTTGTTTCAAGCATCACGCGCGCCATCTTTAGTTTTCATGAAGTGATAGTTAAACACTGCATCGTCTTAAGCCTCTGCTTTACTTATGCCTTCATCAAGTTTCGCACAAAGTGTCTGCTATTAAGCTTTACTTAAGTGTTAAGTCAAGATAAAAGCAACACTTCACGCAATTTCACTGTGCTGAGACCTTCGTCGGTGCGGGGGCCATTTTAATTCGCTCAACACTGCTAAGGATCGGAGGGCGCTCTGCCCCCTGAGAGCCCTCTAAGGGCTGAGAGGCTGCACACAACAGTTTAGTCTTTATTTCACGAGACTTGTTTGCTTGTGGTTTCCCCACCGATGTTGAAAATACAAAACACTTGAGTGACTTAAACCCTTGTCACACGATTAATTTTAGTGAGTTTCAAGAAGTGCATTTCCCTTGAGCAACGACAATCCAGTTTTGTTTGCCAAACCGCGGAGCAAAATATAACCATGAACCGCTTAATGGTCCGAACGGCACAAATTAACATAAAACAGTTTTTTTTTTTTTTTTTCACAACGATTGCCATGCATGACGAGAGTTCAACGTCATCTTGTCTTGTGTAGTTTGTTGGCAGTGCTTTCGTTATTTTGTGTTTGTTTATCACGTTACAACTTCGTTCCAGTGTGCGGCAAAACCTATCTGCGCAATTCCAAAGTGGTTGGTGGCGAAAGCGCAAAATTTGGTCAGCAGCCATGGCAGGTGAGAGATGATTTCATGCGCTACCCTCCCTCGCTCCAGCTCCCGATTCGCCTCCCAAGCACTCATTTCATTCAGCTGGAATGACATCCCTCAGATGCCTCCGCATGTCGGCCTAACGCTGTTTATAATATTGCCTCACTGCTCCTTGCATATTCCAGGGCTCTTGGTAATAGCTTTTTGAGATACACCACTCTCGCAGTGTCAATGTCAGTCGATCAGTGACGCTCGTGTGTTCTCTTGAAATGTCTATGAACATGAATACAATATTTAAATAACTGGTGCGTCTGCGCGTTGCGGGCACGATTAATGTCCACTTAATAGCCTTTTATTCATTTATGCTTAGCATGCTCCTAAACATTATAGTTTGATTATCGTGAGCTTGCTGAAGACCTGATGATGCGTTTTGCTTATAGAGTACTAGTTTGTTATCTTTTGTTTCCCATCTTTACATTTATTGCAGTGGTCACTATTGCATGATGTACAGGCGCCCAAATCTTTAACTGGCGTGCGCGAGCGGCGACTTTTCTGTGCGTCAGCGCCATATGACGGAGCGAAGTTGGAAACAGGATGAGGCTAAGCGCATGCTCACAAAGCACGCTCCGTCATATGGCGCTGACGCACAGAAAAGTCGCCGCTCGCGCACGCCAGTTAAAGATTTGGGCGCCTGTACAGGGTTCTCCCTTCCCTCATCCCGGCATAAAAAAAAATTAGTGCAAGAGCATTTCTCCATCATTAGTGGCTTGATCAGAGCGTTTCACGAAACCGCATCACTAGAGCATGCATCCTCATATGATGTGACATTTATGAAGAAAAAGCGTGTCCACATCAGAAATCGAACTGTGACCCTGCTGAGCTTGTTAACCCTCTACTCTTCCCCGACTTTTCCATTGTATTTATTGCCTTCATTTAAAAAACTATAGACTGGCCGAATAGTCAGAAGTGATATTTCATGTAGCCTACGCCAACTTCTTGCGAACGTGTCCACAATTCTCCTTGTCTAGCGTAAGGACGTTGAAGGGTGCTCAGGGAAATAAAGAAATACGACTTAAGAAGTAAAAAAGAAATGCAAAAATATTAAAATCTGCAGCAGCTAGCGCCTTAGCGAGCGTTCTCGTGACAAGCGAAGTCAAATGTGCTTACTTGCTTGTACCGCACGCAGGGAACAAAACCTGTCAGCGCCCGCTTCAATTCTTCCTCTGTGGCAAGCTATTTCATTTTAGCCGCCTAATACTAGATATCAGAGACCTGCTGACGTATGAGCTGCTCGTCTGGATGAAGTTCTAACATTTCTTTCGTATAATGCAAAACGCGATGACTAAACTAACGTGACACGGCATTCTTTCACTGCAGCCTCTATTTTGTACGCTACGAACTTCCCCGTCATTCAAACTTTAACATTATTGGTGTTCATCAGGTTACGCGTGCCGCTTTTCTTAAAACTTTCCTATCCCCACGAGTTTTGCACCGTGCACCTGTATGATTTTGCATCCGCCCACTGACGCACTCGAGTACTGATGCACCTGTTCGTGGAGTGGATTGTTTATACTTCTGTTCTTCAACGTCAACCGAGCTGGACGTTCATAGTCGAAAGCGTTTCCATTGAATTCCCTTTTAGGCAGCCGTCGTGAAGAGGAGCTTCCTGTCGCAGAAGATCTCCTGCGGCGGAGCGCTGGTGCACGAGCGCTGGGTACTCACCGCAGCGCACTGCGTCGACAGGTAAGTGAGGCTCACGTGCGTAATACCTTTCTGCGAGTATCGTCACACTAGATATACTGATATGCGCGACGCTCCAAAGCCTACTGCACCGTGATTCTATCAGAGAAAAAAAAAAAAAGCCCAGTGCTAACTGCAGAACACTAGTTCTCGCACTAAAACCCAAATCCAGCACGGACTTCATCTGGTTCAGTGCGTATCTTTTGTACCACGTGCTTTATTCAAGAGGGCTCCGTTTGCTGAAAGTGGATACCTGAAGGGTAAAAAAGAAACCTAACGAATTCACAAGTGACGTCATGCGCGTTACACATTCGGACTGATCGTGAAGTCCGCGCGTTTTTCAATTCCGGTACGCCGGAACCATTTCACGTCTCTTGCTTCCGCAGGACGCCGGCGTCGAACCTTCGGATACGGTTGGGCGAGCACAGCATCCGGGACACGACGGAACGTTTCCCGCACGAGGAGTACACGGTGCGGCGAAAGATCGTGAACGAAGCTTTCGACCGCCGAAACTTCAAGAACGACATCGCGCTGTTGGAGTTGTCGCACCCGGTGGTCTTTAGGGAGCACATCATCCCTATCTGCTTGCCAAAGAAAGGGGAGAACTTCACGGGCGGCTTTGCCACCGTGTCTGGCTGGGGCCGTCTCAAATACGGTAAGTGATGACGATGACTTGCATTTAATATCTAGCAAAGAGTGCCTTTGTTAGAAGTATAAGGTGTAGCGGGATGTGCTTCTGCAAGCACAAACGCCGAACAAGACGCTACGCCACTGAGTGCAGTGGGGCTGTGCGGGGGCCCATGGATCTGCGAGTCCCAAACTCCTTTGCTTAACTAAAGTTTTATACATCCATCAGCAGGCAAGACTTCCAGGCTTTATTGAACACAAATATATAGCCAGGCAGGGAAGCAACGGCGCCACCTAGCGGCACATGCACACAGTACACACGGCATTGCAGCCACGGATATTACCAAGGACTGTTATCACGCTCATCCTCAGCTAGACTTGAACCAGGGCCCGTATTCCGAGTTTGCGTCGTTATCGAAAGTGTCGCTATCTCCCCGACCTCGTGTCATCAGATTGGTGAAAACGCCGGAACATGTTTCCACCTCATCCGGTTCCGTAACCGGTTCCGCCGTTTCGACCAATCAGCTGGCTCGAGGTCACGTGAGATAGCGACATTTCGATAACGACGCTAACTCGGAATACGGGCCCAGGTCGCTTTCGCCGCTTGCTAGATCGGCAATAAATTGAGCTTAATTTTGATGGAGGCCTGCATTTAGTTAAGAGCAAAATATTTTAATAAGCTATTCATATAGCTCTGCTAGTAGTAGTAGAAGTAGGCGTTACCACAGGGTGGTTGCTAGGGGTGTTATATGCGGAGGGTTGCTTCCGTGGGAAGAGAAAGGTTACTGTGCAATGAGGCAGGTACGGCCAAAGCGAAGTAATGCACAGCCGCAGGGCGAGAGCACAAAAATATATTTCCTTTTACAGTTACGATTGTTAAACTCCCGTTCCAACGGTTTTGCGCCCTTTTTGGTAGCAAGGGAGAAAGCGTCGATACGATGCTCTATAATTACATATGAATTCATGTCACTCGTAATTTTTTACTGCAATATGCCGCGAGGAAAATTAAGCGTCCACAGCTGTTGCTAAAACTGTCCCGCAAGTTTAAACTTATCCGTTAGCCCTGCTAGTAAAGCTATTTTGGCATATAAAATTTGACGTAAAGGTAATACACAGTTCTGAGAGCAGTGCGAAGCAGTGGCTTACGTTCGTTAATTATACCTAACAGTATATACTTTTCAATACGAAATGGGTTCTATAAGCTCAGTAACTTTTTCTACTCGCTATACAACTAAATGCGTACGTTCTGACTGCCATCTACACGACTTTTCTTCCTGAATAACTATTACTGCTTTATTACATGACGAAAGTACACGTGCCATATTATGTCTTTGCTTTCAAATAAAGGAATATAACAGGTAACATTTAAAACAAAGTGATATATACTCCGTTTCACAAGCTGTTTGCAGCTTTATACGAAAGGAAACCTCGCCCAATCAAAATAGCGTGATGTTCCTGCCACATTCTTAGACTCGTCATCATGGTTGGTAGTCCTTCGAAGTTCTTGTGCAATGGAGTACAGCGGCACGCACGTGGTAGACATGACTAGTTAGCGTGGGTCATTTGCAAAGTGAACACCTGATGGAAAGGCTGCTGTCACCGAGGCTTGCAAAGACAATCGTAAATCTTTTGCCTCACGATTTGCAGGCCAATCCTACATTCCCAACGTCCTGCAAAAGGTCAGCGTGGAAGTGCTCGAGACCGAGAAATGCAGGAAGTGGTTCAAGGACAAGGGGCGCCGGGAGCAGATCTTCGACACGATGCTTTGCGCCGGCTACCAGGAGGGCGGCAGAGATTCGTGCCAGGTACGTGGGCGGTTCAAATGTTAATTCTGTACGGGTCACTGCCGCACGGTTACCAGTAGACTTCCGTGAACAATGTACTCCAACAACAATGTCGGTCTATCGGTTAACAATTGGCCTACAACTGCCGGTCAGTTGCGAACTTTTTGAAACCAGGGTATCAATAGGAACCGATAACGGTTATAATGGGTTTCGCTGATAGGCAGACTGATATTCGAGACTCCTCTAGCGCTTTGGCAGGGTTTTTCTCCCACCCTGCAAGCACTACCTTGCCACTATTCACGTTCGCACGTTAACATGTTTCGGCTAACAAGTTTTTCATGTACAGCCCAACGACACTTTAATTAGTTTATAACGAAATCGTAAAAGATAACAAAATGATATCATTTGAATGTCCACATAGAAGGCCATTATTGCTTATGCACGTGGAAAATGATAAAGCCGTGTCCGGCCGCTTTGAGCATGAACAAACGACAAAACCTTTACGCCATTGCCTAAAACATCATTCTGCGCGGTAAAGCAAACTGATAAGAACACATGCCTGCGCCTGTTGGCTGAAACAATCACATTACGATAGTTCGCAGCAATATTACAATCACTGCAATCACAACAGATTTGCTCTGCCTGCTTAAAAAAGTAATTTTCTTTTTATCCTGCAGAAAAAGCCTCGCGACGCAGTCAGTGCTTCTTTCCCAACTCTTGAACATGTATGGCTATACCACATTCCTCTTCCGAGCATCTGGTGCTTTCGCTAAGCGTTTGCAAATATCTTCTGCAAAGTGCACAAACTCCGTTTGCTAATGGTTCCGGCTTATTTCGCGGAAAATGCCGCGCGACCCAGTCGACGCGCGGCATTTCGCGGAACATCGCTATCATTTACTGGGCCAAAACGGCAACCGATACAAAAGAAACAAACGTACGGAGTGCTCACTTCGTGGCCAGCGGGAAAACGCAGCTCGAAGGTTATATGACGTCGCGCGTTTTGTCATGCCGACGTGATTCGGTGTCCGCGCGGGGCTCTCACCGTTCTGTTGCCATTAACAGCAGACCATGGAGTTAACTTTAGTTGGCCATCCTCCCCAACTTCGGCAATTTTGAAATATTATTGCCGACAATTCTTTGATTTTTGCTCGTGCATTCAATTTTCTGGACAATTGCAGGTTTGAACAATTTTCTAGGTCACTGACAGTGTCAGTTTAGCTAGTCTTTAAAGGGCAACTCCGGGGGTTTTTTGACATTCGAATATTGTAGTAAAACTTTTACCACAGGTTCTTCTCTCCGTCCTGACGCATTCTACAAAATTTGGGTGTCATACGATAATCCGTTCACGCGCAATACGACTTTAAAATATGCCATTTTCATGGCTTAAGTTGAGAGTATTTCTGCGGGCAACACTGAGTTTCTGACGTCACAAACAGTATACAGGCGTTAATGTCTACTTCCCGCGTGATTATGAAATTGTGAGGCTTATATTGAACTACCCCAGACATTTTATGCAGTGCGTCATGATTTCCATACTTTATTTTCACAATCCAACGCACGTACGAGTGTTTTTCTAATACTGAGTGTGACGTCACCATTTCGTCAAATGTGACGTCGTTTCTGGCCGTGAAATCAGTTTCGGTTTCGATTTGCTGCTTTTCTTTTTTAAAAATACTTCTAATTGGAACTTTGGAAAACGGTTTTTTGTGTTGGAGTCAGGACGTGCCGAGGAATGTAATTCAATTAAAAACACAAAATGATGAAAAAACCACCGGAGTTGCCCTTTAAGGCGGAAGTATTACTTGCCTCATGAGTGGTGTTAGCAGAAAACGATGCCAAAAATATAACTTGATTTCGTGACATCACCACAACGTAGAAACATAATAGAGCATATGTAGTTCATGACAAATAGTTAGTGAGCGTCATCCCACTCTCCACTGAAGCGGCGAGTAAGACCATGGCATGCCAGTTCCCCCTTTGTTATTGTTGTTGCGACTGTAGGAAGAAGGAAAAGAAAATGCATGGGCTTGCTACTGGCTTTGTAGCTGAGCCACTTCCGCTGCCTCGTGCGGACAGAAGAGAAAATAGCGAAGAAATGAGGGAAAAGAAGAGGGAGAGAGAAAGACGCGCTTTGGGGCAGCAGCCGTCGTCCCCTACCGAAGCGGTAGCGGGTGCAATGACGGCCTACAACAGATAAAAAATGGCGGCAGGCTAGCCTCCGCCGCAAGCGGCAGTTATCTCCCAGCCCCGTAGGGCCAGGAGCAACCACCAACTCTCGTTCCCCATTTTGCTCGTATGTATACGGCATCATTAACGGACCTTTATGTGGCTCTAGAGATCCCCCCCCTTTCTTATCAAAATTGTGGCGCAGCTGTTCTTGATGCACAATTCAGAGTGCTGTCGTACTATCTCCTTCCCGGCTGGCATGCATCTGCTACTCTAGTTCACGATAGATTCGAACTGACGACATATGTACAGTATTTGTCAAAAATATACGGCTCAACGGGTTCGCCTCTAACTTTGTTACGGGGCTCCTGGAAGCGATGCTAGAATATACTATAGGTAAGCTAGGGAAGATTGATGACCAGGATTCTCATCTATATGGGTATTCCGAACGCTGGAGATGCGCAACGAGCCCCGTTGCGGGACTTGGAGGAAAAACCCTTGAGCCGCACATTTTTGAAACTGCACCTTCAATTGTATGCCTTAATAGCCTCACTACACCACGCAATCTAGTGCAGCGGGCGTTGTCAGAGAAAGAAGGGTGGATAGGCCGACATCAGAGAAGCAAGGGTATAAGAGGGCATTGCGCTACCGGTTGCGTGGTGGCGTGTATCACAGGAGGAAAGTTTTGCATAATTGATTACTTATCATTGATTACCCAGTGCAATTACTGTTTCCGTAGTTTTGTATTCAATTAGTTTTTGAGCAGTGCCGTTCATGCGTTTAATTATTTCCTTCCTGTAACTTATAACCGGTAATCAAATATTTCATTGCAAAAAAGACTTCTGGAACGAAGCGTCCGCGACGATATGATTGCGTCAAATAGTTCGGCCGCACGACGTTGTGCGTGGCTTGCTGGCACGCTGCAATCTAAGGAATTCATCGTTGTTGCAGCTCGCTCTGTATAAGGATGCTCCATGAAATACTTCGTGCCTAGCTAATTCGTTGTTTGGCAGTTTTGTTAGAAATATATCTTAAATTACGAATATGAAAAAGTAGTGTTTAGCAGAAAATTTGCTGCATGAGGGCATTATATTCGTGTGCTCAAAAAGAGAAAGCGTTTTTTGACCTCACAGCGTCGTTATAATACCTGTGCAGTTCGAACTGAGCTTGAGACCTCTTCTGGCAGTATATTGAAAGAACATGTAATCGTGGAGGAACAAGGCCCAGAAAATCCCTGTCCGAAGACGTTACTAAGGGCAGATGTGCAAGGTGTTTGTACGGTGTAACACCACCCTACCATCTAGCGCTTACATTGCGAGCGTTTAGTATAGCAGCTGTTATCTTCAAGAGGAAACGTCGCAAAATCTACGAAGAGAACTTGAAAAACAATCCCTGTTGAATATTAACGTGAAATTTTTTTTCGCACAACCGTGCTAGCTCATAGAAGTTAATTAATGGCAATAACGTTCGAAGGAGAGCTGTAATTATTCAGTTACATTCCTGGGGCTGTAACTGATCCCTGTAATCAGTTACATTTTAGATGGAGTAATTATAATCAGTTATTTATTTTCTGTAACATGTACAAGAGGAAGCCAAGGAGCGAACTTTCGCCTTCATGCACGTAGGCGGTCCCAAGCTTCCCTGCTGAATATTTTTTTTTACCGCAGTTGACGCAGTATTTTGAGTACTTACATTCGTATTGATATACCTGCAACTATAGAATGGAGGACCATTGGAACTTAATATCGTACTATGTGGCATAGCCATGCTCACTGGGCGCCAAGCTGGTACAGGCATACATTTAATAAACAGCCTTTCCACCTCGTGTTTTTGGAGCCAATGATACTAATGGTTGACTCAAAACAAATTATGACGTGGATTCTTCGGCACACATAAATGTTCGCGGGAGATGAAGGGCTTCTTTTCGGCGGAAACAGTTTTCATTCATTCTACAAGTGGCGGGTTATGACTCGACGCCAATAGGGTTCCAGTACCTGAAGTCTCCGACTCGCCCAGCAGATTGAGTTTGCGTTAGCGGCGGGCATTATGCCGCACGATCATGAATGACCCTCCCAATTTATTTGTCTTTGTTAACGCTTGTGCTCTTTACAGGGAGACTCTGGAGGGCCGCTGACGTTCAAGAAGGACGACCGCTACTACCTCATCGGTCTGGTCTCGTGGGGAGTCCAGTGCGCGCTGCCTTCACTGCCCGGAGTCTACACACGGGTCTCGGAGTTCGTCGACTGGGTCGACATTTATGTCAACAACTGACCCTGTAAAGTGATCGTCGTCCGGCTCCGGCAGTGCAGAGTGAGACAGTTGGCGAGTGACTGTGATAGACTGTGGTAGCCTAAAGTCCCAGAACAACAGCCAATGTGTGGAGTTAGCAAAGCTAGGCGTTTAAATTTTGCCTTACGTTTAGTGGCTCCGTGAAATAATAGTCGATGTTTTTGCTTTAGA
Organism: Amblyomma maculatum; assembly: GCF_055883805.1. NCBI lineage: Eukaryota > Metazoa > Arthropoda > Arachnida > Ixodida > Ixodidae > Amblyomma > Amblyomma maculatum. The sequence continues at coordinate 53,624,966 of NC_139349.1, read as the reverse complement.
CAGACAAAGCATTAGAACAGTACGCAGCTTCGGCTTGGAGCGAATAAGTTTTGCTAAATCACTGGTTATAAGGATTTTCACGGAGAGCTAAATGAATGCTAAAGTGCATGTCACCTTCTTTAAAAGGAAATCTAGACGTCATTCGCAGTATATATGCAGCGTATCGTACACGGTTACCAACTGCCAACAGTTTAGGAAAAATTTCTTGGCAGTAATAATGTGGAATGAAGTTCTCACAATTATGTCTGGTGCGTTTTTAAATTCAAATTCTACTGTTCTTAAGGATTTTCATTTATGTCGACGGGGGGACTCCGATGAATGAAGTTGAAGTCAGGACGTAGCATATATCACAATCAGAACCAGTGATAAGCGCAGTGTGCGACCAGTTCTCTCCTTGTTTCCGCCTATGTACCAAACAAGACGAGACCAGCGGCGCCTGAAACAAGCACCAGTGAATGCGTGGACGGTGGTAATGGCAGCGCAACAAACAACTCAAGGACGACAGTGCGGTGCGGCAGTCTTTACCGAGGACACGGCAATCTTCCGCCTCTTCCTGCCAGCAGTGCATGTGTAAAAATCAGTCGCAATTTCTAGGTGTACAGCACAATTTTTCAATTATGGCCCCGTTGTGCCGACAGAAGGGCCTTGTGGCAACGAGATGCTCTCCGTGGACAAAGCGCCAGCAGTGCCACTTAGTTCCTGTACTTTTTTTTGTATGTATTTGTAAGGAACGATTGTTTTCGCCATGCGTGGAATACCAAGGGTTGCTGTCGTGAACGAAAAATTCCTGATGTTCTGTGGAATGTGAATGCAATGACCAGCGTATAGGTGAAGCAAATGACGTGTTTTTTGATGCTCTTCGTTTGTCTTAGATGTCTAGCTTAGTGCGTCAAACGCACTTTCGGAGGAGTTTTGTTGCGTTTAGGGCTTGCATTGCGATGGGCAACATTGTTGATGAGATGACTCCGACGAGAGAGAAGGCAATGCTCTTGGTATAATGTTTAGTATTCTTGCAGAGCTCAGCAGTTTTATTGTGTAGCATTGAGTTGACATATCACTGCACATACTTGGCATGTCAGCTGTAGCATTCAGGTGACACTTCCACAACGCGCAGTACGATCGGCACAGTAGCGTAATGTTACTGCGCACTATGCTAGCCAACCTGCTCAAATCTTTAGCCTGTGCTTCACCTTCTAAGCGAATGCGAAAATGCATACATCAGACGCGCGAAAATATTAATGCGGCATTGTCGTAATTATCGCACAACCTGCGCCCTTCGAAATTTTGTACGGTTACTATAAGTATTGTGTGCAAAACTCTGCTAGGGTACCAATAACTTTTTTTTTGTCACAGCAGTTTTGCTTTATCATGGAACTATGATGCGAAACAAATATAAGGGTGCAGAAATAATATAAGGAAAATTCTACCTTGCATAAATTGTGCAGCTTTAACTCGGGCGTCTCAAAGGCGTGCAGAGAATTTCGAGTTGTACCCGCTCGACCAGACACAAGCTCACTTGTCAATCACGTTTCCGCACAAACAAATGGCAACCATTGACAGTGCGTTCATGCAGGTATTTTTAGGAATTCTAGGCTTTTTCCTTCGATGTTAAATGAACGAATTTGCATGTTCAGGTCGGTAACATAAATTTCTGCAGACGTGCCAAAGAACGATGGGCAACGTGAAGCACCTCATCAGATGCCATTGTACAAATCACTCGAGCATGACTCGCAGGGGCAATCAAAGGTTGCCCGAGACCACGCCCTGATTTCATTTCACCGAATAGGTTTGCCGGTACATGAAGCGCGATTTCTTGCCTACAGTGCGAGCTGCCCATTTCATGGTTACCTCATGCGCCAACACTGTGGGCAATCGGCGCGTGTTCATTGATAAAGTGTGCTATGTGTGTTTCCTCGTTGTAAATATCATTGTTTTTGTCACTTCATTTGTGTGAACAATTAAAGTCGAGATTGTTTACAATGTCTTAAGGTATAATATTGTCTCACTCATGCGACAGGATATATTTTGTGGATTTTAGTTCAGTGGTGCGATGCCATCTACGCAATAACCTAGGTAGTCGTGCAATGCTGCAGAGGGATTCGACACAACGTGACCAGAAACCAGCAGTGATAAGTTTTACCAATCAGTTATGGTCGTTTGACCCTCCAGTAAAAGAAATAAACCAAAGAAAGGGATGTTTCAAATGAATAGCCGGGCATTATGGTTTCTCTGTGCAGGCTTTTCTGAACAGAGGAGCTGGGAACTTGCGCACGGTATGCTTCCAGCACAGCCGAAATCTCGAAGGGTGTCAAAATGTAATTGCCGCAATTTTGTATTTATGTCTACCAGCCAGAAGAGAGCTAGCTACCTCAGTATACCATAAAACTGCCCGGAAATAATTTTTTAGAAATATATGGGATAGTCTGCAAAAGTATAAACATTATGGGTGACACAAGCTCAGTCTTTAAGGGTATGACGCGATAGCGTAGCGATATAATGCCCTACTTTTTACCAAGCCGTATGAAAGTGCCTGCTTGGCTACTAGGGGTAACGTGAATTAAAGGGCCTTGGAAGGCTGATTCTGGTATATCACCCATGTGAAAGAAGCCCGTGTTGGCAGCCCCTACCAAAACGTAATGTCTGTAAATCCTACGGCCATGTCAGCTGCCAGCGCCATGCTTGCGATTTTCGCTCAACGCCGGTGCCGGATAATCGGTGAACGGCACCTTTCGCTATTGCGTCAATAGAACTACATTACGCCCGTGTGTATTAAAAGCAATCAAAGGATTCTGACTGCCATGCTCTAATGCGGCGTATCTACAAAGGTGGTCTTAGTAATAAATTCAAATTTGAAAGCTCTAAGTGGGCTATATTTCTATAGCACCAATTTTTAAAAATTGCTACTAGAAGCTGGTTCGCACGTTGCATCCAATTCTCACGACTTTAAAAGTGCACGACGACTATGGGCGAGTTTTCTTCCTCTGGAGCGTCGGCACGTGCCGAATTGAGGGAAGAGAAGGAACCTCTTAATCTCAGATTTATTCGGTGTTAAGGGCGGGCGCATAAATATTTTTGCATGCAATGATGAGTGATGGAGCACCGACTGTTTGTGCGCTTTTCGTAACTATAATGTGTCATGGTTTCGAGGAGATTAACTTTAAAAAACAAGCCAATAACTTGATAGACTTTTTCATTTTGGGCTCCCTGGGCACTCCATGATGCTAAATGGATGGTCTTGTGCACCCCTCTCAAGCTCTGTGGAAGCTGCCGCGAAACCGGTTTCCGACTTTCCGGAGAGGAGGAATTTCGACAACTTCCTCGCCCGTCTATATTCACTGCAAAAAAAGTCGTACAATGACCGGTTTGTTTGGTAATATGGGACTTATTCTTCATAGCAATGCAATATTATGGCATAATGTGCCCTTCGTTCACACTGGCTTACGCTCGGGGCAAATGCTATGTTAGGGCGGATAAAAGAATGAATCATAAAATTGTGCTAATCCGTGCCAATCGGTTTCAGATAGGGAAAAAAGTAGTCTAAAGACAATGTCGTATCACTGATGTATCGCAGAATAATCCAATCTTTTTGTGGAGAGCAGGCACGCTATCTCTTACGTCACAAAGAAATGCCGTAAAGACGAACGACAATACAATCCGACTACAGCGATCCACTGGGGCAGCCAGCGACTTGAAGCTCTACAATGGGCAGCTTCGGGATAATATCGCTCGTCTTTCGACGGTGCATCCTCAATGTCTCTGAATCGCGTGTCCTCCGCAGAACGTAAACAAATGACCCCATCCCGCGATGTTGTTTTTGTGTTCCTTCCTTGTCGCTGTTCCTTTCATGTCGTCTTCAGTATGGTACTAACTGTTCTTCCTTTTATATTAACCTGGAACACTCCATTTCCCTTTTCCTGTCACCATTCAGTCCCACCCCCAATCCTGACCCCTCCCCCTGTCCCCTGGCGTGCCTGGATGGATACCTCCCCTCCGGCGCATCAACTGGCCCTGGATCAAGAAGCAACCGACCTCCTTTGGCGCAGACAAATAAAGTATATTAGTTCTAGTCTCTCATATGTATTTTGTGTTTACATGGCAAAACTATCATAACATTTTTACTCAGTCTGTCCTCCAGCGATCAATACAGTACTTACGATAGCGAGATGAAACCATAAGTAATTGAAAAGTTAACCAGTGTTATAACACGCACACCTCATTAAGACTAAGTGCTCAAAATATGGGACGCACATGCACCACAGTGGTAAAATCGGTCAAGCATACATTCAAAAAGTAACCGAAACATTAGCCGAAATGATCACGAGCTGTCTAGAGACGCAAAGTTGTATACTATAACATACGATGGGAGTTAGAAAGCAGCAGGAAAAGAGCACAAAGAGAGCAATTGAGAGGAAATCTGTACCGCAAATACCAGAACCTAGAGCGGCAACCTGGCGAACCCCGGCATTCCTAGTTGATACATAGGTCACGCCGTGAGGAAGGCGTGAAGGAACAGGATTGAAACAAGCATCATTCCTCGTCCATGCTAGCAACTGCTAGAGGACGACGACGGCCCATCAAACGACGATGTTTTCATGCAACCGTTTCCCCAGTAACTTGACCTCTATGGTTGCCAGCTCAGGCTAGCGAAGCTCTTGGGCAAGCATCATGGCGAAGCTAAAGTTCTCGTTTTTAGGATCCTAAGCCAACTCCAGGATGCCACTGGATGAGAGGGCTTTATCTCCGTTCTCCTCCGCTCCACGCTCTCAAACTGCCTCCTCAGCCGCTTTTTTTTTTTTCGAGTATATTAATGCGACAAAGCAGCTAATGGTTCGGCCATAGTTTGACTGTCAGAGGTATTCTCAGACGGCAACTTGGGAAAATTCCCAACACAAGAGAGCTGGGAGGCTGCCCTGGGGCTCTACTCTCGACGTGCTCTCGACACGCATGGCCGCTTTTCGGCGCCATATTGTTTCTCCGATTCGTTCTCAGAATATAAACATGTTTGAAATATGTAGCGCAAAATTTTGAGCTGTCGAAATGGTTTTTTGCGGTGACGTCAAAATGACGTGACCTTGCAAGCGGATCGGAGGTAGTCATGCTGCCTGGATGGTAAATATAAGTAATAGTGGAGTAAAAAAGAAGGCATATGGTAGGGAGGAAATCCCTTGCGCTTGCATTGCGAATGAGGTGAAATGTGCTGGTTGCTGCCAAGGGGCGCTTCCTGAAATCCTCTTCAGGTAGGCGCACTATATACTTTGGCACAAGGACGAATTACACTAAAAACTTGAAATCCGACTGCCGGACATTGTCCAGCCGAAAATACGTCATGCATACGCATCGTACGGCGATGTCAAAATGACGTTCCATGACGTAAAAGATGTGCTGCCATGGCGTAAAGGCCAGAAGTTCGGCGTCGTGTTTGGGATCACATTGAGGCGAGCGCATAAAAACATGGTGAATTTGACGTGGGGTACAGGCGGCAGCTATTTCATCGCAGTTTAGTAGATCATTAGTCTGGGTGGTGAAGTAAGCTGACATCTTGTTGTAATTGCAGAAAGCACTGAAACGACGTCATAAGGATACTTTTCTAGCTGCGCAACCCTTAAGCGGATTATTAATGAAGACGCAAGTTAACAACCGCACGAGGGCACTAGCTGTCCTATTTCAAACGCTTTGCCCTCATAGAGGAACAATCGCTCCCCACGGTTGTCGCCAAGCGAAGCAATGGCGGTTTGATAACTCAAGCGGCTGATCTGCGTGAGGCGAGGCAGAGCACCGCGATGCTTTCGAATTATCTGTCCGGCGGGTAGTGAGTGCGACAACCTCAGGAGTCGTATGGTGCGGTGGCTGTGCAAGGAACTTCACGGCGACAAGCAACGAGGGATCACCAAGGACTGACTTAAAGGTCGGCACGAAACAGAACCTTTTTTATCCAGCACTATGCATTCACTTCAATGTTATTTCAATAAAGTTTTCCATGGTAGAAAAAGCAAGCAAAGTTACTGAAAGCTCCTTTTCTTTTTTGATAAAGTGCGTGTGCCATGTGCTCGGCAGTGGGCACACGTTTGTTCGTCAAAGGTGATGTGTTTCATGTAAAGTTTCGCTCAGGTGTGCATGCAGGCTCACCATTTGCTTATTCTTTTTTTTTTTTTAGAAAACAAAAAAGTATTCGAGAGCGCATTACGACGATATGCGCTAATCATATGATGTTGCTAATTGACGTTTTGTGCTGACTGAAATTTTTTAATAAAAGGCAAAAAATAATCTTCCTTTATGGTTTTGCATTTTACCGTTTCGACACTAATGGATAGACGCATGCGGCGACGCCCTATAGCTTTATGCCGCGGTTTCTTCAGTCATCTTTCGCCGCTTCCTTTTTCAGCGTTTGTCCCTCTCTGCACGTGTACGGTAGCCTACTGAGCATCGTTTAGTTAAACTCCCTGCTATTCCGTTTTTCTGTTTCTCTCTCTCTTTCTGAGACGTATTTCGCGTTTCGCAGGTTGATTGATTGAATGTCCTTTATTGAATGGGAAGGCTCATGGCCATGGATGGGGATAAAGGGGAGTAGACATAATCTTCATTGTTTATTTAGGTCGTCACTCGAATCACATTGCTCTAACCAGGCCACTAAGCGAGCCATACTTGGCAAATATCATCTGTGTGTTTGCATCAGTTTCTAGAAGGGAACGGTAGTTCAGGCGGTAGGGTTCGATCTCGGGGCGTCCAGTAGAAAAAGCAGGGCATTCCCAAAGTAAATGAGATATGCCGCCGCAGGTTAGAGTCGTACAGTGGGGGCACGTCAGCATCGCATGCAGGTGGCCACACCAGACCCACCTTTTACGTTTCGCAGGAGTCTTTCGCAGCCTGGTGCATGAAAACCTTTGCAGTGGCTTAGCTAGCTATGCCATATATTACGTAGCGAGAGGTACTTTTCCCTGGCTGAGCTTGTGGTCATTCATGTTTAGCAATGAGAGACATCTTTGTTTATGCTATAGGGGGCACTTTGGACAACTTGAAGGGCTACTCAGGAGGTGTTTCGACATCCGAATATTCTGATAAAAAATTTTACTATGGGTTGTACAATTTGTCCTGGCGCATTCTACCAAATTTGGACGTAGTGCGATAATTCGTTCGCGCGCAACACGGTTTCAAAATGGGCAGTTTTCGTGGCTTCTTTAGAAACGATTTCTGCGGGCAACACTGGGTCTGTGACGTCACAAACAGTACATTCGCGTTACTGCACGAGCGTCTGCAAACGTATACGGAGATTCTACAAAATTACAGGTTAAGCAGGAGACTGGTCAAACCACCGGATAAAAGTCTAAACAATAGGGAGGCAGCCGCATGGCGGCGCCTGCAAGCTGAGAGCTTTGTAAACCCGGTCTGGGCATTATGTCCAGATGGACGACAGAAAAAACGATAAATGCAAGCACTGTGGGGAGAGAGGGACCCTCGACCATATAATCAGGGAATGCATGTGCTAGCTCCCCAAGGGCTAAAACAAATATAAATTGTAGAGAAGCCTGGGAAGACCTGCTGCGGAGCCAGGTCCTTGCTCCACAGCAACAAGCCATCCGCCTGGCGAAAGAAGTCGCGAAGAGCCAAGACCTCTTTGCCTGCTTCTGATCGCGGAGGTCTCGGCTCCCGTCCCTTAGGCCTGCGTGCCCGGGGCGGGGATTGGGGGCCTCCTTATCTGGTGGAAAAATAATGTTATCATACATCCTTCGCGTTACTGCCCACTCCCCTCGTGATTATGAAATTTCCAACGCACTTGCGAGTGTTTTTTGATTGATTGGTTGGCTGCACAACATTTATTTCCATCGGAAATGGGCGTCCTCTTCCCTGCTCTCGGCACGTGTGCCAGGGAAGACGGGGAGTCGTGCGCCCGCGGATTAGAGACTGGCAGGTGGCCCTTGGCTTGTTGCGGCCTCTTCCGCCAGATGGACGGTGCGGTGCTCGATCGCAGGGTCCGCGCTTTGCAGTAGGGTATCCCAGGCTTCTCTACATGTCATATTTAGTCATATCCCTGGAGATCGTGGGCACTCCCAAATTATGTGGTCGAGGGTCCCTCTCGCCTCACAGTGTTTACACAGATCATTGTCCCTAAGGTCTGGTAGCGCGTGAAACGCATACGGTGTGACGTCACTGTTTCGTCGACTGGAACGTCGTTTCTGGCCATGAGAACAGTTTCGATTCGTTGTTTTTCCTTTTTAAATATAGTTCTACTTAATACTAACAATTGGGTCACAGGAAGGGAAAGGCGCAGTATCTGTCACACTTGCTCTGTGGACACCTGAACCGCTCCATAAGGGAAGGGAGGAAGGTGGGAGTGAAAGTGGAAAGAGAGAAAGGGGAGCCGTAGTGGAGGGCTACGGAGTAATTCGACCACCTGCCGCCGGGGTGGTGCAGTGATAAGACGCCCGATTACTGTGCCGGAGTACTCGGGTTCGATCCCGACCGCGGCGGCTGCGTTTCGATGGAGGCGAAACGAAGTGACGTCCGTGTGCTGTGCGATATACGCACGTTAAAAATCCACAGGTGGTTGAAATTAATCCGGAGACCTCCGCTACGGCTCCTCTTTCTCTCTATACACTTTCACTCTCACCTTCCTCCCTTCCCTTACGGTGTGTGGTGAAGGGTGGCTGTACGCCCCGCCGGGGTGGTGCAGTGGTAAGACGCCCGACTACTGTGCTGGAGTACCCGGGTTCGAGCCCGACCTCGGCGGCTGCGTTTCGATGGAGGATGGACAAAGGCCGGCAGACAAGAACAGTAGCGTACACACCTTGCGATGTCTCGGAGGCCCCCCTCGGAGGGTCGCGCGAGCGCGGCCGTCGAAGCGGTGCCGTGTTCCCGCCAAAAGGCGCCATTGAGAACAGCCACAAGGACGGAAGCTGTGGCCGAGCGACAGTGACAAGTCGTCCGGACATCTCTCCGCCGCCTCAGGCGGAAGAAAGGGAAAGAGGAGTCATCTGATTGGTGGAAACGCCGAAACATGATATTGCCACCCCTTCCGGTTCCTTAGTGGCAACGCTCGGTTCCGGCATTTCGACCAATCAGATGGCTCGAGGTCACGTGACTTCACTACACTTCACGACACTTCGATAACGACGCGAACTCGGAATACGGGCCCAGGTGTCCACAGAAACAAGTGTGACAGATTGTGTGCCTTTCCGTTTCTGTGAACCAATTATGAAAGGCACGCTTCAGAGCTCAAGTGGCAGACATGACCACACATGGTACACACTGCAAAGCTAATTCATGAATAATGCGAGCGCCCACACCGAACTTCAGGGTAACATGTGCAGAAATCGAGAATTCACACACTCACAGAGAAAGGCATCATATTGTGATGTAGCTTGCGTATATACACCTAGTTCATCACGGTAAACAAAAACAAAAAAAGACGCTTTTCAAAAAATATCTCGAATGGCATCGCTTCAGCATTAAGCTCTTTGGTGCCCGTTCCTGGGTTTCGCGTCGTTGTCCCCGTTGTTCCTCGTAACCAGTTGTCTGTAATTGTACATACATGTCTTGCTCGAATTCTTTGCCTCAATCTATCGAAAAGCTGAAACAACTGATGAGCTGCGCTCAAATTTCGCGTTAGGAAGTACCGTAATCGTCGCCAATTTTTTGTCACTAAATCTCATGTGAACAAATTTCCTCGCCACTCCGGCGCGTCCCTTCCTCTTACAGTCCCGTATAGGTTATATTCACTGTCGGCTGCCGCGCAGGGGACGACGGGAAAAATGAAGCATTTCCACTTCCGGTCCGCCATAGCCTTGGTCATCGTCGTCTTCTGCTGAGGATTCATTTGGGTAGTTCGGAAGATCCAAGATGCGGTGAACTCTTTAATTTGCTACAATAATGGTCACTTGCGCTATCTACGGATTCAGCAACAGATCCTGCAGGTGTATAAAAACTCCGAGAACAGCACAGCTGTCAATTTTTTGGGGTAGACGCCTGCTGTGGCGGATCTTGCACTGTTGCTTCTGCTGCGTCGTTATGGTAAAGCATTGCCGTGCTGACTGTCCCACTCGATGTGATATAGATGCGGTTGTGTAGGTTCACAGGAAGGGAAAGGCGCAGTATTTGTCACACTTGCTCTGTGGACCTTAACTGATTTAACTGATTTTATTTATAGGAAGGGAAAGGCGCGGTAACTGTCTCACTTGATTTCTGTGGACACCACAGCCGCGCCGTAAGGGAAGGGAGGAAGATGGGAGTGAAAGTGGAAAGAGAGAAAGAGGAGCCATAGTGGAGGGCTACGGAGTAATTTCGACCACCTGGGGATCTTTAACGTGCGCTGACATCGCACAGCACACGACGCCTCTTCGTTTCGCCTCCATCGAAGCAGCCGCCGAGGTCGGGTTCGAACCCGGGTACTCCGGCACAGTAGTCGGGCGTCTTACCACTGCACCACCACGGTGGGGCTCTGTGGACCTGAACCGCGCCGTAAGGGAAGGGATGAGGGTGGGAGTGAAAGTGGAAAGAGAGAAAGGGGAGCCGTAGTGGAGGGCTACGGAGTAATTTCGACCACCTGGGGATCTTAACCGTGCGCTGACATCGCACAGCACACGGATGCCTCTTCGTTTCGCCTCCATCGACACGCAGCTATGGTGGCTAGAAAGGTTCGCAGCCGCCGAGGACATGCTACTTTAAACCCTTGAAGGAGAACCTTTCCGACTGCTGCCATTTTGCTCCCGGTACGTGTATGCAGCGCAACTGCAAGCGCGCTAAAGCGCTAGAGGAAAGCGAGGAATAGCTTTAAGCCGTTGCACGCGACTAATTAGCTGTTGCTAGCTTTTCTCTGTGACTGTGGGTAGCAGACCAGGCACTGGCCAGAGATTCCGCTGCGCGCACTAAAAGCGTCGGGCTAAGATGATCGGGATACAGAACAGTGCGACGCCCGTTCGTGCCTGCTTTGTGGCCGTACTACAGTCAGTCAGTGTGTAGTCAGTCCCTCAAAGCCCGCTCTCCTTCGGCGTTTTAGTAGAATACATGTTACGCTGTACATGCTTGGGCACCAGGGTGTGGCTGGAATGCTTTCCGCTACAAAAAATAAAAGCAAAAGGAAAGTGTCGTTCGTGTATGAATCCGAACTGCGAAAACGCTGCTCGCGGACGGAAGCAAAGCGGTGGAAATCGCTTAGGGTCACGTCTACAGTATGCTAGAATATTCTAGCTAACTATAGTCACGCAATGCCAGATCGCGATAATGCTTCACGATTTTGTCCGTCGTGTGACTTCACCACACGTCAACTTTGGTATGCGACGACCGGGCAGCGTCGCGCACATGACCAAAAAAATGGCCGACGTCATGTGAAATGAACACGTGAAATGACACAGACCGGGGAGGAAGAAGATTCGAAATGCAACAATTACGGCCAAAAAGGCACACTAGATCACATTATTTGGGAATGCGCTGACTCCCCAGGCTCCGGCATGAACATTAATAGTAGAGAAGCCTGGGAGGTTTGGCTGCGGAGCGGAGACCCTGCCGTTCAGCAGCAGGCCATCCGCCTGGCGGCTGAGGCCGTGAAGAACTCCTATACCTTCACTAGTCCTTAGTCTGCGGGGTTTTACGCCACCCTTGTCACGTGACCTTCCCCAATAGACGTGTAATAATTGAGCCCCTAACAACAAGCTCGAGCCTATTCGTTTAGACGCGGCTTCGTACTCGCACATCATGTACTGCATTCTGCTGCACACAACTGCATACCAGAGCTCTTCAGTATAATCCAAAAGCTCTGCTGCATACAACTATAGTGCCTAGAATATATTGGCAATATATTCTAGGCACTATAATACAGCCAACACCGCTTAAACCACTCGATGATTGAGAGAAAACGGGAACAAAGTGGAATCCAATTAATTATATTGCGGCATTGCTGGTGCTAAGTGCTTTGTCGTTTAGCTGATGAATCACAGCCGCCAGGAAACAAGAATCGCCTTTTTGCTTACAAGTTAGTTCACTCTTTGAACACCTGTCGCAAAGGTATGGAGGAAGACATGCGCGAAGGTGACTAATTCACCAACGTTACTAGAATTTGTTCTAGTAACACTGTAAAGCAATAATGCAACTGGGGTACTAGGGAGCAACCAAAACGAACTCGAACTACAGTGCTACAGTGCTCCAGTTTCAGAAAAGAAAAAAAGACAACTCACCCAAGTTGCTTGATTATGGTGGTCAGAATCCCCAGTTTGATGAAAGAACTTGTTTCCTTTCTCAGGTTTGAGTGCTTGCAAAGCCTCTAAAAAATAGAGGAGGCTATGGCTTGCGGCTTGGTGTTGCGTATGTCTCCGAGCCAAGCTCATCCAAGTCGGTGTCGATCAGTGCGCTTGTTTGCGGTATTTGCGGCTTGTTGGTCTGTGTTAAACTGTGTCCAGTCCTTCCTATATTTCACGGCTCTTTCTCACGTGTTGATTCTAGGTTCCTGTAGTTGAAGGGTTTGGCTATACTGGTGACATTCGACCGTTTTACTTTGTGCATTTTATGTTGGGCTACGAAGCGAAGCCGAATCGGGCTGATTGAGTGCCAAGTTTCGCGCCCTGCCTTCATTCGAGCTTGGTAGTTTGTGGCCTGCATATTTTGTGAGATGGAAAAGTCACCACAGGCGGGGGCTGCGAATGAAGAACCACCGGCAGCGGAACGTTCAGGTACGTCGCAGTTTTTAAATTTGTTATTGTTGCGAGAGTAACCTGGTATGAAGAAAAAAACGGTTTTGAGCAGACGGGTGAACGTTTGATATACTCTACTCGTTCTCTTTCAGCTGCACGAAACGATACTGGACCCGCCGCAGCCACGGAGAATGCAGAGCCAAACGATGTATGTGAGATCATGATAGAATACGTGGGATCGCGTTTCAAATGTGTCTAATTGAAAGCACGCAGTTGTGCGTTCATCTGCGAGTCTTTGTAATTTATATGTACAGTGGGGAGGGCCCTGTTTCAAACGTCCAGAAAACGTGAAGCACAGCTGTTTGTGATGAAGATATTAATAATAATAAAAAAGAACCTGATGCTAAATCTTTGTGCTTGCTCGTATGAACATTCCGTCGGTGTTCAAGCGATCTATGCGCTAACCTCTGAGCGAAGTATTAGAGGCGCTTGGCATCCGTTACTTCCTGCTTTTTCTTCAGTGAACTGGCCACACTGCCAGAATCGGGATGATGTCTTGCGAGCATTGTTTTTTTACTCGTGACTGCACAACCATGAGAGTTAACGAACGTGTGCGCGTGACAGATACGCCGATTTGAGGCGGCCGCTCCGTTTGACAGATGCAAGAATGACGTACGTCAGAAACCTTTCCACCACGTTGCGAAAAGCAGCCGCTTAAGGTGTTCAGTGCTCTCTCCCGCGCTCACGTGGTGACGCTCATCTCACCCGTCAAATATTTTGCAAAAGCGGGCATACGATTTGCTACCACGAATAAATTATGTAGTCGTTTTCACTGGCTTGACATGAGCCAGAAACAGCACTCGATCCTGAGCTGAAAAAAATAAATAAATAAATAAATAAACTGGTTATACTATATGATGCTATATTGCTGTCATAACATTTGATCCATGAATTGGTCAGTACCAATAGGCGATAGTGCAAAGTTTTTTGACAGAAACGGCTAATGAGTTGAAAAGACTTTGTTCTTATTGTCCTCTGTAGTAAAAAGTTTAGGCTGCAGCTGCAACTAGGGATGTCAACATTGCTCTTGGTTGTTGCTGCTGAATATATAAATTGGTTTTTGGAATTCTGCTCAGTAGCTCTTTTCCGGAACAGTACATTGTCATTCATTTATTTGTTTTAGACTGCATGCTCGTATTTTACTGCATTAAAACAAAGCCTTACTAAAAAAATTATGGTTTTTTAGAATGTTACTTCTGTGCTCTCTTCAGCCAAAAAAAAAGACTAAATGGACTAAAGGCAAGCGGAAGAAGAGGGCTCGAGATGTCAATGCCCCGGAGAAGCCACTCACAGGCTACGTGCGTTTTTTGAACGACCGGCGAGAAGGTGTCAGAACAGAAAACCCCACGGCCAACTTTTCAGACATCACAAAGATCCTGGCTAATGAATGGAGCAAGCTTGGACCTCAGGAAAAGCAGGTGAGGCAATTCTTTATGCTTCCTTAATTATTGCTTCTTTTGATGAGTAGACTTTTGTATTACAAACATTTCAGAGAAATAGTTCATTTTACCTCAAAACGTGTTGGTGTCTTATGAAGGTTTGAAATAAGTGGTCTGCTCATATATATGGACATGTTGTTATGTATGCCATAAATAGTGAGTTGCTCAGTGTCGCCATTTATGCAGCTGTTACCAGCCGCAAAAGGCATAGTCTTAGTATTATGTAGTCAGTTGCAGCATGTTGGCTTTTGTTGATGTAATCCTCTAACGTTATAATGTAGTGTGAGATTTGCTATTCAGAATAACAAAAGATGTCTTAAATGGCTGAGGTTGTCAGTACTTAAAAGAGCACTACCAGTAACTGTGTCCGCCCGTAATGGTGAAGCTGTCTAAATGGCTGTATACAGGGCAAAACTGTTGTGTTCCAAAGAACACTTTTTGTTAATCTGTGGCTTGAAATGTTGTTTTACTTGTAGACCAAAAATCCCTTGAAATGAAAGCCTATTTAATAGCTTTCAAACCAGCAAATATAGTAGGTAAATGCTTTTTTGCACAGCAGCAGGCCTAGTAAGTCGTAAATAGCGATTGAACTTGCTCGCTTTCTATTAAAAGAAAGCATAAATGCTGGTTGAATTCAAATTGAAAAATTTTGTTTTAGCTGAAAGAGGTCACAACCACTGCAGTGCCATATTGGTTAGAGTTTCTGGCTACTCTTTCAAAGGGCCCTGGTTTAGTCTTGGCTGGGGCAGCCATAATTCGATGATGACAGAACACAAAAGGCGTCAATATGCTCTGCGACATTAGCACATCTTAAAGAACACCAGCTGGTTTAAATTACCTTGAAGCTCTCCAAAGTGGCATTTCTTATAGCAAGTATGTTGCTTCGGGACTTTGTATCCCACAATTTAAAGTTTGAAAATGTCAGTACCCTTGTTGTGTACATTGCAGCAGCCTGGCTGTTCAGGTGTAGTTATACCCAGGTTTTGTGGTTAAAATGAATGAAGTAGGAAAGCCAGGGGTGTCGAGAGACTTCAGTACCAATGGATTAATTAGCGATTTTAACTGTCACTGCCTTTCTAGAGCAGTTACTTGATTAGGTAAATTTCTACATTGCATGGTAGAACAATGACCCGAAACTATACATAAAAGTGAAGAAAAAGTGTCACATTAATGCGATAGTAATAAAGACCCAGTTCTGAAAATCTGGCGTTGGCATTGTTGGCATTTGTGTTGTGAGCGAAAACCTCTGGCGGGTGGTGGCAAGAGTTGTCACCACCTTGGCAGGAGCTGTCACTTTGTCCTTGTCCTTTGGATAGGAAAGGGGAGGTGGAAATCAACCCACTGGTATCCTTGGATCCCGAGTAAGGCACTGGGTATCCTACGCTGTGCAAGCACGCTTGTACGGCTTGGTTTCAGTGCGGCTTTGTATCTATGCTCTTACCCATACTAACTATAGTAGCTTACTACTGTTTGCCAATGAATGTGTGAAATAATAGAGGCACACATTGAAGGAATAATGGTTAAACATGTAGCATTGCGTACGCATGGCAGTCCTGAAAGGGAGCCGGAGTCTCCCCTAGTAAATGATGTTGCATCAAACCCTTAAAGCTAGAACTTAAGTTTTACCATAATATTTTTCTGTTTACCGCAGCATGTACCATATTTACTTATTTCTAACATTTGCCTTTATAGTTATTTTTGGAAAAAAAATCTCCATAAATCTGAATGCACGCCAAAATTAAGTTCGAGAATAAACTACGCCAGAAACTCGCTTTTCTGTCTTTAAAACGTGGGTGCGGGCTATAATAGATGTGTTACAATAGAGTAAATATGGTAGTTGCGTCATAATATTAAGGAATAAATAAAGGGAGATTTTGAGGCGCAAGCCTTTCTTAGCTCATGAGTTGCGTGATCAGAGTCTGTGCAAAGAAAGAATGCACTTAAAAAAAAAAATTGTCTCCATCGGGAATCAAATCACTGTCCCTCCGATCCCCGGCTGAGCACACTACTCCACGACGACCCCGTGAGAGACAGATCATAATTCTCCTTGTCTGGCGAGCCTGCCATCTCCATGGCAACGTAGGGGTGCCCTGTGTCTTGGTGGAGGATATAAGAGGGAGAGGGACATAGCAGCTAGTGGACACGCGACGAAGATGGGAGGAGGAAGCCTGGCTGGCCAAAGCCACGCATCGACCACTGTCACACGTCATCTGCTGGCAGCTCCAAAGAAGTGGCACAATGAGCGCGCGCATTCGCTGTAGAGTTGAGCCGCTGACTAGAAATCTGGCACCGAAGAAGCCGCTCTCCTGCGATGTGTCATTTGCAGGGGTGCCTTGCCCGACCGGTGCGATAACCGGGAACTGAGCTCCTCGTCCGAGGATCTCCCCGGATCAGCCCCGTGATTGTGATCACCTTTGTCGTGGTAGGACTTTCGCCCCGAATAAAAAAACTCTCCCCCCATGTGGGAGGGAGTGGGGCCCTTGCTGGGGGTGTCGGATGATGATAGGCTGATGGGTTATGTGCGACCTTGGGAAGCAGCAATTTCGGGTGCCAAGTCCTCTTCTCGTCTGACAATGGCAAAATGAGTACATAAATTGTCTTAAAGTGTGTCTAAAAAAAAAAAAACAGTTCCGTCAATCAAATACTACCTTAGGAAGGAGTAGCCCCAAAGGTTTTTGTCTGATCAGTATTACGGGATCTTAAGTGCTGCCTGGACATATTACTTTTTTGCCTAGCACAGGTTTGCACTGGACAAAAGCTGCTTCCTAAAAAAAAAAAAAAAAAAAAAAAAAAAAAAAAAAAAAAAAAAAAAAAAGCAGTTGTGTAGTAGGCAGAGTAGCCGTCTTTCTCATTAATCAGCTCGGAAAGTGTTGGTCTGCTTCAACCGAGAGCTAATGTAGCTGGAGAGCATGCACACATGCATACTTAGTTCTTTCACAAACCGCCCGTGACTCTTTGATGGAAAGGCTTGGTTCAATGCTGCTTACTGCATTTGTTTACAGTAGTAGTTTAGCAAAGGCCTCATAGCTGCCGTCAGCAATGCGCAAATCATGTGATGTCAAAAGGGCCAATAGTAACATCACAACCCATTTTTAGAAGTAAATGCCCTTTGCATATTTGTGTAAAGGCTGCTTTTCAATTTGTCAAACAGCAAGGAGCCTGTGTCAGTTAGCATTAAAGAAACCCAATTAATGGAAGGAAATTTCTGGAGGCCTCAACTATGACACTTTTATAGCATTGGTTGTTATGAGGCTTTTAACCCTATTATCCAAATTGAGCGAGTACAGTCGTTATCTTATGTTAGTTCTTCATCACTTTTTTTTAAATGACACAGCTCCATTCTACAAGCACAGCTGTATGTGCAACCATATGTGTGCTAATTACTGGAAAATCGACTGTTAGTGTTGAAAAAATGGCCAGGCTAAACTCCGCTTAAGTCTTTTTTTTATTTTCACATGAATATGGGGCTATAACATGACAAAATATGGTAATTCGTAGACATATTTGACAAAATAAGGCAGAAAGTTAAGTTGAAAGTCCTTTATTGAACAGGGAGGTCGCCATGCGGCCGTCAGCCGGGTTTCGCTATTATTTTCACATAGAAATTTGTCTTAAAGGTGTAAAAAAGTACCAGTTGATAGATTATTCTTCATCTGTTGCAAAATCTTTTCGCTATATTGGCTGAGACACTTTTATTTACTTCGGTACAACCATACTAAAGTTGTATTATAAAGGCAAAAATGGGAGTGGAAAATTGAAATCCCTTTATTATAGCCGCTATTTCACTATAAGTGGCTTCGCTGTAATCAGGCTGGACAGTCTGCCTAATTCATCATTTGAGCTGAGGTCAGAGCTCGTGAAATCATCTTCGGACTCTTCACTACTAGTGTCATCAAAAAAAATTCCTCTATAGAATCAGCATAATCATGTTAATGATGCCGGAGTATCCTCCAGAGTATTCTCCAGCGTTTTCCAGAAAATCTGATGTCAGTTTTGAGCAAAAAATCCCAGACGTACGTGACATGGCTATGCACTGACTGGTTTGGTAGTGTGATGTCCTGAGACTACGTGATAATGACCGAAGAGGCTGGTGCTGCCAACTCGGGCTTCGCCTTTGATATGAAAGAGTGAGATTGGAATCCAGCCATCCAAGACCCTTAGTTCTTACATTGGATGGTTTTTCACATAGTGTGGTACTATATGCTAATGATTATGTGTAGGATAACATATGCACATATTGAATAGCAGCAGGTAGCAAAGTGCATATATATGCGAATGAGGATCTGCAAGGGAAAGCGGAAAATTGGAGCCATTAGCACTGTTTCATCATACCCTTAAAGGCAGAGCGTAACTGTCTCCTTAATTTTGTTTTTTGCTCAGCCACTGCTCATGCAAAAGTTGATTAGGTTTGCCTGGTTGGCTTTTTTCTTTTTTTTGTATGTGTGCAGAAATACCTGGACGAAGCTGAGAAAGACAGGGAGCGCTACTCAAAGGAAATGGAGCAGTATCAGCAGACAGAAGCCTACAAGATGTTTACCAAAAAGCAGCATGAAAAGAAAGCAAAAGGTTGGTGGCTGCGGGCAATGTACAGCAGTTATTTGTGTTAGTGATGGCCCCAGAATGCTTGTTTTGTCTAAACTGGTGCATTTGTATAGGAGCCGGTTCCATGGGAAAACACCTAAACATGATTATTAAGCCTTCTGTTTCTCACAGCTTTTAGTCAATTAAGCTAATGTAGCTGGCATGGAACTAGTGTATGGTGCCAGGGGCTTAAATGCTCATCTAGAGCTACCTCACAGCACAATTGTGTTTCAGAATAAGTGCTTGCCCATTTCTTTTATTGTGGTCTAGTTGGATCACTAGTGAAAAGGTCGTTATGTGTCATAGTGAGCCTTGGAGCAGCCATGTCCTGATGCTTGTGTGCCATATTTGTGTCTGTGTTGAAGCAGAAGTTCCATTGTGGCCACTTCTTGGTGTTGCTGGCTTTCTCCTGCCGTATAAGGTCAAACCTACAAAAGGAGGGGGGCTAGGAGGGTAGAGACAATGGCTTGGCGGCGCTGGCTGTAGGCAATGGCGGGAAAGTGGGTCACGTCACACACCCTTTCTCACATAAAGCTAACATAAAGCTAAACCAATAAAACAAGGCTGAGCAAGGGCAAAACATGCTAGTGCAGCTAACTTGCATTTAGCTTAGCCAGGTAAATTGAGAGCATTTAAGTGCTTGTTCCTTGGGGTGAGTATTGGTGTTGTTGACGTAACCAACAGAGTGGGTGCAAGAAAGTAGGTACTGTGGTCACCGAGGAGGGAAGGTGTTTTAGAGGAGGGTTGTGATGACACCCCCTTTCTGCAGCTGTTTTATGCAACAGGTCATTCGAGGAGAGGCATATGCACATACAGTTGGAACAGCGTACTGGACAGGGCTGTTAATCAAAGAACAAGTGTGTGTCGAAAACTAAGCAGAGCATTGTATAATGTTGCAGGTATGAACTCGCTCTCAAATGAGTTGCCTCAGTGTAGAATAATCGGAATATTGTAAACAATTGAGGTTGAGCTGGAAATT
The DNA here is from genome assembly GCF_055883805.1 of Amblyomma maculatum. Lineage (NCBI taxonomy): Eukaryota > Metazoa > Arthropoda > Arachnida > Ixodida > Ixodidae > Amblyomma > Amblyomma maculatum. Next base: position 53,605,290 of record NC_139349.1, on the reverse strand, counting down.
ACCTTGTTGCAATCTTGCAGTGTGTTTCTTTTTTCTTTTTTTTCTCGCTCTTTAAATGCCTGAACTTACGAATAAGCCCAAGCTTTCTTGCTCTGCTCTGCCTATTCTTCTCCTTCACCCACTTCACAGGTGTCTTTTGTTACCAAAAGAAAAAGCAGCTAGTATATAACATTGAAAAGAGGAGGGTGCATAGACTGGAATCTTCTGTTTTTGTTCTTCACTTGTGTTTGTTATTTAATTTTATTTTTGGTGTGTGTACCATTTAGCCTGCCTCAGGGTATTGTGGCTGCAGTTATGGGGGAGTGTAGGGCTGGGAACCCACCCTATAAATGTGTACCTATTATGCTTAGGCAACCTTTTTTTGCTTCACATCTAGGTGATGAGAGCAGGGCGACAGCAACAACAAATGGAACTACAGCTGACGTAAGTTTCTGCTGTATAAAAATGTGTTTTGATATGTTTTTTAAAGTTTGCTAACACAAGTTCTTCAAGGTGACCGTAAACCCTCTATGAAAACATATTTCTGGCATGAAAGTTACCAATCTTTTTAGCCATGTTGAGGGACTTTAATGTCACTTTTGCTTGTTTCTTTTGCCAGTTTCTTCCAGTTTTTAGCGTACCTTCTGTACTAATATGTGGTTTGTAGAAAACAAGGAAATCATTTACTTGACCATCATAAATAGTTCATAGAGTGTGTGAACATGAGAATAGCATTGGGGGCATTGTACATGGCATGCCAGACGGATCGGTGCATTCTATTGCACTTGCAAAGCTGAGAGGAGAGGAGAAACGTTAGGGACATGAAACACTTGAAACACTGAAAAGATGCTACCAGATGACTAATGCAACACAACAGTCTTGCCACACGGATAGGCTCATGGGGGTATACACATATTGTCTGATGTTAAATATGTTTTTTAAAAATACACAGCGCAACAAACATAGGACAAGCGAGTAGACGGGAACAGCGCTGTGTCTACTCGCTTGTCCTATGTTTGTTGCGCTGTGTATTTTTAAAAAATGAAGCACCAACTAGCTCAACTCACAGTTCTTTTGCAATTTAAATATGTTTTGCTGTCTGTATTGCCTGGATGTATTAAGATTTATGTGGGTGCATGCATAACTTCGGAAGGCTGTCAGGCAGGGAGATATGACCCCTTTGCTACCACTCAGTGTTTGTTTACAGGAGGTATTTAGAGAACTTTATTGGAAAGAGTTCAGGATGAATTGAATAGTCTATTTCCAATTCACTAATGATGCAACCTTGCTGAGCAGCTCGGGCAATAAATTGCATAGCATATGTGGGGATCTAGATAGGCAAAGCAGAACAGTTGGTTGAAAAATTTACATGGAATCGTTAAGACAGTACGTAAGGACTGCAGATGTGAAATAGTAGTAGTGAAGAACAAGAATGGGGTGGAGTGCATTCAGAAGGTACACTCAGGTCGTGAATAGCTCTGCCTGTATCCCTCAATAGAAAAGTATGTGTCAGCAGTGTATTACTGGTGCTCACGTATGGAACAGAAATGCGGATGGAGGCTAACAAAACGGCCTTAACTGAAGTAGAGTGAGTCAGGGAACAGATATGAGTTAATGGTGTTTTAGTTAGGGTACTTCATATCCTAATTACGTGTTTGCTGAGGTTCACACCATTCCTTTTCATTTTCATTGTTGTGATTGAGTTTTTGATGTTTCATGATGTGAAAATATATTTTACTTGCACCCATTATCAACAGCATTTAGGTTAAGCTTTTCATGTGATGTTACTGACTGAAACACCGATGTCTGCCAAATGGAACTTGAGCAAAATTATTCAAAACTAATTAATAAATTATTATTAAGTATATAGTAATTATTAAGAAATAAAAAATAAAGGCATGATCCTGACAGGTGCACATCTGTAAAGCACTGGCAAGGTACAAACAAGTGTGATCTTGTATTGATACTATGTGATTTTCTATTCACTGCTTAATGTTACATTTACAGTGCTGAAATATTTATTAATATGAACGTGCTTCAAATTTCGGCAGAAAGTCAGTATTTCACTTGTTAACGGTTGGGCACCCAGAACAGTCATTGCCCAGTTGGCTGCTGTCACTTGTGCCGAGGGGAGGTTATCTCTGTGCTATTTTCCACACAGACTATCAGTGGTGTTTGGGCCATGGGGTTAGTAAGGAGGGAGGTATGTGACAGTTATCCGTCATGTGAAAAAAAAAATATATATATTTTTCATACATATTCTTAGATATTACGAATATCTGCTGCTCAGAACTAGGCTCTACAACTAAAGATTATTGAATCTGCATAGCCAAGGTTGGGTATTAGGTTTAATCATCATTCTGCTATCATGAGAGTGCAAGTAATAAAAAGAGTGGTGGAAGTAACAAGAAGTAACTAGTGCGTGTGTGCATGCGTACATGTGTGCATGTACGTGTGTGTGTGTGTGTGTGTGTGTGTGTGTGTGTGTGTGTGTGTGTGTGTGTGCGCGCGCGTGTGTGTGTGTGTGGAGGAGGAGGAGGGGGGGGGGGGAGTTATTTTGTGTAGCAAGGGTTTTCAAACATTAACCCCAACAGCCAGTGCCCCTGCCCCCTCTCCCATCTCAATTCCGACAATGTTACTGTTGTCATGTATGCGTTGGGGCATTTTGGTCACAGAAGAAAACTTTGGTGAAACTTTACAAACTAATTTAAAGTCTACGTGATATGAAGAAATTGTACAGAAAATCACACCAATGACCGTTTCGTTCGGCGTGTTGCAAGCCACTGTCTCCGTCGACGGTTGGCCATGTTCCCCTCTCCAGGCCTTCCCTTGTTTCCTTTTCCTTTTTGCCCCCTTCATACTGGGGGGGCCCCCCACTTGCCTGGGCTCTTGAAACCTGGCAGTCGCAGCACCAATATGGTTCAACGGTGTCGGTAACAGGAATCCTCCTGGCCTCCTTGGTGCTGGCTCATGGTCCTTTTGTCGGTTCGGATGTTTGTGCAGTCGGGCGTTCGCGTCTGGTTAGGCCGCCAGAGCGTGTACATGTCCAGGCCTGAAACCTTGTATCACTGTGGCCTGAATGCGCCTTGGCATATCGTTGTGCCCATTGAGTTTCAAGGAACTTTTTCTGCCGACATGTGGTGATCAGGCCCGCCGGGCTTTGTGAGTTATGGCCCCGGTTGCGTCTTCGACGGCGCCAGCGAAGAGGGACGCTTTGAGGGGCGACAAGGCCCAGGCTGGTCGGCCGGCAGTTGCAAGGAGCAGTCGTGCCATTTCCGTTCTCAAGAAAACAAACTGCTACACAAGCTGCTGAAGAGTATTGTGGTGCGCACGCACACACACACGCATGCGCGCACTAAGACACGACCGCGAGTGGCCGCTTGGTTGGCGATCAGGGGGATGAAACCGTCATCTCTTGACACCCCCTTCGGTTCTGGCCTTTTTCCTTTTTTATCCCCGACAGTTACTTGATTGTGGACTTGCCCTGTTTTTTCTTTCTTTTTTTTTTTTTTTTCAGCCTATTCTTTATTAAATGCTCACTTCTCATTCTCAGACCTCTAAATGCAAAGCAAGAATGCAGCTTAGACATATTCTTCTGCTTCAGCAGATACTGGCTTTTTGATGCAAACAGGCTTGCCAGTGGCAAAACATCATCTCAGGATTTTCAACACCATTAGAATGGCCAGAAGAGCATCCAATAAAATGCACCCGCTTTTTTGCCTCTGCTTGACTTGGCTAACTGGGTTGCGTAGCCCACACCTTTTGTCACTTGTGCGCACGGGCACATAAACTCCGACATGTCCCCTTGTACTCCGTGCCCTTTTACACCTTAACACCATTTTGCCAGCATTCCTCTAGCGAAGTATGTTGGGCACGCCACCGGTGCTTTCGTCAAAACATAAACAAGCTGGTGGTGCACAGCATCTTGGCACTATGCCATAGTCTGTGCTGCGAACTTTCAAATGAAGCGTACGGTGCCTAAGCTGACGTTGTGAAGCTGGGGAATGAGCTAGTTAGCTGAAAAGAGCGAACTCTCTAAAATGGGTTTTGATGAACAAACATTGTGCCTGCTCACGGAACCTTTGAGAACCCCTGTTGTAAGCTAAACCAATCTTCTGACTCGGTGGCAATAACTTAAATAAGCATCTCATCATCCCATTGCTATGTGTATCACTGTGTTGTAGTGCGAGCATATCAGTTTTCAACGCTTTCACTTTTCGGCGTGCAGGCAGGAACTGACGATAGCAAAAAGGACGAAATACCAGGCTTTGACATTCCAATCTTCACGGAAGAGTTTTTGGATCACAACAAAGGTCAGTGTGAGGCAGTGCCTTTTTTTTTTTTTTAAGTACATGCTTCATGTCTCATACGCTTTTACATAAGCAGTGCCTGAGTACAGCTTCCACAACATCACTGTTTTAGTGCTCAATTTTTTTAAATTTTTGATGTGTTGATAATAGAGTGTAGTTGTTCATGTGTGACTTTTCCTCATGTTTTATTACGAGCTGAACCACATTGGATTTTAAGTTCATTTTGTGCCAACGTTTTAAGCCTTAACTTAATATCGCATATGCCTTAAGAGTCTACACAGCCATTTCAATGGTAATCATCACCTTTTTTTTCTCGATCCTTTTTTTACCTTTATTATCTGTTGTCTCCACTTTCTCTCCCTAGACTGTCTTGTGAGCACTGTATGGCTTGCATCTGGCAGCTCAACAGAGGCAGCCGCTTTTCTGTGGAGGCGAAAAGGCAGGGCACCCGTGTACCGTGCGATGTCAGTGTGCGTTAAAGAACCCAGGTGGTCAAAATTTTTTTCTGGAGCCTTTCACTCTCAGAGACTATATAACTAATTTTTTAGGCGGCTTATCCACCTAACTCCTGAGCTTGTAGGTGGAGCTTACGTATCAATATCCCAGGAGTTGTAAGGCTAAGCACATAGAGGAAAAAAAAAAAAGTAAAACTGGCTATGAATGTGAAAAGAAGGCAATACGAGATGACAAGAAAGGAAAGCCAGCAAAAATGTAGTAAGGAGTAGGGAAGGGAAGAAAACAGACATTGTTTGCAATACTGTACAGCACAAAGTAGTGGAACGGGTGTGCAGTGACACTTCATGGAGTTTTGCCACGCTTGGCTGTGTCGTATGTCTTTCTTTACTGTTGCATTATACTTAAGCAACATGGCTCCTGTTCACACAAAATTTTGGTTTAGTATGGGATTCAAACCTTCATTATATTTGTACAAATATAGTACTTCTACCAGGCTCATGTAAAATCAATGGAGGCAGGAAGCGAGGTGCCTGTTTACAGTTTGATGCCAGTGCACCCAGGTGGCTAAAATTTTCATAGCCCTCCACTACAGTGGCTCTCATAGCCAGAGTTGGTTTGGGACATTAAACCCTGTAAAGCAACCAGCTTAAAATGTTATAACTGGAAACAAACATTTAGTCGCATGATGGGTTTAACAACAGAGGGTAAAATTTTAAGAGGTGGATATTTGACAACCGGAGTGAGGGGAGGGGGTTTACACAGCAGCTTCCCAGAAGCGGCTGTAAACGGCCCCGTTGCGTTTTGTGGATGCTTCACCTCAGGGTTACAGACCGTGCTGTAAAGCATCCTCTAAATGCAATGGTCCTGCTGAATTTTGCGTACATACTTGAAGAATGTAAGAGAGAAAAATATGAATAGGCATTATAACGATGTGACACCATCCTGAAATAAGGCTTAAAAGGCCAGTGACATGCACTGCAGTGTCGCAAGTGGCGGGACTTGATTGATCACATCAGTCACAGAAAGTTGTCCCCGAGTATAACATATTTGAAGCTCGAGAGGTGGGCAGTGGTGGGCGGACAGTTGGAGAGATGGGCGGCGAAACCACTGCCGCCCACCATGGGGAGAACCTTGTCTTGTAATGATTTTTGCTGGTCCAAACTGATTTACTCTAGAGAGGTTTTACTTATTCAGACTCAGCATAACTTAAATAATTTTTTAATTCTCTTTGAGTCTGAATTGCGAGAATCAATTGTGCACATAGTATATATCTCTATAACACATTTTTATTTGGAAATAGAAATTGCGTAAACCTATAAATGTGCACTGAATTCAGTTTTTGGAAAACCATTTCTGACATACAGGGCGTAGCTACTTGGCTGCTGAGTACGAATTACACTCAGTTAAAGTTAAGAAATAACTAAGTAGGGAAACCAGGGGCATGATGTGACAGTTGTGGTGTTAGTTAAGCAACACAGTCTGGCTGTTGGACATATTGCTCCACTAGCTCATAGTCCTCTGCAGTCTGGGAAGCACCAGCTCCTCTCTGCCTGAAAGCTAAGCACCGTTTTTTTACTACAGTTAAGTCTCAATAATTTGCCGGTGCTTTTCGCCGGTGGGGTTTCTCGTTTTTCGGTTCCCTGGCTGACAAAGAGGCTTGTTGGAAACATGTTTTTTATTGGTGCCTTCGAAAGCGAGAAATTATGAGTAACTGATAACTGTCGTTGCAGCGCTACTTCAGAAAAACAATTGCCGCGAGCATTGTTTTCAAAGAGCGCTTGTTGGGAGACAAAAAGAAAGATACAAGGAAAAAAAAACATGAATGCAGATTCGCTACTCGAAGGCGAGTGGCAAGCGACAGGTATTTTAAGGGACCCGAAGCAGCACCTCTTATGTTGTTGAGGTCAAAAGTAAACGTTGCCACCCATAATTAACCATTCGCTTCAGCACGTTGATGACTACACAGGATGCTACCGGGGCCGTCGTGCCTGTCTTTGGCGTGTCTGACGTTTTCCTTACACTGGCAAAAAACACACCACCTCACCCTTTGGTTTTTGCCGACAGCAGTCAGGGGAAGTTCGCTGCTGTGGCGCTGCTGTCCTAAATCAATGACCTATCTACCTTTAACAATCATTGGTTTCTAACGACCTAAGTCATTCACGAGAAGCTGAGCATGCCCTTCCTGCAGCAGTTTTCTCTCTCTCCGCGAGAAGAAGAGCGAGGAGATGCCTGACGAGTTTCCATGCTGATGGGGACATCTCTCCGCGGAAAACTTTGTTTTCTTAGTTCTACATCTACTCTACATCTACTCTATGCAATCTATAGCTCAGTTATCTCTTCGAGCGAGTGCTCAGTTTTGAGTTCCCAATGCAAGATCGTGTATGAGGATAGAACGATTGACATATCTGTTATTTGAGGCCGTCTCGGTTCTGCGATGGCCGCTGCGTCTCCGCCAGAGACAAACAGCAGCGTGAAATGCTATTGGTACAAGATACTTTAACAAAAAAGGGCTGACAACCACATCTTTACCGTTTACCACACAACTGGTGTGAAAAATTGCGCCATAATTTTATCGCACTTTTTTTTTTGCCCCCTTTTTTTCATAACACGACGGTGGCCAGAACGTGGCAGGAGGAGTGCTACAACCGCACGCGCGCATGTCAATACACACTGGAATGCAGCACAAAGCAGACAACATGCGTTTCAATTCAGCACGAAGCAGGCGACGCGGCCGCACTGCGCGGAGGTTTTGCTGAGAGGGCGCTGACGCACAGAGTGGCGCAGCGCCCCCTGTCCCAAGTTGTCTTCCCTATTAATGCGATCAGTGCTTACTGGATATTCTTGCAGAAAACCCTGCATTGAAATAGTGCTCGTCCATACGTCCGCTGCCTGCTACCACCTGCCAGCGCCATGCTCGTGAATTTTCACTCGCAACACCAGCACTGGCGGACGGCCGCTGATGCCGGATTTTTGGTGAATAGGGCCTTTAATGCTGTCTTGTTAAAAGCCACTTTCCTGGAAACAGGTGCCGATTTGTAACTGTTTACAGCTGTTATCTTAGATGCTCATTTAAAAAATAAGTGAGATCACTGCGGCCACCCGCATTGGAGGAATGCATAAGCACGTCACGCGTTGCTGGGCTGCGCCATGACGACACAGCGGCAGCTACTATAACAACCGCATCTTTGTTTGTTATATGTATACTGATTGTGTATTTTTAGATGCCTTTTTCTCTTATGTATGCTTTAATTATACTACCTTTGATTAATTAATGCTCTTAGGCACTTTCTGATCACTTTCACTCGTTTATTTGGTTCTTTCATATCCGAACATGTTTTATGACGTCGCATCTAACATCGACGTAACTACGTCACTATTCCGACGTTCTCATTTGTTATGTAGCCAGAAGGAAGGTACCACGCGATCACTTTGGACGTCGACATTATTCCGTTTGGCTATGTTGATGTCTTATTGACTTAATTGGCTCTAATCTAGTATCTATTATCTAATGACTCCACAAGCAACAAACGGATATCCCTGGTAACATTTTTTTCATTCTCTATCGACTACAACCATTCGCTTTTTCCTATCTCCCCTCACTTCGACGCAATCCTGCCGACAAAGTTCTGGTGACAAACTCCTAAAACATAGCCACTACGCATTAATAATGAGCAGTGGTTTGACTCGCTTAAACAAAGGTCAAGTGATCGGTCTTCGTGGTTTAGCTGTAAGTTTTCCGTTTATTGGAGACGTCCTATACTTGTGTGCTGGCTTGAGTAACTGCTTCTGCAGCGCTCCTTCATTTATGGATTCATTCCCGGTTAGCTGCGAGTCATGTTTCTCCCTGTTCTGCAGTTTCTCTGTCGCTATTAGCTTTGTTTTGTTGGTGCTTTGCCAATTTTTTTTTCTCGACAAGGTGTGTCTGCTGGGTGATCTGATTCCGCCATTTGTCGGCGGTGCTTACATTAAGTAGTACTGCACACTTCATGATCCGACATACTCAGTTTCTAATCCATGTCTGGTGAGGCAGAAGCTCGGCAGCCTCTTTTACAAAGTGATCACGCGATCTTGAGACATTTGCATACAGTCCTCAAGCAGAATATGATTAGGGTTATTCATTTTCGGGTTTTATATTTTTCTCAAATTCGGAGGTAAAAATTTGGCATTTTTTTTTACTTGATAGTAGGGGAGAAATCGAGTTTTTCATGAAACACTCTGACATTCGGGTTTTGTTGGGTTAAATTCACAAACTAATAATTTTTTCGATTTCTCCAAACCAGTGGGTAATGATTACGGTTATATTTTGGGTTACTTTAAAGAAAGTATTTAATAGTTTGGCATTTCTGTCATAATTATTACTCTCAGTGATTTGAAATGGTCAGTTTGTGGACACTAAACATTATATTCACGCGAGCTGGTCATTGACGTTTTACACTTCATTAAACTTGCATAACCATCTGCATGCGCAAGATTTCAGTTTCCATCTGAGACCTGTCTGGTCTCTTAAGGTACCTTAGCTGAGAGAATTTTTGTTCAATGTCACAGCTACCATTAGCTAGACACAACAATGTCAACGCTGTATTTGCTAGCCTGGGGTAGCGCACAGTTGCGTCATTCCAATTGTCCATCAGTTCAACACTTTCATTTGTTGGGCTTGCTTCCAGCAAGTACTGGTTAAACTCCCCACGAAGCGAGCCCACATTGTCCATCACGGAAATAAAGAGAGGTCGGTAGTCATCAAATGCCTGACCCATCAGCCGCTTCTGGAATGGATTGAGTAAGGCACCCAGTTTCCACGCTGTGAACTGGTTTTCTTCTTTGTCTGAGACATTCAGTTTCGATTGTACCCCATTTTGTGGAGATTTTCGCACAAAACTCTTCACAGCAAGTTTTTACTAATGTGGTACTGCTCTTAGGTAACACATACAAAACATTTTTGCTCTTTTGCTCGATTGCTTTTAATGATTATAGTAGAAAATTTGTTGATAGTTTGCTGTAGCTTGAAGTTTACAAAGTTATCGAAGCTTGGCATCAAAGTTTTCGTTTTCTGGACATATAAAAGAGACTCAAGGGCATCTCTCATTATGACTGCCTTCGCATAAATAACCTCTTTATCAGAAATTATTGCTTGGATAGCATCTGCTTTGGTGCTTTCATACGAGCTTTAGACAAGTTCCGTGGGCACAGTTGTTCTAGAAACCCGGAAAAAATTGGGTTTTTCCAGATTTTTTACGAACATGTTTGGGGTGCAAAAACTGGGCAAAATCTGGTTTTACCCCAAAAAGAACAACCCTAAGCGTGATCCACCTGCTGGTTGACGACAGCCACGCTTGAAGGTCAAAGGTCGTGGACATAGGTTAACACCGATGTTACTCTGATTTCACTGAAGGTTTTGCCTTCATGTTGGCCGAAGATGAAATGCCTGGCACAACATAAAACTCTGTTCTTTTGCATTGAGGAGCGGTATAGCACCAACATACATGGTGTTGCTCTGCTAATGTTGTGTACGCACCCAGTTAACTCATTCAAGCAAATGGGCAGATTAATATATGCTTATAAGTAGGACATTTCAGAGGACAGTGGGACGTAGAGGGTAGAAAGGTTTCACTGTTAGCAGAAGGGGAAAATTAATACTTGAAAAAAATTGATTAAATATGGTTGGTTGTGTAGAGTGAAAAAAATGATTAAATAGGATTGGTTGTGTAGAGAGTTAGAACCAAATCTAAAACTGTGAAAATTGTGATTAAAATTGTAAGCCATTATAGGACACTAAACCCCATAGAACCAAACCAAGCCAAGAATTGTGAACAAATGTGTCATCTGAGAACCAGGGGAAGAAAAGGATTAAGTGAAAAGTTAGAAACGCATTAAGAAGTAAGCAAAATGTTTTCACACACAAAAAAAGTAAATAAAAGTGACATCAGATAAGCAACATAAAAAAAATGTTCTCACAGTAAAACATATTATGTGAAGAACATTACTGTCCAGTTTACTTGTTACTTGCCTGTTTGCATAGTACCGTTCAGGATTTGCTGACTGGGTCAAGATGCTGTGTAACATTGCTGTGGTAATGCTACATTTCCAGGGTGCGAAACAGAACTGCGGCAGCTGCGCAAGTCCAACACTGAGTATGAGGAGCAGAACGCCATCCTTGGCAAACACATAGACACCATGAAGGCAGCAATTGAGAAACTGGAAGTGGAGACCGTCCAGCAGAAGAACAACAACCTTGCCCTACAGCAGCATTTGGCGACACTACGCTCCAACCTTGCAGCCAGCTTTGCCAGCCTGCCTTTGCCCGGTAAGGCCTGCCGAGTTAGTTGGCCTAGCACTAAGTTAGTGCACTAAGGTTGTTTTGTCTCGATTTATGGCACCACATGCCAGCCACTCTCTCTATATTTTGACTGAAGAAGGAAAGCTGTATTGCCCCTGTGCAGTGCAGTAGGAATGCCTGGTAAAGATTGGCATGCAATTAGGTTAAATTATGTGTAGCTTTCAGCTACGGTGATCTTCATAGCTGACATGCAGCTTTGGTATGTTAAACCATGCACATACCTACCTACCTACTACATTATACTCGGGGACAACTTTCTGTGGCAATTTAGTGGAAGCTACGGAGCCGAAATGCACCAGCTCACTCCGCACAAGAATATAGTGCCTCCAAAAAGTTCGCAGTGGATGCTCTGGAATGTTATACCATTACGGAACTATTAAGCTTATTATTGTATAAGGCTTAAACTACAATACTAGCCAGTACAGCGGGAGTTTAATACGCAGCGTTCATGTCGATGGCTGCGCGACCTGTCGACATATCGCAAAGCGCAAGCAGCGTACGTGGGCCAGGTGGGATGCATCTGCTGCTTTTCTCCGCCCATTTCTGCGCGCGTTCGTGACGCGCGTCTGTTTTTCACAGCGTACGTCGTGCGCGTTGCCGAAACCGCAGCCGATGTCAGGTACTCGGAACTACATAGCGTAGTAACACTGTTAGAAAAGCTCCGCCCTCGTAGCTTTGGCTCCATTGCCACAGAAAGTTGTCCCCGAGTATAGGCTATTCCTTTCTTAATCGTTAGTTAGTAGCAGTCAATAAAATCTAGAGCAGTGAAAAAAGAAATTTTTATCATTGAGTACCAAACAGGCTTTCGGTCAGTGGTAACCACTGAGCCACACCGCTCTGGTGCTAGGGCTGCTGCTTAGTTTTTCTGTGTTGAGTGTTGATGGACTGAAAACTGCTTGATTAGTTTAGAGCTAATGAATGAGCTTTCAGAGAAACAAGCTGCATACAGAGTACCTCTTTTTCCTAGTTGCTGGGAGAAAACTGTGACACTTGTTGACTATGCAATGGTGCCTTCCAATGTAAAAACATACCGAAGGCAAATAGAAACTGGCCTGTGTTGATCAATTACCACACTCTAGTGGCAAAGAGGCTGCTTTCACAAGCCAGAAAGGGAACGGAATGAATTGAAAATATCTCCACCATTTTTTATTTGCTCTTTAACAAGAGAACCTTGGTGGTGTCAAGGCTGGTTTTTCATCTGGTTTGCTTTGGTGTATGGGGTTGAACATCAAAAAAACTTTGGCTTTGAGAAGTGCCATATGGGAGGGCTCCGCATAATTTTGGCCACCTGGGGCTCGCTGCACTGCCATCCACATCCAGACAGGGATCACAGAGTACTTTTTAGCCGTGATTGCGAGTTTGAGTTAAGTGGGGGAATATTCCAGCTGGTAATTAAATTTTCTAACCAAAAAAATGCATCTTTTGTTACCAAGCAACAACGGAAGCACAACAGTTGAGCATTTGATTTTCCCTAAGGGCAAAAATGATTTACATAGAGTTGTCCTCGGCACCCTTAAGGGTAGCCAGGCACATGCAGGTAGTGTGTATTCTCTTGTATCCCAGACGACATGCTGTTTTGTTGCGTGGATTGTAAAGGTGATACATGAGGGATGCAGCTAAAAGCCACGACATGCGCAAGAGTCATAACATATTGTTTAAATCACTATTTCAGTCAGTGTTCCTGACCATGTAGACCTTTGTAAGGAGGACTCCCTGGCCACGGCCTTATTGTTCGCCGGACTGTAGTGTGCACCCTGCTCTAGCACAGGGTCAGCGGCAGTGAAACCAATTTCTGACAGCCCAGAGGACATCTCGCTCACCCGATGCATAACGCCAGGTTTTACATTGAATCATTTGGAAATGGCTTAAAGCTGGGAGTTCAGAATTTGCAGGGAAAGCTTTTTAATGTTAAATGCCAGTAGCTGAGGATTTCAGTTAATATAAAAATAATTTCTGTTAATTAACTATTATATTATTCAATTAAGTTATTAACTAACATTTACTAAATTTCTAATTAACAATCTGGGGGCCTGCTTTTATTAGACGGTGGCAACCAACCATGCTGCTGGTTCCAGTGCATTGTCAGTTGGTACAAGAGGTGCCAGTGGGTGCAGACAACCTGGCTACCAACTGCTGCTTTTAAGTTAACGATAGTGGCTGTGGGTTCTGTGCCCAAAAAAAACTGTGCCAACACATTGCCGTTTTTTGGTTAGGTGGGCCGGGGATGGTAGAAGCTGTAATTCATTTTTGGCCTATTATGCCTTATAAGCGCTCTCTTTTCAGCGAGAGTAGGTTTTTGTCACTAGAACACAGTAATTATCAGTACAGGACAATTTCAATTTGTACTCATGTCCCGTTATGTGTTATGGGTGACGCAGTATGCATTGTTATGGTAGCGGCGTATGCAACCACTTTTTTTACAGTACACTTTGTTTTTTCAACTATTCAACTCTTACAGGGACGAACGAGACAGCAACATTGGACAACATTGACAGCTACATGGCTAAACTTCATAACATCATCTTGGATCGCCCGCAGGAGCATGAAGCCCTAATTGCATCTGTTCGAGAAATTGCCAACCGTTTAGAATACCAAGGATGAGCGTGCATTGGCATTTAAACCGAAAGCATTTGATTTGAATACTGTACATAATTGCACATTACAGCCATGTTGCTTGGCTTACATAAGGGGTCCATCGTCATTGGCGCTCATGCATGTACTCGTCCTTACATTTTTCGTTGTTTCATTGTACCCGGTTGAGCATGCATTGCAATTGCATGATACTCGTGGTGTCTTGTCCTTTTAGTTTGGAACAACGTGGTGCTGAGCATTATTCGTGAAAAATTACTCTGTGCTGTCGTTTCTTTTGCAGCAAGGAACTGTTTTCATGGGGCATTAAATATTCGCTGCTACAAGACAGACGTATCAATGTGCGCAGCGTTTAAAGAGTTGACTTTTTATTCCTTTATGCCGAACGAATGAAATGCTAAAAGAATCAATAAAAGAGTTCCGACTCCAAGAAACAGCAGCCTCGGCCACTGCTTTGGAGAACAATGCTAACCTGAGGGAGTGACAGGGAATGAATGTCCTTCCTGCTTTCCTTTAAATAGCTTGTGTACTCCTTCTCAGCTGTTCTTATCAATATTAAAAAGCGATGGTCCATGTTATATAATGATGTTAAAAGCCAGCCTTCTCCTTACGCCAAGCACTAAAAGGAAGGCAAGTGTGTTGGTGCGTTTAGCACCTTCCCTGTTTGTTAATATAAAGCTCTGTTTTTTTTTTTAGCAAAGAACTGTTTTCGTGGAGTATTAACTGTCCGCTGCTGCTAAACAGAGTTATGTGATTTGCTTAGTGTCCTTTTAACAGTAAATAGGACTCTGCAGATAATGATCATCTGTGAGTAATGCATAAAAACAGAGTAGCAAAAGTTTGATCCTTGCATACAAATATTCTTTTAGAGCATCTCTGTGCTTGCAGAGAACGGCTTACAGAAAGTGGTGTTAAGTCTGTGAGCCAATTGTTGCTACTGATATTTTACTTGGCCTCTGTACTAACCTCTATACTGTATCTGAGCCTTTAGTTTGTGTAAGCTTATCATTTTTTCTTAGAAATGATGAACTTCACCTGCTCATTCTTGAATAATTGAAACACACAACTGATTCTTCTTAACATCTAAGTTACTGACCTTTTTGAACCTGTGCGCAAATATGATCCATCTAAAAATATTGACGTTTGTATAGGGCATTATGTAGTGCTGGTAAGACATCAACTCCAAGTGAGTTCTCAAGCACTTGCAGAAAGCATAGCATGCTGGAAAGTTGGGCTCAGTACAGTCTGAAATGTGAGCCGTCAAACAGAGGCTAAACAAGCACAGACATTGTTGATCATCTTAGCAGCACTAAGCTTGAACTGCATCATGAAATTAGCTTTGATGACTTCTTTTGTGTTGCTGGCCATATCAAATGCACTGTACTTGTCAACTATGAAGTGATTTGTAGCCACGGCAGAATGGCAGTGTGGTCGCATCATGGATATCTTGCTGAGATATATTACATTGGTAAGCAATTCTTGAATTGTCCTGCTAGCTTTGTATTTATATCTCAAACTCAGACTGAAAACTTCATGACTCATGCTCTTTAAAATGAGCACTTGTATTGGTTTTTGACTGCATATCCCCAGCTTTTGATTTGTGGCATAGTCTTGTAAAAGCTCCATGCAATAAATCAGCTCACCAAGCATTACTCCAGAGTTTGTGTAATGTCTTGAAAATTACTCACATGGTTTTCTAAATTCATCTAAACATTCATAGGTCTACATGCAAAAATTTCTCCAATTAAAAATGGCACTATAATAAAGCGTGCACGATAGAAAGCTTCATACTAACTGCAGCCGCTGCCGCTTATCTGTGCTTGGCTACTAAGCTAGACTTCTTGGATTTGAATGCCGTCACAATAGCTGTGTTTGGAGATGAAATTCAGAAGCCACGGGATGTCAGCGCATGTTAACGATCCCCAGGATGGTCTGACTTAATCTGGTGCCCTGCATTACAATGTTTCTCATAACCAGAGTCTCTTTGATAACCACACATAACATACCATACCGTACCTGTACCGCCTTAGCTTATCTGACTGCTTTGCACTGTTAATTTACTGAACTTTATAAACATCTTCAGCACCTCTCGTTTTCTGTCTAGTGCATAAATGACTACATTTTTTTATATTGGTGATAGCCTAGTGCTTTATGTGGCCTGATATATCCAGCTGGGGTGATTGGTTGGTCAGTGTTGTGGTGTGTTACCATGGTAGGTTGAGAGGCTGTCATTGATGCTGAAAACTGGGGAAATGGTAGATTTTTATGGGACTGTAAGCAGCACAGATAAAGTTGGGTCATAAAAACAGTGCTTGTCCCATCTACTTTGCCAGCATCTCACTCCCTATTATGCTGTTCCTGATACAATAAATCCTGTCTTTGATTGGATTCTATGGCTCGCAAAGGGTTTATTGTGGAGGTGCCCTCAGCCCAGCCAGTCGATTTCCCACTTCTGTTAGAAGTTTGACTAAAATACATTGTGACCTGGAAGTTTGTCGTGAAGCGAGTATAGCAATGTTCCATTGAGTTCATGTTTTATACTATGTGTCATGTTACAAAAGTATGAAATTGTCACGTGTAGCAAATTCGGTTATAAATGTTGAGTCCATCCTTTGGGGTGGGCTTTCGCTGTAATTTTTTTTATTGCGATAGCATGCCTTGCAGCATAAAATGGTTGTTTACAAATGTAAGTACAGGCTGGATTCTCGAAAGAAAACTAGTAAGGGCTGGGATAAAGACCTAATGGTCAGGCATCCACATTGAGCGGTAATCCTGAGGAGTGGCCCGCATCAGAGCAGTTGTTTCTGATAGCGGGCATGCAATAAGAGGACGTCCAGAGCAGATGTTCAGTGTTTGCCTCGGAGGCTGGAGCCAGAGGGGGCCGGTGTCAAATGGAGCATGCTACTCTGCCTACCACAGCTAGGTTACCGCAGAGATGAGGGTGACATGAAGGCTCAACCTTCGAAGCAAGACCCTTCCCAGCACACAAGGTTGATAGGGAGGTTGGTACTATGCAGTGGGAGAAGTGCTCGCGTGGCTCAATGACGGTTGTTTAAGAGCGTTATCTTTTACTACTAACATTTGTTGGTTTCCCGTCCGTTTCTCCGTTGCTCTCAGGTTCAAGATGGTGGCCAAGTGATCATAGCTACAGCATTGCAAATATTTTTTTGGCTACCTCGTGACCACCCATACAATGGATTCCACCACCTTGTCCACCATGTGTGACATCATGTGTGTCATCACGATTCCCCAAAGCCACGTGATCGAGGTCCCCCCCTTGCTCGCATGAAATGTGACAGTGTGAATCCTACAGAAGAGCATCACTGATCTGCAATTGTCAAAGCAAGCTGCAAATTTGTGGCAGGATTTTGAAGAGAAGGATGCACAGATTATTCTCTGATGTCATTCGCATAAATGACTGTGCGCAGGTCAACAATATGTTGCCCAAGTACCATGCCAGAGGTATTCGACTGATGTTGAAAAGTATAAGGGCTAGTGAGCCTTGTGGTGCCACGAAGCAGCTGAAAGGGCTCAACATTGCCTTTTGGTGATGTGGATTGCGTATACACTGGACACAAGAAAGGTTGGAATAAAGTCCAGGAGGATGTGGGCATGTGGGCAGATAAGTGTATCCACCACAGTGCCTCGACGAGGCCATTGTGGCTGATGTGGTAGTATGCCTTATGCACATCCATGCTGAGAACGAGCTGGACATGGTTTGATAGGCCACCAATCAGAGTAATGGAGGACAAGGAACTAGGCCATCTCCTGCACCAAGATGGGGTCGAAAGCCAATATAGGATGGATTATACCAGTGATGCACTTTAATCCACCACTGCAGATGGGTAGCAAGCAATCACACATTCTGACAATTTTTACAAAGTAGATGCAAGGGAAATTGGCTGTTGCTTTGATTGTTGTCTTGACATTTACTAGGCTTTGGGATGGTGATTATAGCAGCTTGCAACAATTGCCCAGGTATCTTTCCTGACCCCTATGCAGCATTGA
This sequence comes from Amblyomma maculatum, assembly GCF_055883805.1. Taxonomy (NCBI): domain Eukaryota; kingdom Metazoa; phylum Arthropoda; class Arachnida; order Ixodida; family Ixodidae; genus Amblyomma; species Amblyomma maculatum. The sequence continues at coordinate 53,587,614 of NC_139349.1, read as the reverse complement.
AAAAGCCAAGAATAGCTTTCCAAGTAGCTTCGTCTAGGTTTTTAAACACATCATAGGCCATAGGTCGTGCTGTCAGGACCCAGAGGCAGCCTTCAGTTTCGCTTGATCTATTGCTGCTAGAAATTCAGCCAACGTGAATGGAGACTGCATCCCAGAGACGATTCGCGTTTCTGCATCTGACATGACACAGGTATTATTTTACAGCTATGCTACTCGGCGACCTGCTATTTCCAACCCGTTTACGGAGGCAGCGGAGGTGGCTCAGTTACAGAGCCAGTAGCAGGCCCGCACATTTCGTTTTGCCTCTTCCTTCAGTCGCAACAACGGATTTTCTGGAACGTTTTGCATTCCAGATTTTACAAATAGATGCAGCAGCAGGTCAGCATTTACTACAAAAGGAGAGGTTGTTTGGGAAGCCACCCCTACTGGGCCGCTCCCCTTACAATACTAGGTGGAGTCCCTTATTTCGGGACTCCATTAGTCGGGGCTGCCACACGAACTCGCTGGACCAGCGCTTGTGCCGCTCGATCCATGCAGCCGAGCAGGGCCGCCGCCCAGTCCTCTCGGGTAGAGGAAGAGGCTATAGGTAAGAGAGAAGGATTTAGCTGGCATGCACAGACTATGTGAAAGGTGTCAGCCACCTCTCCACAGAAAGGGCAGAGGCCAGAAAAGGAAGGGTCGGAATATTTGAGTACTGCCGGGCAAAGTAGAGCCTTAGTAAAAAATCTAAGAAGTATTATTTCGCCCTCTTTCCTTAGCCCCTTGAGAGGAGCCGGGTACTGACGGTGCGAGTCCCGGTAATAGGCACAGATTTCTTTAAAAGTTAAGAGAGGTTTTGTGTCCTGGTCCAGATCGGTAGGGTCTACGCCGGGGGCCCGGTTTGTGTGTGCGGGCGGCCTAGTTGGCGGCCTAATAGGCCCTGGTGGCCTGGAGTCCAAATGAGAAATCGGGTCTGGGGATCCTGATCCCGAACTGCTCTGCAAAGTATTCTTTTTTTGCTGTAGGCGTTATCCAGCCCAGCTCATAATTCCGACAGGCCCCTCGCGAGTCGGATAGGATGAATTTAGATCGAGGGTGGGAGGCAGCCATGGCGATTGCTACCTCCTCCACGTGGGTTGCGCTAGGGGCCTTAAAAGTGAGGCCGTCCACCTGTCTTCTCGTGAACGACTGCAGCCGTGTACCATCCTCCCCTGGAATGGTGCGGGCCCGCAACATCCACATAGAAAACATTGTGTTTAGAGCCATCATGGCGGTGAAGGGCATTCGCCCGCGCCTGATGCCGTCCATTGTGGTCTTCTCTGTCCATTTTGGTAGGAAGGGGTCGAACACGGGCCTTTCCATAGCTCTGGCACTCGTACCCTTTCCTCAATGCGATGGTTGTGTTGTATGTGTAACCAGTCTAAAGGCGACGACCGGACATGGTCTGGGCAAGACGCGTGTATAGATTAGTGAGGTGCGCCTCGCGTAGCTCCCGATAGGTGTTCACCACCCCCAATGCAAGGAGCCTCGCATTGGAGGTAGAGATCGGGAGGTCGAGCGCCCTCTTGATCATCTTGTGGAGACTAACCTCCAGGATGTGTTCATCATGCTTGCGCAAGTGCAGGTATGGAATTCGACTCGTCACAAAAGCATGGGCGAGTCGCATCGCATTCCTGCTTCTGAGGCCCCCACGCTTGTTGGAGACGCGGCGGACCATGCGGCCCACTTGGTCGCCAACCTTGCGAAGCTTGGCTAGCGTTGTGTCAGCGCGACGATTTTGGTGAATAGAGTCCGAGGACTCTAATCTTTGTGGCTTCGCGTATGGGTCCAATAGCCAGAGAGAGAAATAATGGTGTCTTGCATCTCGGCCAGGGGCGAAGATACACGAATTCTGATTTATGAGGAGAGCACTGGAGATCACATTACATAGCATAGCGATCCACTATGCCCGCCGCTGTTTGCAGGCGGTCCTCTAGTTGACCAATGTTACCCTTTGTAGTCCAAATGGTGATGTCGTCGGCATACAGCGCATATTTGTGCAGGGAGATGAAGCATTGCCAAATTAAAGAGCAGTGGGGACATACCTGCGCCTTGTGGCGTGCCCCGCGTACCCATAGTACAAATAGATGCGGCATTGCAGAATTGTACTGAACTTGTACTGTGTTAGACCTATATCTAGCACATCTGTGTGTCCTTATAATTTCAGGTACACACACTTAGCTACCTACACAAGGTCAGTCTGTATAAATTAAAAAATAGCAATTTCTTAAAAGCAAGCACAGCATGTTTTGCTTCAGTGCTATTTTCTTTTGCATTTCGCGCATGGCAGTTATATGAACTATATTAATTAAAGCGCTTCTGAAATTGTCAAGACTAACTAGGGTAAAAAAAATTAGAGGGACTCTTAGATGTCTCAAGAGGAGAATGGCGGAAACATACCCTTCCTCTCCTATAATTTGTCTCTCATCGGCGTTCGTTGCAGTGCTACATATAATTATAATTGGTTTACAGGAAAGGAAAGTCACAATATCTGTCACACTTTCTCCGGCAAGTGTTTGGGCGATACACTATCGCTCTTGTCGCGTGGCGTTTCTTGGCATGCGTTCAAGTGTGGTATTAAGATGAAAGCCTTTAATGGCTCATACTATCGTGGACAAAATGTGTCCCGCTTTTGCGGCGGCTGATTGGCCAAGACGGGATGACGTCATGGAGGTCTCGACCAATCACAGAGCATCACCACAGTATGCGCGATTGCGTACCTTATATGGACATATGCCAATCAATGATCAATTACTAATTAACGAATAATTAGTTTAAATAATGACTAAGCATCAGTTATCAATGACTAATGAATAATAACCAATTAATGGCGTAATAACGAACCATTCAGTCATTAATGACTAATAATCAGTTGCCAATGACTAATACTCAGTTACTAATTACTAATTTATTAATTTAATGCCTAATTAACGACTGTTTAATTATCTAAGTTTAGACGTTTCTAGGCGTTGTGTAGACAATGCTTGGAACATTCTCGAAACTCGTCACCACAACTTGACAGGTTAATGTACTAGCAGAATGTGAAACAGTAGTCGTCACTTTACTCGTACAGCATTAATCTTTACATGCGCAACAGTTGCGTAGCAGAATGCGGCACTCAGGCTTTCGCCTTTCACTACTTTAGTCGCTAAAGTCCCTCGTAATTTTATTGCAGATGGCGGGAACGTTAGACAAGGAGAACGCATCACGCGGAATCTCGCGCACAGTTGATTTTGTTGCAGGAGCTTTTCTAAGAGATAAGAAAGCCATCCTTAATGAGGACGGCACTGCTTCGACACCCATCAGTCTGGACCCTAGGGGCACACATCAAGGTTGCGACACTTTCACCACTACTTTTCAGCCCCGTCATGAAGGGCCTTCCCAATAAACTCAACAGCCTCCCGAGAGTTCGACACGCCATTTATGCGGACGCTGTGGCCATTTGGACTGCCCATGGTAATCTAGGCGAAATTCAAGACAACCTCCAAGCGGCGACAGACCTGGTCAGAGCATGCCTTTGCCTGTGCCCCTGAGAAGTCGGAATTTCTTATCACTGACCGTCGGCGACACCCCCGTTACACTGCCACCTCACCCATTGAGGTCATCCTGGATGGCCAGCTCATAGAAGTGAAGCCGGATATCAAGGTACGCGGTCTCGTTATCCCTAACGGACGCTCCCGCTCCTGTACTCTCAATCAATTGATCAACATTACCGATCAATTTATACGAATGCTTCAACGAGTTAAACATCGAAACTACGGCATTAGGGAGCGAGACGCCCTGCAGCTGGTCAGCGCATTCATTATATCCCGCATTACCTACGGAACGCCATACCTTCTCCTTCTTAAACAGGAGCTCAACCGGTTGAACACCCTTGTCAGAAAAGCGGTCAAGGCAGTCAAAGTCAAAGTTTATTTCCCATCTAACATTACAGATGGAGGAATCGTAAAAAAAGCTGCCCTTGGACAGCTTGACGAGTCTACAATCCTAATGATTGGCAGGGAGGCAACACAAGAGTTTATACAATTTTAAAAACAAGCACATGAAGTAAACACCAGAGAATACACGAAACAGCAATATGTATACGTAATGAAACAAGCCACGTTATTCAAAAACAAATTATGTAGTTCTCGATGTGAAAAAGAAAACAAATCGAAGATAATGTGGATATACCTATTTAGAAGAGATGGAAGAGTGTATTGAAGGCATTCCCTACCAAGATTTAGTCGAGGTGTTGACACTGTCCATTCTTCGTCACGTCTTGTTGGATAGGCTGATTCTTTTTTCCTTAGTTCTGCTAAATTCTTAAGATTTGATTTCTGTTTTAAAAGTGACACTAAGGCGATATTTATAAAGATTATGTGCTTTAGTCACTCTGTAACGACAAAAGAAAGCTGCACTTGGATGTCGGACTGGTAAATTATATGTATTTCGGAGATATCTTTTTTGCACTAAATGAATACGTTCAAGGTTAGCGAATGTTGTACCCCACACTAACTGGTAGTAGTTTAAATGATGCGAGTTGAATATTGAATTGTAAACCAGCATCTTAGTTGTTGTGGGAAGTATGCATTTTAGACAGCCTATAACACTAATGATTTCAGCTACTTTTCTTTTTCGGTATGTATGTCATGATAATCCCATGACATACTGGCAGAAAATATAACCCCGAGGCATTTAAACTGCTCAACTATTTCTACAGACCGCGAGTTTAATATAATATTATCGTGCGGTGGGATAGCTTTGTTTTTCAGCCTAAATATGATAGCTTTGACCTTACTCTCGTTTATTTGCTAATCTGGGGCTTCCTGGGGCTTCCCCAATGCGCGTCTATACCGACCGCTATACAACAACTTGGCATACATAACGCCATTGAAGAGTTGCATGAAGTACATCGCCAGGCACAATTTGGCGGTGCACTTTTCACAGGCGCGTGGCTAATAAGCTAAGCGATACACAGTAATAAAAATGCTTAACTTTGTTGATTAACATCTAATCTCAAAACATCTCGAACGGTTTTTTTTTTTTCTAGGTGCAAAAGATTTTGCACAATTTTGCATTTCCCGAGACAAGTAGAGCTGAAAAGCCGTTTCTTACCTTTGTATTTTCTTTTACAGCTTAAACATCGTTACAGCTATTTATAAACCAAATGCACCATTCGAAAGCAGAGAAAATAAGGTTTAATATTTTAAAACCACATTTATAAACTAAACGAGTGAGGCACAGTAGACGTACGAATATAACCAAAAATGTCGTCTCTTCACCACTGGAGTGAGACCGCCTCATTCAACTCCCCTCTTCACCCCACCGCACGGCTACTTCGAACAATACGCGCCCCGACGATGGGACAAGAGCCTTCCCTCTTCTGCCAATACTTCGTCTCACAAGTTGTTTGTAAAGACGCTTCGCATAGTGATGTTCTACGTCCAAATGCGATTCCATTTTTATGTGAAGTCATTAAACCAAGAGCAGAGCTCTAAAGCAGAGCAAATAAAGCACGTGAAGGTGAGGTGGTGCAAATAATTCTGTGTTTGAGGGCTCTGTTTAATGACTCTCTCCGTGTGTTGGTTGCTTCAAAAATTTACCAGGTTAATTCGTTAACGTATACTCGTGTTCAGTGACATTTTCATATAATTCCTTTACCGGTTAACCTCCCTGCCTTTCCTCCTCATCTTCCTCCTCCCTTCATATAATTCAGTAGCATTTCATACGTTGGTACCATATTCTTGAGCTATTTATTTATATTCGCTTAAGTTGCGAATTGTTTACCCTGCTGGTTTTTGAAGTCGTCCGCTGTGTGGTTTCGTGCATTTGTATGAGCTCTCGCTAATCTGTTTCGCATTTTTTTTTTAACAGCTGCCTGTTCATATGTATCCGCCCACATTCAAATAAGTATTCAACAGCCCTGGCATGATTTCTGTCTCCAAGCAATCTTCATATATCTGTATTTACATTTGACGCAAACAATTAAAGCGCGCTAGCCTAGCCTAAAACACCCTCCATTGGTTTTTCAAAACGTCCACGCGAGCGTCGATGGGGGACCGCAGTCTAGCCCGAATAAACCAGCGCATCCGAGTATAAAAATCTATGTGATCATAAATATACGTTACACATCCGTCATTGAACCTCCCGTTAACGTTTGAGAAATAAATTACCGAGTACGTTGAGGAAATTTCTTACTGTTGATTGTCATTCCAACGGAAATCTGTATCTGACTCGACACCAGAAAAGCCGTCTTAAACACAATCCCGCATAGTCATGGTATGTTCTTGGATTCCGGGCAGACTGACATTATGAAAGCACAGTTTTTTTCAACACCTGATTCTCCCCAAGCAATTTCTGTGGGAGAAGAGAGGCCTCGGATGTATGTGTCTCGCCGCTTATACATAAGTTCCCGACGACGGCCGCTTTTATAGAGAACTAGTTTATTTATTCATGCACAGAATCGGTTTAATACATTTAGACAAGTGTACGGGAGCCAAAGCGACACAATTTATTGTTGCGCGCCTTCGGGGTCCGAAGAACTAGCGGTGACGGAGGCAGTTCACCCAGCTTTCTGCTCAGCGCTCATGCGCTCCTCCTGCACATAGCGCCCTCTCTCCTGTCATCGCTGAAACGACCAGCTCGCCGGCTGCAGACGGCACACTTCTCAGTTCTAGAATACTATACCAAAGCTTCCCCTCGCCCGGATCGCACGTATGCCTCCTCGATCCTTCCATACACAGAGCTGCTTGAACACCACATGCTGTCTCGCCGTATACTACCACCCCCTACACTTACCCTATCTACCTAAGAGGCAGCAACTTACCGCCAACTAATACCTTTCTTTTACCATCTCTCCTAAATCTCTGGTACCTCTCCCTTTATTCCCCTGACTGCCCCCGTTGCGGTGAGCGGGCAACGCTCTACCACATAGTCTGGGCGTGCCAGGATACCTCTCCTCCTTGTCCACTCCCTCACCCCTGCATAGAGAGATTGGGAGGCCGCCCTGCAGGACTCATGCCCGCAAGCAATGGCTGGCTCTCCGTGCTGTTACTGCAGTTTCGGCCAACGGGACCCTGGACTGAGATCCCCCCCTTCCCCCCCCTGACTGAATAAAATAAAGATGTTTTGTCCTCCTCCCCCATCAGCCTAGAAAAACTTTCGCCTTAATAACATTTTGATAGCACTAAACATTTGTGGTTTAGAGAGCATAGCACCGAAATAACTCCGATGCAATTAAGAGGACTATGTTCACTATATCACTCCGCCTATTTCTCCTCTGAAGGCAGAGTGGCAAGCCGCAACGCGATTACCTGAAAAGAATTTCGCGCGTTGAGTCAAAAAAAGAAAGAGAAAAGGAGGAGCCGGGACGTTTTATCTGATCTCACTAAAAAATTTGCCACACAGGGCCATAATTCGAAGTTCGTAAGAATGCTCTGAGCGCGTAGATCGATTTACCGCGATTAAAAGGCGCCCCGAAAATTCTCGTTAGTGCACTTTTAAGACATTATGTAAAAGCATTTGCCGTTTGCGCTATTGATTATAAAAGTAAGTCCATTTATAGAGTTCAGCAGTCCAGCCACAGTTCATGTCATTTGTTGCAAGAGCACATGTGCCCACATTTTCATTCAAATCTGCATGCACCTAGAGTGGTTCCTGCGAGAACTCACTTGCACAGCTTGTAAAAAGAATATAGCACAAGTTTGGGCAAGTAAGTAAATATCATATGTTTTCCTAAACCTCCATAGTTTAGAAGTGTGCCCGTGGAGCTATCACGATAGGTTGATAAAGCACTTGGGGGTCATGGAACTGCCCTTATATTGTGAGCTGAGGGTACTCACAACTTGTATTTCTTCTTTTTTTTTTTTCTGTCGCTCATTGCGTGACTTTGAACTCTAACTTTTTTGAACAGAAAAGCAAGGCAAGCAGACATATGCCACATACTACACGTGACAAGATCCCTTTTGTTTTGATGGGTCATATTCTGTATTTACGTGGCGATGTGGCCGGGAGACAGTGACCATTGTACCACGTACAGGAGGTTTCCAAATGATCGGATATCTCTCATCGTGCTTGATATATGGTAATGCATTAAAAAAAAAGTTGTTTTATTTGTCGCTTTGTTGCCTTCACTGTCATGCTGCCAACCTCCCTAAAGTACACGTACACTGGCCCAGTTCCCAGCTTCTTTGAGGTGAAATACTTGGAAAATTGATGCCTCATTCAACTTCGGGCCGACCAATCATGCCAGTCATTGTCCAAGTAATTGCCGCATCATCGATATTAAATCACCACCATCATCCCTAAAGTGCAAATTATACCGAAAAGTGCACTTGAAATTTCAAACTTTATTATGAACCAGTGTATTTTCAGCCGGGAAACCGTCAGCTCTCTCGGATTTTCAGCAGCGAAATAATGCAGAAAAAAGGTACCTAAATAATGGCTCGCATTTTTATTAGCTCACTTATAGCAGTGTAGAATTTTCTGTCTACTTGACCGATCGATTCGATTTATTGGTTTAACAAAAAAAAAACAACAACAAAAAAATATGTCGAGCTCGGGACTCTGCTATGTCAGAAAACGAATATATGCGCGCACGTGTATCCTCTCTGGACAATAGCCGGGTAGAGAACTTCGCGTCCCGCATATGTGCATGTGCCTGTCAGAGAAAGGTCGTCCGTCTTGAGAATCGATGGTCTCGAGTGGGGAGGACGGTATAACTTGGGCCACATCCCTCACCGGGGCCTTTCTTTCCACGGTCATATTCCTCGAACGAAGCGACATGCATGTCCTTTGCTTACTGCTTACGTTGGCGGTCGCATCTTTGGCATGTGGTGAGTGCTATTTGAGAGCAAGTTACGACAGGTTTAAAATCGCAGTCGGTAAAAACAAACAAACAAAGAAGAAAATCGCCCCCTGTGTGCACTTTTCCGACGAGGGTATAATTCGGAATTCATGATAGGTACTAGACAATTCTGTGCCTTGCGGTTGATGACCGGCTTACATTCATACGTGTAACGGCAGCAATGGTAATGACCTTCAAGTAGCTTGTCTCGCTTTTCTGTCGATATTTTCTCTTTCTGAATGCATGAGTTGCGCTAATAGATTTTGTCCTGGGCGATTCGCTGCATCCTGTGCACACAAATTTGTCTTGTCTAGTATATAAGAGAAATGCGCAACAACTTAGACAGGACACAGGAAGAAACACATACAACAGTTCACGCCGCCAGTGTACGAGTAGCGGCACTAAAGCACGTGCACGTGTGTCCTATCTGAGTGAAACTAACACGGCTCTTGAGAGCTAGCCGCACAGCCTAGTCCACAGTATTTTTTTTGTTTCACTCTGCGTAGATTATTTACTGACAACACTAATTAGCAAAATTTTTAACTACTGGCTTTATAGTGGACAGTTTTTTCCTCAAACTAATAAGTAAAAAGCTAACTAACAGTTACTAACTGATTAAGTGTATAGGGGACAAAATGCTGCAGATTAGGCCTGATAATTCTCAACAGCTCTCAGTTTGTTTCACTGGGGCTAGGACAAGCTTGTTTATGTTTAGCTGGAACACGACGTGCGTGCGTGCGTGCGTGCGTGCGTGCGTGTGTGTGTGTGTGTGTGTGTGTGTGTGTGTGTGTGTGTGTGTGTGTGTGTGTGTGTGTGTGTGTGTGTGTGTGTGTGTGTGTGTGTGTGTGTGTGTGTGTGTGTGTGTGTGTGTGTGTGTGTGTGTGTGTGTGTGTGTGTGTGTGTGTGTGTGTGTGTGTGTGTGTGTGTGTGTGTGTGTGTGTGTGTGTGTGTGTGTGTGTGTGTGTGTGTGTGTGTGTGTGTGTGTGTGTGTGTGTGTGGTATTGTACAATCGCTCATTAAAATGAAGGCGCAGTTGATTACCACCAGTTGAAAGCTTTCGCCAGTGAAACGCGCCATACCAAGGCCCGCTGTTTAGTTAGGTCATCTTCACCGCGTGTCAGTGACGTTACGTACAAATTAAGTACAAGAGACCGAATACCACCAGAAGCTTGCAGCAGCCTCGAATTCATCTATAACTATCGTCATCGTCAACTATAACCCGCTGCTCTCTCATCACCCCGCTTCACAGCGCAGTGCTTGCAGAGGCGCTCAAGGCCACGCAGGCACCCGCTTCCGTACTCGTAAAAAAAAAAAAAAAAGAGATATACCGTTAGGAGAAGCTCCATTTGCAGGGTCACAGTGCGCCGTTCGACGAACAATTAGTTAAATTGGATTTTTTATATATACGGTGCAACTTTCCTATGCTGTTACACAGGATTTTCAATGGTATAATATGTATGCTTGATATGGCTAGCAATTCGGAATATCTGGTTTCGGTATATCTGATAGACTCTGCTACTTGTATGGCTACTTTCGAAATATCGAAGGTATACTGAGCTTCTTGGACAGTGGCAGGCGATACATTTCGTTTGTAAAATGAGACACAGCCGTGTCGACCACCGTCATAATTAGTGTTGAGCTAATCCTGCCACCTACTTATCACGACCGTTCACAACAGGAAGTATGCGTCGATCAAAATCAGGTCTGCCATGACGCCACTTCTGACGCGACATGAAACCTGCTATACTTGAAAACTCCTAATTAACGCCCTTGGCACAGTGAACTAGAAAAAAATTAGAGGGTCTCTTAGATGCGTTTTAAGAGGGGAATGACGAAAGCCTATACCCTTCCTTTCCTATCATTTGCCTCTCATTGTTTGCCTTTTATCGGCGTTCGTTGCAGTGCTACATATAATTATCCGTCACACTTTCTCCGGCAAGTGTGGGTTTGGACGGTACACCATGTGAATATGAATAGGAGCTAATATAAAGCTCAAGATGAGTGGCTCTCATTTCGAATATTCCTTGCTTTTATATTTTGGTGCACGTGCAGAACTGTTGATATTTACAAGGGTGGGTGGAACATCAAGCAGGCTTTGCGTTAGTAGGACGACCTGCACTAAGTCGGCACTTAGTACTGTGCACGATGGGAACTGACGAGTTGCTAACTTCAAGGTGGTGTCGAGGAACCCGAATGTGGAGTATCTGGAGTGCAGCGGTTGAGAGACGACAGGATCGTGGGCGGCACGCAGGCTCAAGAGGGTCAATACCCGTGGCAGGTAAGAAGTTTCATTTCAGCGCGGGATGTGACTGAGAATAAAAAGAAAGGGCTGTGTGCCTGGATACATACAAGGATAGTTTTGGTGAGAAAAGCTGTTGTGAAAAGTGCTCTTTTCGGCCAGCTGTGGCACGGCGACCAGCTCCGTGCTGGCGTCGTGCACCCCTCTGCGCGAATGCGCGCAGTTTAGACCAGCCACCTGCGGCTAAGTGCCGCCTGTGGCGGTGGCGCGGCGCTCCAGGGACTACGCGAAGCTTTGATCCAGGAAACTCTCACATTGTTCCACTAAAGCCTATATGATAAACAGCTTCTGCTGCAAAAAGAAATATAGACATGCCACGCTTGTTGTTCACGGTAGAGCTGCGTATGCTGTGTTTATGTGCAGTTATCAAAAAGCAACTAAGAGCATGTAAGTGCTCTGACCACCAGTTCGGCGCATAATCGTGATAGCTCGCACATAAAGGCTGCAGGAAGCTCTGCAGTAATCACGAATTGTGCCAATTTGTTTCCGAGCGCAGGTGTCTCTCCAGAGAAAAGCGGACGACTTCCACTTTTGCGGAGGTAGCGTCATCGCACCCGACATCATCTTGACGGCAGCGCATTGCGTTGACTCGTAAGAGCAGCAGTTTTTTAAACTCATCCGGGCATAAATTTTGGGGTTTTATATCCTTCATTAAACTTCAACGAGGCACCTATTTCGATTTTAAGCAAACGTAAAGGAGAGAAAGCCATAATTACGCGACAACATCCCCGAACGTGCGCGAAAGAGCGCGGTAATGGGATTTCATACTTTCACAATCTGTTCTAGGATGTTCATGGTTACTCTGTTCTAAATAACGATATCATATGTGCCCTGTGAAATGAGAAAACTGCTTTGAAATCTTTCGGTTCCATGTATTCCAATGGGCGCTAACCCTACTTTTCACCCCCAGTCGGCTGCGGCGCCGTGAGCGTCCGCTTTGTTTGTAAACACGGTGTTGGCCTATAGTCACCCTACTGACGCGCTGATTACAGCGCCATCCCAGCACTGCAGGAATGTTTCTTACGTGTACTGAGGTGGGACGCTTAATGACGTCTGACAGCGTTTTTTTTTTTTTTTTTTTTTTTAACATGCGCCATTCCTGACATTGGTCAGGGGATAGTGTTTGCTGGCCTCACCCCCGCCTCTCAGCACGCACGGGAAGGGGAGGGATTCAGCCTAACCAGTAATTTAAGAACCTGGTTTGCCACTGCAGCATTCCGAGGGCTTTAACAGAAATGGTTTACTATAACATTTTCAACAATAATATCACAGCGAAATGCGAAGTATTCTAAAGTGATGAACTATAAACCACAACAACATGACCACCAAAAATTTGCACTGCTGTTAACATTTGCTTCTGCTTTGGTTGAATGAGAATTGGAATGAATGAGCAAAAAGAGCCTTTACCCTTGCTTCCATCAGTGCCACCCCAGACAAGCTTTCGGTTCAAGCCGGCCTCTTGGACTTGAGAGACCCGCCAAGTTACAGTCAGAGACGTTCGGTAAGCATTTGTCACTCGTGTTTTGAAAGCTCAGATGAAAGAGTCTAGCGTGGAAACACCTGTGAAGTTTATCTGTTTTCCTCGTCACGTGCTCAACAATTAAATTTGGAAGTCATCCGTACGAGGACGTACCAGATATCTCCACAGTGTATGGATATCACTGAGGGGTATCTTGCATGTATGAAATAAGTAAGCGCTGAGTGTGCGTCCCAGTGTGTCTGAATGCACGGAGCAGCACATATTACACTGAGTAGACACTTCGAAGGCAATTCTGATCATATGCGCTGTCGCGCAATCTTTGTTTCAGAGCTGAACTTATGCGTTGCCACAATTATGTTAATCACAATAGCAACAAGAACCAAATTACTAAAAGGCTGTTGCCCCTGGATCAGGTTAACTTGCTAGGAAAATAAGTAACAGAAAGTGCAGTAGCCGCCCTATTTTCTTTTTTAAAGGTAATGACAATAAGCAGTCTTGTATTTAAGAAAAAAAAAAAAGGCAGCTATATACTAAAAGATGATTGATGCAACTAAGGAAGGAATGAAGTCGTCCCGACTGCCCTCAATATTTCCTTAATTTATCGGCGGTATATGTTTTTTTTTTTGGTTGTCACGGAATGATTTTGAATAGCACTTGGAGAGCGTTAAGAGCAAGGCAGGGGCGGTGAATTGTCCTCTTTACGCGCTGCATTTCTTTAGCTTTCTAAGACTAAAACTGAGGCCTACGGTATTTCAATAGCAAATATTTGGAATATATGTAATTTTTAGAAATAAATAATAATGGTTTCTAATTAAATCTTTGGCCTGCACATGTAATCCATGGCAGGCATCATCATGAGGCATGTAAATGTGCAAAGTTTTGCCACCTGAAAGGCATTACTGCACTGACAGCAGGAAAAATTTTGAGATACACTGCTTGAAAATATCGGCAGAGTTGTTTTGTAGTTATGATTTCAGCAAACATTCTAAACAGAACATCAGAGTTTGAACATTGGACTGATGTTTATTGTGCAACATGTAACATATTTGTTAATTTTAACACTAGCATCACATTTGAACGCAACAAGTCACGTTACTGAATCTTGGGCAGAACTTTCGTAACATTATTTTATGTTCGGTTTATGCCTTTAAGTGTAAACGCGGACATGAATGGATATGCAGGGGAGTCTTCCACAGAGGACGCGACGTTGGGTTAAAATCAGGCCCGTAAACCTCAGAGTTCACCTCTGATTCTCAAATAAAAACAAGAAATATTGGAGGCCTTTCCCCGTTAGCCGGACAGATGGCGCTATAGGATACACTGTCAAATGGCATTTAACATTGTGAAGGGCCTCTGCCCCCTGGCCCACAGAACCCTTAACCGTAGCCCAAGTGCATCTTGATAACCCCAGGCAGCTTTCACTCGTGCAACACTGCACGTATGACGCCGTTATCCCGCATGTCTCATACGCGGCTGTTTCTGCAGAAATAGATAGTAGAGGCGTACCCACACGTGTGCAGGTGTCGCGGATCGCAGTGCACGAGTCCTTCAGCAACGTGAACAACGACATTGCGATGCTCAAGCTGGACGCCCCCTTCGACGTAGCCGCTAGTGAGGGGCATATCGGCGCGGTCTGCCTGCCTCCTGCTGACTACAGGCTCAGGGGTCAGGTCGTCGTCACCGGATGGGGTGCCACTCGAATGGGTGCGTGTTCAATGCTGCGGTCATTCTATTGCTTGTAACCAACTGCTAGAACTCTTTCCAGTACAAATTAGTACAAAAGAACATGACGCGAAAGCACTCTCTACGAGGGTTCCCTTTCGTTACAAACATGTATTCGCAAGGATAGCTGTATTCGAAAGGCTCTTTTCAGTTGACGACGTAGGTTCTGTCTTCATTGCCTTATGCGTCGGCTTTCGTAGACAAAATGTCAATGACGTCATTTGTGACCAATGAAGGTAATCATTATGCCTGTCACCTCCAGTTCCAAACCTGGCCCATAAGAGAGTGGCATCTCTAGTGGTGTGGTACCATTACTGTTTTCTAATTTGAAGACTTGTGGGCGTAAGGTCAGTACGTTCTGTCTCAACGGTGTTCTTTAGCCGCAAGGGTAGGACAGCGTGGAAGGCATGGGCCCTGTGCAGCGTCTTCTCCATGGCCTCATCGGTACGTCACCGACTCAGCACTAACACTCGTTAAGGAGGGTTAAGTGCACGGAAGTATCGGAGCACGTGTACAAAATATTATTTCGAAGATCAGTGACCTCATAACCGACCAATATACCGAATGTATTTTTTTTAACTGTTTACAGCTTGTTATCTTAGACCCTGTGAGAGATACGTCAATGCGGTTTGGGTCGGTGGACTGCATAGCAAGGCGGACGTTATGTGGTACGGGATAGAGCTTATCGTTAATCAATTATTTAACTTAAATTACGTAATGAGCTTTTCATTTTTCATTTTAAGGGCCAACGTTATAATAACAAAATGAGCGCCGTTAAGAGGAAAGCTAAGTCTAGTTTTAAATTTTCATTATCGGCAATGATGTTCGAAATATTTAACGTAAAAAATACGCATTTTTTAGCTCGTAATGCTGGCTTCCCGCAATGCATATTTAAAAAATGGCGTTGGTTTGTCTATTTTATGCCCTAGAAGCAGTGAGCGCTGTTTACGCGACAATACAACGCCCAGTGATGTCGTTTTAAATGGTGCTTAGCGGGAAGCCAGTTTTATGACCTAAAAATGGGTACCTTGACGTTTACCATTTCGAACTGCTTTGCCGATAAAGGAAATAATAATAAAAAAAGCTAGGCTCAGCTGCTGTCTTGACAGCTTTCTTTTTCGTAATTAATTTTGGCCCCTAAAGTAAAAATAAGAAGTTCATTAGTTAGTTTTAGTTAATTATTGACTTAATTCCTGAGGTTTGTCAAGTAAATAATGTCCGCATTGCTGTACAATTAACCTGCACAGATCCCACCAACGTATCTTTCGCAGGGTTTAAAATAACGACCCGTAAAGAACTAAAAAACAAAAACAAAAAAAAAAAACGACACAAACATTAATTCCCCAACAGGTCAATATGTGCATTTTTGTGGCCGTGACGTCAAGATGGGAAGAGCGGATACATAGTTAGTGGACATAGAGGATACGAAGGGAACTAGGGCATTTAGTGAGGGAAGTATTCGCCCTCTGGGCTTGGCATGTAAGGGCGTCAGCTTTCTTCTGGTCACATTCTGAGCATCTTCTTGCGCCAGTGTATCTGGCCGTTTCATCATTTTTCTTTAATGAAATCATGTATCTCCAGAGTGATGCTTGCTTTCATCTGAAGTCTTTTTATTTGTTTAATAAGTGCTAAGGGCTTTTACTATAGAGGCTATATATAGACCCCATCGCATCACGGATACTGTAAAGCTCCAACAGAAGTTCTTGCAGGTGGTCCGTGAGGCACTCCTGAGGTGTGAACATGCATCGGGCTAGTAGTTGCGCTTCTTAATTCCGCGTTTTACTATTACCAATGCATCCTAAGCTATACACTTTCCTGAATGTATATAAACTACCATTATAGTTGTCAGCTTAATTGGCTTTACGACGTAGTTTATTGATCATGTTATGTGCGCGAAATGGCAAGTAGGTAAAAAATCATAGATGTAGCAACAGAAGGTCGAAATACTTTCATATTTCCGCAAGTAAGAAGACTTAATAAGTGCATCCTTTGAATGCTTTCTCCTAATGCCCAAGCCATTGGCATGGAAGATATGTCAATAATAAAGATGCTAACACCTCCATTACTCCCCTCTTAAAAGGCGTTTACCTCCACTTTACTCCTGACAAAGCTGGTCGAAGCACAGCTAGCACTAGGATTAAAGTGATGGAAGTATTTCAATGGACTAAGACTGAACCTTGTGGCGCTCCAATATTTGAGGGGCATTTACCAATTCGTTCTCCATCAATAAAGATAGAGAACGTCCTGTCCTTGATCCAGTTTATCTTCGGGTTTTGTGGACTGTGTGGTACGTGCAGGGAGACCTCTCAGGAAAAGGGTTACAGGTTTGAGGTATTGGAGCGTGTCCTCTTCGCTCTGCAACTAACAAGGCCATTCTCTTGCGCACTTGACCTGAGCCGACAGACGCCGCATTTAAGGGTTTCGGGAACTTGGACCACATGGGGTTCTTTAAAGGCAGATTCACACGACGCGCGGTATCGGTGGAGTACGTGAGCGGACGGGCACCACGTGACCCGAAGTCACTGGCTCCGCCTCGCTCGCTGATGGCGCAGCCTTCACGAGACAAAACAGACGCGCGTTTTCCCCTCTCAAACTGTGGGGGTATTCCGCTGCTTTATAGAAGAACTAAATCTTATAAGTGGGTCACCAGACATATTTGCATTCTTTTTTAACAGGAACCAGAGGGGGAGGGGGGGGGGGGGGGGGCTTTATTAGTGCCAACAGTAAGGCTCCCCTATTGATGGGCCTTAATCAACAATAGGGCACCTGGATCCCCTCGTCTCTGCTGGTCATCGAAGCACCCTAGTCAACAATGGAGTTGTGTGGTACAGCACCGGCCTCCGGCGGTTTCTGTCCGCGCCGTCGCCCGCTCTCCGTCCGGCATCTCGTCCTCACCCACGGGCGAGGCGGAGCCAATTCGGATGCCGTGATGCTCTGTTCATGAACGGAATGAGTAGTTTCATCCGTCGTTTGAATTGGCCTTAAGGTACTCTGACCACATGACTATATAGGCGGGGGTTTAACAACTGCTTCACCGGCGCTTGGTTGTTTAGCCTCGCCTTGAGTGAAGTGCGTCCTTGGGCGTCAACGCTTCGGCGCATGAGTCAGGCTGATGTGTAGCCATGCTCTACAGGGCACACTCGAATAATTAAGTTTAACCAGCATAAACTTGCACATTTTTTGTTCTCTTCTTCATTCAGGCAATGGGTGAAAAGTGTGGGAGGTTTTGAATATTTTGTCTAATTGATGGGAAGAATACTGCGGAGGTGGGAAGAAACACCTGCACCGAAGACAAGCAGCGCTTGGAAACAAAACAAATACAAAGTTACCGAGAACTATACACAAATGCACGTAGACATGGAATTGGCGCATTTTAAATCGCCTTGACGCTAACTGTCTGCGTGATTTCTTCCAGGTGGGCCGTCATCGCCGACTCTACAGACCGTGACTGTGCCGGTGCAGGGCCAGTTCGCCTGCACTGCGTCAGGCCTCACCAGCTACAACTCCACCACCATGTTTTGCGCAGGAATTCCCGGCAGGGACTCCTGTCAGGTGTACCTCATGTGCACTTCTCTCATCTTACCTGCGCGCCTCTTGTTTGATCTATTTGCCATGTGCTGTTAAGATAACAATAGAAACATTCCCGGTCCGCACTTCGTTGCAAGCTCGCATTCTTTATCACGAACGGATGAAGGCCCGAGGCTTTCGTTCACGATGTAAAACAGCGACACTGATATCGAGATACTTAGTATAACTTTCGTGCAGGCTAGTTGGTTACACGAATCTGATGACTTCTGGCGCTCTCTTGTGTATGTGATGGACAATGCAGCGCCAGAAGTCATCAGACATCGACGACTTTTGACCCTGCAGAAACTTTTCTAAACATTGATTGCTGTTAAACTTGGTTGGTTAAAAATATCGTAGACTGTCGAAGGCGCCTTGAAATACGACACAAAGCAGAATGAAAAAAAAAAAAAAAAAAAAAGGCTGTGGTTTAGCTTCGATTAACAAATGAAAAAATTCTAAAGGCGATTACAACACTCCTAACGGGAAATTCGGGCGCATCTTGCGCTTCATGGCGCGAACTCCAGGGTCCTCTCGTAGGCGGTGCCTAGCTTGTGCTTCGGCAGCGGTGCTTAGCTGCTGCTGCGACGGCGCGCACATCTGGACTCTGGCGTCGGCGGCGCTGAGCCTCTGCCCGGGCAGCTCGTTTAGCAGCAGCGACAGAGGCAGCATTTCCATTGGGTTGAGTGTTCTTGACCTCTTGAAGCATATGAGTCACCGATTCTTCTTCTTGGAAGGCAATGCTAAGAGGAGGGAGGGGAAGGTAGAGAGGTAGAGAGAGCTTTAATTAGTTCACCAAATTGCGTGGGTTGTTTTGATTCCAATGGCTTGGGCTGCCTCCCAGGCCCTGGTGAGCAACTTGCGCTGCTTAGAGACCCGTGTGGACCAGCTTCGCCTGGACCAGCTCCGTTTGGCTTAGTGCTGGAGTTTTATACTTCTCTAACAGATTTTTTTTTTTGTAATTGCATATGATGTGAATGATGTTAGAGACTCCATCACATACGGTGCACGCATTGTTCATGAATTTGGTTGGGACAGATTTTGTAGTACTTTGCTAAGTTTGGAGGTTTGGTAAACTGTATGTTCCTACAGGCCGCTGCCATCCTTTTTGCCGAGGTCTTTGTGTGGTTCTGCATGTCGTTTCCTTGCTGATTTTAAGTATTCCATTAGTTCCTCGTATGCGAGAGAGGTTGACGGCTCTGGGGTAGCTTGCGAAGATGCCAGGAAGGTATGCCCACGGGCTATCCTGTCGATTCCCTCGTGTGCCTATATCCACCGAATTGTGATTCAAGTTTCCAATCTTGTTTTCCTGCTCCATTATTTGGTTTGCCCGTTTGCATACCCGTCCCAGGTGGAAGGCTCCACAGGCCTTTTTGCAATCGCTGAGTATATGTGTTTTATTCCTTAGTTGTTGGTCTGTTTAACAGCAAGGGCGATTGCTATTTCCTCGGCATGTTCTACGTAGTCTTGGCCGATAAGCTGGTCACCTCTTTTCTGTTGTGGTTTACTGCGGTGGCTACAGCCACTTTTCTCCCCAGATAGGGGCTGGCGTGTGCATAGAGCAGGTCGCTGTTTCTGATGACATTATTTTGTATGTGACGACTTCTTGCTTGTCGTTTTTGGCTGTTGTGAAGACGGTCCATGTTTCCGGCGATTGGAACGAACTTGTATTCAACTCTGCTCTCGAGAGTGAGTGTTTCTCTTTGAGGATTAGTTTCCTCGATGATGGGTCGTTCCAAGATGTTCAGCAGGTGTCCTCCAGTCTGATTTTGTTCTAGTTTACGTTCTTGGCAGATCAGGATAGCTGTTTTGTGTTCTTCGTAGGTGGCCGAGATGTCCATTGCCTTAAAAGCTTAATTGGGCGCATGGAATTGCTGATGCGAAGGCTAATTTATACGCTTTCCGGAATTGTGCATAAATTATCCGTACTTCCGTTTTGGTGACTTAATGTTATGGGAGGTTTTAGGTCCTAAGAACCTAATTACCCTGCGGGCCGCATCGAGCGATACAAGATTACGTGCGCCTTTTATCCGACATTGTTTCTCCCAATTCTGGGTTACGGCGACGGCGATGCCTTTTTGAACGAACGAACTGTATACGCTTCGCATTTTTTACGTCTTCCTTTTCTCGCAGGGAGACTCGGGGGGCCCCGCTGTGCAGCGTAACAGCGGCCTGTACGCCCTGGTTGGCGTCGTCTCGTTTGGCCTAGGATGCGGGATCTTTCCCGGCTTCTACACTAGGGTCTCCGCCTACATCCCTTGGATCGCTGAGAACATGGCTGCGCTGCGCGCTTAGCTCGGGGCCCTGCTGGTTTGCTGCAGCAACCCCAAACTCATGGAGTGCTGCCCAAGCTTGTGCCAACCTGCCTTTTATGAAGAGCGGCGCGTTTACCTCAACTCAGTGCTGAATGCTTATTAAATATCGCACAGCCAAATTATTGATGCCTACCATCTGATAACATCTCATGCTATAGCCACATAATAAACTTGATTTAAAAAAAAAATGAAAAATTTTTTTTTTTAAATTTTGTGACAGCGCATCTACGCCCTTAATAAACACACAATTACATTCAAGTGACGGCAACGTTGCGAGAACTTATGCGGTGCTCAAAAAAGTGGGGGATGAGGAGATAGCGGAAGAATAAAAGGTACTGCAGCGTTGTAGATCCTTCGTGGCTTTCTTTATTAATGCATTTCTACGCGTAAGAGCAACAGCCCGTGCTCACTATGGAGAGGAAGGCTACGTAGCTCTTTAACGTTAACGTCAGCAGTATGAACTTGAGATAGCAGGGTAATTTCAGGTTGAACTCCGTTTTTCAAGAATTATAAAGCGAAACTGGTCGTCAGAAAACAAAATTAGAAAAATTACTTGGAACATTTTGTAGCTGCCTAAATCTTCACAAGAAGTGAAACAAAGAAATTGACAGTAATGAAATTCAGTTGGTTCGGTTTGTGGGGTTTAACGTCCCAAAGCGACTCAGGCTATGAGAGACGCCGTAGTGGAGGACTCCGGAAATTTCGACCACCCGGGGTTCTTTAACGTGCACTGACATCGCACAGCACACGGGCGTCTTGCTTTTCGCCTCCATCGAAAAGCGGCCGCCGAGGCCGGGATTCCTGATTTCCACTAGAATGTCAGTAACGAGTTATTTCTCTTACCCATTCTGCACGCTTCCTATCTCTTAATGTTACCCCTACCATTTTTCGTTCCATAGCCCTCTGCGTTGTTCTCAACTTAAGTAGAACCCTCTTGGTTAGCCTCCACGTTTTAGCCCCATAGGTGAGTACAGGTAAGATGCAACTGTTGTATACTTTCCTCTTGAGCGATACTGGTAAGCTGCTAGTCATAATCTGCGAGTGCTTGCCACATGCGCTCCATCCCAATCTTTCCCTTCTAGTTATTTCTCTTTCATGATCCGGATCTGCCAGTCCTAAGTAGGCATATTCGCCTACTACTTCCAGTGCATCGCTACCTAACGGAAACTGCTGTTCCTTCCCGAGGCTGTTGAACATAACCTTAGTCTCCTGCATATTGATTTTCAGGCCTACCTTTCTACTTTCCCTGTCTAGGTCATCAACCATTATTTGCAGTTCATCCCCCAAGTTACTTAGCAAGGCAATGTCATCAGCAAATCGCAGATTACTGAGGTATTCTCCATCTACCCTTATCTAACTACTCCCATTCCAAGTCTCCGAATACTTCCTTTAAGCAAGCTTTGAATAGTACTGGGGAGATCGTGTCTCCTTGCCTAACACCTTTCTTTATGGGAATTTTTTACTTTCCTTATGCAGAACTATGGTTGCTGTGCAGCCACTATATATATCTTCCAGCACTTTCACGTACGGCTCGTCTACCCCCTGATTTCGCAATGCCTGCATCACCGCCGAGGTTTCTACTGAGTCAAATGCTTTTTCGTAATCAGTGAATGCTATGTATAAGAGCTGGTTATATTCCGAGCATTTTTCGATCACCTGGTTGATGGTATGGACATGATCGATAGTATATTACCGTTTCCAAACTATTCGCAATGGTACTCAGAACACACACACACACACACACACAAAAAAAAAAACTAGTGAAAACCAATTGCACCAGAAGAACAAAAACTTCACTTATTTTGGGTTAAAATCAAGGATATCAATGGACATTTAGGTATGTGATAAATAAATTATATCAGAGAAAGAAGCAAGAATACTTGCTTCTACGGGCACTAATGGGAGGAAGAACAGCTGCCGGGAGAAACGGTCCTATGGGAGAAACGGTTTGTTCTTTTAAATACTCCAGTAAGGCCAATGCTGTTTTCTAGATTATTAACTGTTGTGAGACTGTTGATCTCGCGATATTGCGACTTTCCTGTCCTATAAAACTAATTTACGTATTGATTTATAGGAAAGCAAAGGCTCAATATCGATTTGACATTTATCGGACTTAAAGGGACACTGAACAGAAAAGTGAAGTGGGCTTGCATCGATAGAACATCAAATCCGGACCACAAAGAGATCACTATTACTGAAAACAAAGTTCTAGTAAGGTAGAAAAGAGCAAGAAAAAAGATACAGGTATCGCCGCCACAACTGAAACGGCCGAAGCTCGCAACTGCAAGTCACGTGACGCGCAATGAATCTCGGAGGCTGACAAAGGTTAATTACGCTGCATGTTATACGCGAGTAGTAGGTTTTCTCTCCACCATAATAACATGCTTCTATCACGTGGATAGGATAGGATAGGAAATACGTTAATTTCTCTAGGAAGGTCTTGTGCTAGTAGCAGAAGAGGTCCATCTTCCGTCTTCTCACAGGGTCGGCGCCCCTATTCCAGGGCTCCGCTGAGCTTCGCTGCTCGCTGGGCATGCTGGATCAGACCTAGTTGGCAATCCAGATCGCCGCTGGAGAGCCGGCTCTCCCACTGTTCCGCACTCAGGTCTTTACTAAAGCTATCGTTATTTCTACATTGCCACGTGATGTGGTATAACGAAGGTTTGCTACCACACCATAGGCAGGTGTCCCGATATTGCGACGGGTAAATCTTGTTTAGGATATGCAGGTTAAGGAATGTTCCTGTCTGCAGTCTTCGCCAGTACACTGCCTCTTGTTGTTTTAGATCCCGATGAGGCGGCGGATAGCGGATCCGTACCCCCTTATAGTAGTTCAGAATGTCTGAGTACGGTAGGGCCGACTCGCTCGGGTAGATCGTCCGATTGGGAGGAAGATCGGCTCGTGTACCCTCGAGCTACCTCGTCGGCGCGTTCGTTCCCTGCTATGTCGGTGTGTCCTGGCACCCAGTAGATGTTGTGTGTGACTTTATATGGGGTCGCGCTCTGGAGGAGCCTGAGCGCGGCGCGACCTATGAGGCCGTTCGTGTAGTTAGGGCACGCTTCTCTCGAATTTGTAAGAATCACGTGGAGACGACGGGGAAAATGTAACCTAAATGGAACAAGGCAAAGAGAAACCTACTTGGCGGCGCCACAGGCGGCTTTGTTCTTAGTTTCGGTGATGTTCTGGCGCAGGGACGCTCGCATAGCTTTGCTTTAAACGTGCAGCTGAAACGGCTAAGGGCTCTTCGGAAGATCATGTTTCGCCGCGCACCTGCGCCGCTTCAACCCGCAAAAGCCATCGCACGATCTGTGGTGTTGAGGCCGTTGTAGTGCAGGCCAGCAGTCGCTGCGAGAACACCGATCATTGTCGGATTCAGAAACTGGATCCATGGCTGGTACAAAAGAGAAAATATGTTGACGACGGTACGACGCAAAGGCCGGCGGTAGGTTTTATGCATGCTTTCATTTCGGCTGCTGCTGGACCACACCACTCGCCGCGGGCCAGCTATCATGGAGTCTGTAATACGTCATGGACGGTGTCATTTTATCCAATACGTAGTTGGGTTGAACTGTTTGAATTCAACCGGCAGAGAAAAAAAAGCTGCAGAACTTCTTATCGCAATATCTCATCAATAAATGCATCTTTGCTGCCGGACAAGTGAGAGCAATGTCACGAAATATCGTAGTATTGGATTCCGCTAACATAAAAATTGTCAGTGTCCGTTTAAAGGTCAAAACAGTATAGGCAGTCTAAATCGGAGTTCGTACTCCTGGAGTCTTTTTACGCTGCGAAGCTCACATGAGGCTTTTGCTCACTGTTTTAACGTGAATTTGCAGCGCAGCTGTTAGCTGTCAGATCTGCCTAGCTTCGTATCTGACCATTTCTAGGCTCTTCAAAGAAGGCTTTGCCTTTATCACTACAAGAAAGAAAGCAATAAACGTTGTTTTGAGGGAAGAAAATGGTGCAATCGACACCTAAACAGCGCCGGCCGTGAAAAGGAGCAACGAGGCGCTGTAGTGCGAGACTCTGGAATATTAAGTCCACCTGGGGTTCAGTAACGTGCACTGACATCGCACATCACACGGGCGCCTCATCTCATGCGCTCAGTGAGAAAGAAATAGATGTCGTCTCCAGAATAATTGAGATCACCTTTTTATCGCGCACTTGATTGCAGATCAACGTGCATAAATCGTACAGCACACAGGCGTGATTCGATTTACAGGCGGTGGCCATCTTGTGAGCTTTTTCTCAGACTGAGCATCAAGGCTTTTGATAATGTCAGACATGCTGCGATCTTAAAAAACCTCCACGGACTCGGGGTCTGGAGCCCACACCTACAACTATATCCGATACTTTTTCTCGGGTAGAAAGTCCTCCTTTCGAGTAGGAGATCTCCACTACGATGATTTTCCCCTCGTAAGGGCACCCCTCAGGGATCCGTCCTCTAGCCTTTTCTCTTTAATATCGCAATGCTCAAACTTTCACACTAATTAGATCAGGTTACATCCTTGACGTCACATTAATTCACTTCTTGTCTACCCATTTTAGCCTTCGGTACTTCCAAATTGCGCGCCAATCCCTTCCTACGCCCTTTTTTGGCTCGATTGCAAGTTGCGTGACGTCACATCCTTGACGTTACCTTAATTGACTGATTTAATTAACAATTTTAGTATTTGATACATGCAAACGTGGCGCCAAGCCATTGGCTAATCAGACCATTTTCGCCTTTACTTTTACATTTCTGTCTCTAATTAATTACCTAATTAATTTATTGGACCAATTATTTTTTCGGAGACAACATTACGTCACCCTCTATCGATTGACACTGCTCTTAACCTTTACCACTTCTCAATTACTCACAACTGCTGCGGACAACGTTTACATTGTTTGCCTGTAATTAGGTACCTAATTAACTTATTGGCCTGTATTTTTTCAGCACCAACATTACCTCACCTTCTATCGATTGACACCACGGAGTAACCTCTACCGCTTCTCAATTACCCATGGAAACGTTGCGCGGCGAAGAGACTAATGCCACAAGCTGCAGAAGAGAAGAACCTTCACAAATATCTTAAACTGACTTGAAAAACGCTGTAGGGAAAGTTAGCAAGTGTGTCATCGAATTTCCAGCGATATATGTTTTAAAGGAAAATTAGGGCGGGCTAGATCCGGGGCCAGGCCTTCCTCGAAAGCCAAGGGACGATCGGCTAGAGATCCGGACTATCAAACTAGCTGTATATACGCAAACTACATCAAAATATGACGATTTTCTCTGTGAGTGTGTGCATTCTCGTTTACTGCACATGTTGCCCTGCAGTTCGGTGTGGTGGGTGGTAGAAACATTTTATTGCCATTGAACAAACAGTGGGGGCGAAGCACCCTGCATGGCACTTGGGTGCTCCCTTACTATGTGGGAGACAGCCTTATAAAGCAAAAGAAAGTCCTTGAAGAGCAATCCTCCTCATAGCACTGGAGATAATCTTCCGTTGTTCTTGACTTGAAGTGCTCTTCAGGAGAGACTCCCAGTAGGACTCTGCGACGTTCGGTGATGGGGGATGAGGAAAGGTTGGGCATGTAAGAAGGATGTTGTGATGATGGTGATTGTGGCGAGCGTGCGGGTGGCTCGAAAGGAAGTGAAGTGTGGCCGCGTGCGGGGCGGGCCAGTGCGCGTGAGTTTGTTCCGGCAAGCGAACGGGTCGGACGCTCCTGGGCGTCGCTGGCGGCGGAGTTCATCGTCCTGGGCCTGGCGTTCAAGGCCGGCTCGCCAGCACCTGTCGGGCACCTGGTCCGAGGGCTGGTACTGCCCAGCGCTTCGCCATCCGGCGAACAGCTTGCGGAGACAGCTCAACCGCTCCAGCGTGCCTGGCCGCCGCACTTGTGCTGCCGCACTGGTGCCGCACTTCGCAGTACCCGGGCGTGACGCGGTACCCCGCGGTACACCGCAGTACCCCGGACTGTGAAGCAGACGCCGGACACAGACGCCGGAGCGTGGCCTGCCGCGCTACCGAGTCCTCGGGCGACTGGCGTGAACGGAGCACCGGCGGACTCGCCTGCACCGGCATCTAGTCCACGAGCGGAAAACCAGAAGTAGGACGGTTTCGTGTTGGGACATATCCTATTGGGATAAGCTAGGCTGTATGCATGTCTGTGCCAGTTACGTTAATTGGTCAAGAAAAGAAAAGCGTCCGTGTGTCTGTGAACCTGCTCTGCTACCTGCCCAGAGCTCCTGAACGGACCTGGGCCCATATATAACATCACAGATGTGTATGAAGTGTCCTGGTTTGCCGCACAGTCTGCATGATGAAAACTGGTCTGGGTATCGGGCATGTAGAAGTATAGGGTATGGAGCCGTCCGAAGCTTCGCCAGTGTACGGCCTGCGCTATGGTGAGAAAGGGGGCTGGGGATGCATATTCCCTTCGTTTGTCCCGGTAGTACACGAGAATATCACGGAAAGAGAGAAGGCGCTCCCCGGCCTGTACAGAGGGCTCCGTTTCACTAGCCCGGAATGTAAGACCTCGGGCTAGGGAATTAACCTCTTCGTTGCCAGGGAGGCCGGCATGTGCTGGCGTCCAAATGAGGCTTATAGTGTGGCGGGGCTGCCAGAAGCGTAATATGCGAGCAGCGGTGCGGGATATATAGCCGTTGGCCTAATTTAGAATCGCAGATTTGGAGTCAGAGGTAATTTTTGTGGCAGATGTAGAGATGAGAGCAAGCGCGATGGCTGCCTCCTCTGCCTCTTTGGCAGAATTGGTGATTATAGAGCTGAAAGTAAGCAGCTTTGCTTGATTGTCGGCTACAGCCAGGACCATACGGGAGCCTACGTATATTCTGCTGCATCTACGTAGACCACCTCTTGGTCCTCGCTATATTGTCTGTGAAGGGCATGAGCCCTGGCTATTCTGCGGCCCTGGTATCGCTCAGGGTGCATGTTTTTAGGGATTGGAGGTACGATGAAATTAGAGCGGAGGTTAGGAGAAAGGGGTACACCGTCAATGAGGTGTGTAACTGGGCTTAGGTTTAAGTGGGATAATAAAGTACTGCCAGCCGCCGAGTTGGATAGGCGCGCTATTTGTGCCGTTAATGTAGCCTCTCTAAGTTCCTCGAAAGTGTTGTGTACACCGAGTTTAAGGAGTCGGGCATTAGATGTGCTGGGGGGAAGTCGTAGACCCGTTTTCTTGCAACTTCGTAGGAGCGCGTTCACCCGGTCTCTCTCCTTTTGTTTGAGGGGGAGGTATGGGAGGGCATATGTGGCGCGGCTTATAATATAAGCCTGGGTGAGGCGAAGTGTGTTTCGCTCCAGTAAGCCAGCCAGACGGTAGGCTATGCGGCAAATCAGTCGGGTGGTCTGTTGATTTTGTCTGTGGAGAGTCTTTATGACTTCTCCGCGCGCACCACGAGTGAAGAACTAGACCCAGCACACGGATTGTGGATACTAGTGGGATCAAATGGGTACCTAGCTCGAGGGAAATAGGCGGACTGCCTGAATCGTATTGTTTGGGGCGGTAGAGAATGAGTTCTGATCTTGAAGGGGAGCAAGTTAGGCCACGTTCCCTTACATAGGTGTCAATGGTGTTTAGTGCCAATTGTAGATGTC
Organism: Amblyomma maculatum; assembly: GCF_055883805.1. Lineage (NCBI taxonomy): Eukaryota > Metazoa > Arthropoda > Arachnida > Ixodida > Ixodidae > Amblyomma > Amblyomma maculatum. The sequence goes on along the minus strand of NC_139349.1, from coordinate 53,559,794 downwards.
CCTCTATTTCGGCATCACTGCTGTGGTTAGCCCAGACAGTGATGTCGTCGGCGTAGAGGCTGAAATGAATGTCGGGGATTTGGGCTAATTTTTCGGGTAAGTGGAGAAGTGCTATGTTGAATAGTATAAGGGAGAGGATGGCGCCCTGGGGCGTACCTCGTGCACCTAGCGTGATCTCTGGAAGGCAGTGGTCGCCAAAGGTAAGTGTGGCTGTGCGCTGGCTCAGGAAGTCCCGGACGTAATTATGCAACTTGGCGCCGACTCTCAGGGTTGTAAGGTTCTGAAGGATTGCTGAATGTGTAACATTATCAAATGCTTTGGTAAGATCCACACCTAAGATGGCTTTGGAATCATAGGTTTGACAGTCGAGAATATGTTTTAGCTGTAAGAAGGCATCCTGTGTAGGAAGGCCAGCACGAAATCCAAACGTGCAGGTGGGCATGAGTTCGGTGGGGGCGCTCGCATTATTCATGAATTATTATCTTAGCAGTGTGTACCATGTGTGGTCACGTCTTCCACTTGAGCTCTGATTGATTGATTGATTTATAGGAAAAGAAAGGCGCGGTAACTGCCTCACTTGCTTTCTGCGGACACCTCAACCGCGCCGTAAAAACTTATTTATTTATAGGAAGGGAAAGGCGCGGTAACTGTCTCACTTGCTTTCTGTGGACACCGCAACCGCGCCGTAAGGGAAGGGAGGAAGAAGGGAGTGAAAGTGGAAAGAGAAAAAGAGGAGCCGTAGTGGAGGGCTACGGAGTAATTTCGACCACCTGGGGATCTTTAACGTGCGCTGACATCGTACAGCACACGGACGCCTCTTCGTTTCGCCTCCATCGAAACGCAGCCGCCGAGGTCGGTTTCGAATCCGGGTACTCCGGCACAGTAGTCGGGCGTCTTACCACTGCACCACCCCGGCGGGGCACTGAAGCGTGCCTTTCATAATTGGTTCACAGGAATGGAAAGGCGCCGTATCTCTCGCACTTGCTTCTGTGGACACCTGAATCATGCAGTAAGGGAAGGAAGGAAGATGGGAGTGAAAGTGGAGCTGGTTACAATGGAAAGGCGTGGTATCTGTCACGTTTGTTGTTGTGGCTGTAAGAAGGAGGTTTCCACTTTCACTCCCACCTTACTCCCTTCCCTTACGGCGCGGTTGAGGTGTCCACAAGAGAACAAGTGATACAGTTACCACGCCTTTCCCTTCCTATCAATCAATCAATCAATCAATCAATCAATCAATCAATCAATCAATCATTCAATCAATCATTCAATCAATCAATCAAAGAAAATGCATGGCTCTGTAGCTGAGCCACCTCCGGGGTGGCGAGGTGGTGAATGGTGGCATTCCTGGCCCTATGGGACTGGGATGGTAGGTCAGCGCCGCTTGCGGTGGGGGCTAGCCAGCCATCGAATTTTTATCTGTTGTAAGCCGTCAATGCACCCGCCACCGCTTAGGTGGTTGATGACAGCTGTCGCGGCGCGCTCTTTTTCTCCCTCTTCTTTTCTTTCTTGTCTGCTTTAAGAAAAAATTGCCCATAATTACGTTACTTAATAATGCGAAATTTGAGCGCAGCTTATCGGCTGTTTCACATTTTCGATAGATTGAGGCAAAGATTTCGAGCAAGACACGTATGTACAATTACAGACAACTTTATTTTTATTTTTTCACGCGTATTATATCAAGAAACACTGCACGAACAGTTCTTGGCTGTCATGAAAGAAGCTTTGTGGTCGGAGAAAAGAAGAGAGCAATTGAGTTATCGGAAGGTTGTGGGAAGCAGCGCGTGGGCCCATAGGAAAGTTGCGCGACGAACAGATAGCAGTGACTAACTGATGCCGCTGACGCCGCTAGCGAGTGAAGCGAGTGAGAACGGGATGCACGCACCGTGATCCGCTGCCAGCGAGCGGGCGTTTCGGCATCCGGAGAGCACCCTCGCCACCACGCAGGAAGAGAGGGGACCCCCTCTTCCTCTTTCTGCATGGCGGCGACGGTGTTGTGCTGTGCGATGTCAGCGCACGTTAAAGATCCCCAGGTGGTCGAAATTACTCCGTAGCCCTCCACTACGGCTCCTCTTTCTCTCTTTCCACTTTCACTCCCACCTTCCTCCCTTCCCTTACGGCGCGGTTGCGGTGTCCACAGAAAACAAGTGAGACAGTTACCGCGCCTTTCCCTTCCTATAAATAAATCAGTCTACGCAGTCACGTGGCAGACTCCCCTGAGGGGGAGGGACAGGTCGGTTACCACCGCTTGCGGCGGAGGCTAGCCTGCCATCGAATTTTTATCTGTTGTACGCCGTCATTGCACCCGCCACCGCTTTGGTGGTGGATGACGGCCGCTGTTGCGGCGAGCGTCTTCCTTCCCCTCTTCCTTTTCTTCTCTATTTTCTCTTCTGTCTGCACGAGGCAGCGGACGCCCCGTCGGGGTGGTGCAGTGGTAAGACGCCCGACTACTGTGCCGGAGTACCCGGATTCGAAACCGACCTCGGCGGCTGCGTTTCGATGGAGGCGAAACGAAGAGGCGTCCGTGTGCTGTGCGATGTCAGCGCACGTTAAAGATCCCCAGGTGGTCGAAACAGCTCCGTAGCCCTCCACTTCCTCTTTCTCTCTTTCCACTTTCACTCCCACCTTCCTCCCTTCCCTTACGGCGCGGTTGCGGTGTCCACAGAAAACAAGTGAGACAGTTACCTCGCCTTTCCCTTCCTATGAATAAATCAGTTTAAATCAGGCAACGGAGGTGGCTCAGCTACAGAGCCAGTAGTAAGCCCGTGCATTTTCTTTTCCTTCTTCCCACAGCCACAACAACGCAGTCACGTTATCTTGACTGGCTAGCGGCGGCATCAGTGAGTCGTTGCTAGCGCTGTCTCCGGCGACCCCCCCCCCCCCCCTTCCTCCCACTCTTCCTGTCCTCGTGTTCTTCGGTTGCTGCGCGCGCTCCTGCCCCCATCGTTCGCCGCTGATTGCACCCCCCCTCTCGTCTTCCTGCGAGGCTCCGATTGCCGAAGCGCCGGCTTGAACTGAGGGGATGAAAGGGGGAGCGAAGCTGGTTACGAGGCCGACGCGGTCGACGCCGACGCCGACGACGACGCGAAAACCAGGAGCGGGCGCAACTCTAAAAGAAGAGGGAAAGAAAGAAGCGCGCCGCTACAGCTGTCGGTAGCGGGTGCAATGACGGCCTACAACAGATAAAAATTCGGTGGCAGACTAGCCCCCTTCGCAAGCGGCGTTGACCTACCAGTCCCAGCCCCGTAGGGCCAGGAACAGCCACCATTCATCTGGACACCCGAATCGCGCCATAAGGGAAGGAAGGAAGGTGGGAGTGAAAGTAGAGCTGGTTACGAGGGACAACGTCGACGCCGCGAAACCCAGGAAGGAGCGACAAAAAGCTGCGCTCTAAAAGCGAACTATTTTCACTGAAATGATACCCGAGCCCCCCTGTACATGGCCATACAGCGAACACAGCGATTTATACAGTGCTAATTATGGATCACTCAAGAGCAAGAAGACACAAATACATACACGTGATAAAATCACCCATTTGCCTATTGATATTTAATGAGTTATAACAGGGACGTTGATTTGATGAGATAAACACTACATTTTTCTACCTGAATGTTTCATGTTTTTTATTTCATGTGAGTTTGCGGGGTTTGTCACGTGATCACCAATTGCTTGAGTTAGAATTTCTCTAATATGATAACAACTGTATTATATAGAACAAATACAGTTGCACTTTTGAATAACAGAGCTGTTAAAGGGAACTTTTCATTTTTATGGATGTCGATTTCGGAAGCACTCTGTTTATGTAAGCGCGCTTACCAGAATAGTATTGCTTGGCCCTCTATTTTCTCCTCGCTTTCTTAAGTGCTTACTAAGGTGTACTACACGCAGTTAGCAGTGTACTGAATGGCCAAATGATGGTCGCAGGTTGAGGTCTGTACCCTCACAGGAGGAGCGCACCTAGTGCATCCTTCCATCTGACAAGGCAAGCAGTGTACTGAATGGCCAAATTGCCGAAATAGTGCGTCAGGGGTGCCCGCTCTCCCCGGTACTCTTCATACTTTCGCTCGACCCGCTGCTGCGTAGGGTCGCCGCGTACAGGTGTATTCGAGGTTGTCCATCAGTAGGACAGGAGACTGTCGTTGTATTTGCATACGCGGACGACATTTCACTTTTCGTGCGTGACAATGACAGTTTCATTGTTTTTTTTGAACATATTTTCAGAATACGCAGCTTTATCTGGAGCGCAGCTCAACACGAAGAAAAGTAACGCACTCCGCTTCGGTCAGTTCAAGGGCCCTTAACGCCGCCGTGCCGTTTGTGGACGCAGTGCGTGTACCTGGCGTGCTATTTGAGCCAAGCGGAGTTTCTCTCCGCACCTGGGAGAGCTTTCGCGAGCAATGCACGTGACGCAGCGCGTTTCAACCTCACGCTCAATGCTAAAGTCAGTTTCGTCAAGACACGAGCGTGCGCTTTCCCCCTTCATGTGGCGCGTATCGCGACAATCCCGCGCCCAAACAAAAGTCCCTTATAGGGACTTTCGTTTGGGACGGCAGGACAGCGCTAGTCGCCTGTCACATCCTATACCTTCCGACGAGCAGGGGAGGCCTTGGCCTGCTGTGCATACCGACAGTGGCTCGAGTACTCGCGTTAAGGCTGGTGGAGAAGCTATTAGCTGACGAGTCTTACCCTGGTCGCTCGCTCATCCTGTACTGGATGAGCACGGCTCGTCATCTGCTTACACCCGAACATTATACCTCTGTCCACAGGCGTACAGACCTCTTCCTTTTTACCGCGAGGTTGCTGAGACAAAGTCGACTCTCGATGCTTACCTGTCTGATGTTAATGCAGGCGACCTACCAGCCATATGCATCAGCGAGCTAGTTTCCTAGTTGCCGTTCGCAGGCTTTCTGCTGATGAGCAACGAGAGACCGCTGTCCAATGGCGAGAGTGGCCAGCTTGTCGGCTGCCAAATTAAGTGTGAGATCTTGACTGGCTTAGGCGCTGGGGCGTCCTCCCCACGCGACAGCGTCTTGCCATATGGGGTATTGTTCCCAATGACCAGTGCGCCAACTGCAGTGCTCCCGAGAGCCTCTCGCATGTTTTTTCCGAATGTGTAGTTGCGACAACAATGTGGCGGCTCGCATATAGAATGTTTAGCGTCCGCATGAACCCCCGCGTCAGTCGCCGGCGCAACCCTTTCGAACGTCTTGTGTTTACTGTGGTCCTGTTTATGTTGTGGCGTCGCAGTGCCTCGCTTAGGCGCGCCGCACTCCCGCCCGCGCAATGTATCCAGCATTGCAGATGCTGCGCCTCGTCATTTGGAAGTATTTGTCTGGACAGTTAGAAACGGACGGCGAGGTGCGGTTTGTTGTACGGGGAAGCAGACTTGAGATGCCTGTCGTAATTTATTAGAATAGGCCATAAAGGCTTCGGTGCGGTAAGCATGGCTTGAAGGTTCCCCACAGTACTCATTTTACGGCCTAACCAATGTTATTGCGTGATTTGTATGTATTATAGAATCCGCGTGCTTTACTGTGAATGAATGAATGAATGACAGATACAATTTTGTGCAGGGGGGGGTAGGGGAGCGGTCGTTAAGGGGCCGCCCCTTACAATCACTATGTGGGCTCCCTCTTACGGGAGCCCATTGGCGTCGGCCGCAGCCCGGGTCTGCTCGACCATGATCCGTTGGGCCGTCAGGTCAGAGCAGTCAAGCAGGGCTACCTCCTACTTCTACCGGGAGGGTTGGATAGGGGGGATAGATCTGGGGCTTTATGACATGTTCCCACGATGTAAAAGTGTCCGAGGAGTTCTCACAGTGCGAGAATTTCCCCGTGGAAGCGGGGTCAAGGTATTTTTATACAGCCGGGCCCAGTAAAAGTTTGGTCACCTCTTAGAGATGAATTCGGATTTCTGCGGAGCGGAGGATGAAGGCTAATTGCTGGGACAGGCGTGATACCTTTGCTCGTGAATGGGGGTCGAGTTTGTGTATCTTTATCGGAGTTTGCTCTAGTCGGGCAATTTTTCCTGCGCGGAAGGTCTTGCCAATGGAAGGGAGCAAAAGGTTGTATTGAGTATGCTGTGCATGTTGTTGCCGAGGCTTCCCTCGGTGTTGAATCAGTTTGCGTATTGAATATTTTTGGTGAGGGTAAGGTCTGGACACGTGTCTCAGGTCACGGAGTTACCTCTGCGAGTTGGGTGGGTGGGGTCGGTTCGAAGAGTGAAGCTCAATGTGCACATAAGTTTCGCCAGCTTACGCCCACATTTCTCTTCACGCGCGTATCCCCAGATCGCGATGGGGGCGTTAAAATCGTTAACGATCAATATAGGATCCCTGCCCGCAATCTTTAAAGTACGGCTAAAATGTCTGAGAAAATAATGTTGGCTAGTCTAGGGGAACGATAAATGTTTAGAAACGTGTAGCGGCGGTGTCTGCTTTCGTAGCGAAAGGAGGGCCACCATCACGTTCGAGAATTCCGTTTTGAGGTCTAGGTCAACGAGCTTGGCTGTGTAATCTCCATGCACGCAGATACAGGAGAGGGTGTCATACTGAAACGTGGTATAATTTGTAAATGTGGGACCGCTCTCTGCATGGCTCTCTGGAGAGCTACCATAGCAGGAAGTAGCTCTAAAATTGTGCGAAAATGTCTCGTAGGTCGGCCAGCATACTGTGTGCGTTGAAACCTTAACAGTTTCCCTAGGTAATTAGGATGGAGGTGACCAATTTCGATTGGGGGGGGGGGGGGGATTTTCTAGGTTCAGGGTTGCCCACTATTATCGGCAAGAGTGGTAGGTGATTGCAAAGGAGATGCTCCGGAGCCAGAAATCACGGAGAGGGGGAGCATCCTCCATTATGAAAAGGGAGAAAATGTCTTCGTCATCGAACTCGAGCTATCGTCGATCAAGAAAGGTATATCTGAAAGCATGAGGTTCAAATTATTCGGGTTATCAGTAATAACCTCTTTATAATCTTTATCATCTGGGTATAAATCAAGGAACTTTGAGCACAGAGCGTTCTTGTGCACCGTTTGCGAGTTTGTTGTGTATAGTCACTGGCACAGCTCGCATAAAGAAAGTCATCACGCGATACAGGAATAAGTCTCTTTCATGTATACGTCTTGACAGTATGGTTACTAAAAATATTACCACGATAACTGGGACGGCTTGCTCGGAACGAACGAGAAGATACATACCGCCCACAGAACTGCGACGTTGCCACTAAATTGTCGAAGCCGCCTGAATGAGACCCAGTGTTCGAAAAAAAAAAAAAAACAACACCAACAACACCAACAACAAAAATAACAAAGGTTACTCACCTTTCTCGCACACATGCGGGTACAGGAGGCATCATTGCATTTGAGTGATTTATTCTGGTTAGCAACCTTTTTCTTTCAAGCGCCCGCATATTTTGAGTAGAGCCTTCTTTCGAAAAGCGGCGCTAACAGTCAGACTTGGCCACTCACAATAAGCTCTTTTCTTGCATCACAAGAGAGACGAACGTTTAAAAGAGAACGGAATTTAGGCAATCATACTGCAAAGATGCTGGCCGTTGCACTGTTAACAGCTGTCCTGGTTGCTCTGCAAGCAGAAGCAACGCAAGGTAAGAATTTTTTTTTTGCATTGCTGGTAATTTCTCTTGTTTATAAGGCGTTTTAGATGCTTTACAAACAAGCTAATGAGTAACAGAATTATACTTCATCAATTATGCACGGATGTTTTTGCATTCAGTAGTGGGTGCAGAATTGTAGAAGCTGAAAAATATAGAGTGGTGACAAAGATTTTGCCCACGAAAGTATGAAATCCACTGAAAAAATAAAGCCGATGTAACTGCGGTATTCCTTTCGCTCCTTTTACCAGACTGACTTTCAAAACAAGTTTCCAGCATAAGGAAGTACGTTTTTTAACTCCAGTGTGTTGATCTCCTTCCACTTTCACTTTAGCTGAGTTCGTATGAAAAGCGACTTATCCACACTGTTGCACGATTGATAAAGAAGCTACCCTAGAGTCACCGAAACACCATGACCAGCAATTATGGCCAAGTGCCCATCACAGAAGTTTGGCGGAGTGTATTAGTGAGCAATAGCGAGATTTATAATAGGGGGACCCTATCGGGTAGCGGCACAGAGGAATAACGGGGCGAGAATGCGCACGTGCGGAAAGCTGCGTTGAAAGGGCAGAGGGAATAGCGAGGTGGAGACGCACACGCACCGGCGCCATGCTGTTCCTCTATGCTCCTAAAACCGATAGGGTCACCCTATTCTAAATCTCATCATCATCATCATCCTGACTATATCCACTGCAGGGCGAAGGCCTCTCCTATATTTCTCCAATTAACCCGATTCTGTGCTAGCTGCATCCACTTGACCCCAGCGAACTTCTTAACCTCATCCGCCCACCTAACTTTCTGCCGCCCCCTGCGACGCTTTCCTTCCCTTGGAATCCAGTTTGTTACCCTAAGCGACCATCGGTTATCCTCTCATCGCACTACATGTCCTGCCCATGTCCATTTCTTCTTGATTTCCACTAGAATGTCAGTAACTTGAGTTTTTTCTCTGACCCACTCTGCGCGCTTCCTATCTCTTAATGTTACCCCTACCAGTTTTCGTTCCATAGCCCTCTGGGTTGTCCTCAACTTAAGTAGAACTCTCTTGGTTAGCCTCCACGTCTCAGCCCCATAGGTGAGTACAGGTAAGATGCAACTGTTGTATACTTTCCTCTTGAGCGATACCGGTAAGCTGCTAGTCATAATCTGCGAGTGCTTGCCAAATGCGCTCCATCCCAATCTTATTCTTCCTATTTCCTTTTTATGGTCCGGATCTGCGGTTACTACCTGTCCTAAGTAGACATATTCGCCTACTACTTCCAGTACTTCGCTACCTAATGTAAACTGCTGTTCCTTGCCGAGGCTGTTGAACATTACCTTCTAACATTCTAAATCTCACTATAGTTAAATTGACTTTGACTCCGTGAGTCTAATTTTTTATGGAGACTCTGACATGTATTTATTTTTTATTTTTTATTTTTCGTGTGAAAAGCCAAAGTTTAGAGAGTTTGCTATATCCTGCTCTAAGTACGTTGAAATTCATTCACTAGTTGGTGTAGGTTTGGGAACCGCCTATATAAAGTAACTGAAAGCACGATAACGATGGGTTTCATATCAGCCAAGCAAGACCGATAAACCCTTCCTGGAATGACGGTCACGGCGCCGGACAGACGAGCCACCAGGAAGCTGCGGTCATGTGCTTTCTTCGCCTTTCTTATAATGTAATCTTCATTAGAGCATTCTAATCCGAGTAGGTTAATCCTTTAGTAAACGCCTTAGCACTGACCTTTAGTGTATATTCGTAAAGTAGTGATTTCTCGTGCATTTGGTTTGGTCTCATCTCCACTGAATTCATTCTTGAGCAGGTTAGTAAATTTGTATCGAGAATAAAGAAACTCAGTAACTTGATGTTCGCGTTACAATCGTAAAAGAGATATTCAATACTTTAGGAGAGAAACTTTATTCTCTAAGGAGAACTTGCAGCTGTACACAAGACGGTAAGAGTGCCACAGAAATCAGCAGTATCCATACGAGATTTTCTGGCCTCGATTTGTCGCGACGCTTTCTAACAGTTGAATCTTTTACGCGCAGGCGCTGTTGAGTGCGGCGTGAGCAGGACTCCAGGAAGGCGCATTGTGGGAGGTCGGAACGCTTTGCCCGGCGAGTTTCCTTGGCAGGTACGGACCTGTTTCCTTTGAGAGAGCAGCTCAGTAACTGAGGAACAAGAGGCGGAACCGTATATATGCATGAGCTATTAAGAATTAGAAGCTTTTAGTTACCATTATTAGTAACCTTGAGGCATCGTCGAGTGAACACCGAGAACATGCGAGCATCAAAATGTAAACATCCAGGCACGAGCAATATTTAACGAGACGAGTTCTTCGCTCTCTAAGGCTTCTGCGCCTTCCCCACAGGTCGAGGTGGTAGCAGTTCGATGTGCATTCGGGCACTTGGAATCAAGTCTTGCACTGTGCTCAGCTGTCAGCCCGTGGCGTTTTCCCCTTTAGCAGGCGTATGCCCGAAGAGCACTCAAACGTGCTGCTTCTATATTCTTGTCAGGCTTGCCACGCTTCGTGGGCGTGTGCGTTACTTTTATCCCCTCTTTTTTTTTTTTGTTATGAAATTGAGGTTGAACAAGGATGAATAGGAACTTTGCCTGGTTAATCACATTCAAGCACAGGTTGCTCTACAACCAACGTTTAGCTTAACAAATTATTCGGAATGATGAATGAGCTAGCGTATGAATTACATCGCAGATAGATTAAAGTCTGATAGGGAAGTGGAGGAATGCGCACTAAGAAAATGACAGAGGTTTGGTCATCGCTAAGCGCAAGTTTTACGTGCGAAAGCAGGTCGGTACGCGCCGTTTCAGTTACTTAACTTGCGTTTAACTTAATTTACCTATGTTTCAGTTTGCTTAGCGCGGCTAACAGCAAAGGCTATTTTCAGAATTCAGATCTCGACCACGCTCAGTATCTATATTGTTCATAGCAAAGCTAAGCGTGCTCTTTTCCGATAACAACACTTGGCTAGACGAAAGGAAACTGAAATTGTCTTATCTATTCTTGCGTGTGTCAGTCGTTTCTCACTACTTTGTTTTAACAACATATTCGCTGTCACAACTGTCTGGTGAGGATGCGTAGCCCCAGTCAAGCCTTTAATCTGGCTTTTTGGCTAGGTATCGCTTTAAACACTGGAATGTTGAAAAAAATATTGAATCAATTTAATTATTCGGTCGGCAAAATCCCCCGTACTCGATCAGCACTTAAATTGCGTATAAGGCAGCACGCAAGTACCATTAAAAAAAAAAAAAAAAAGGATAAACGCTTCAATAATGGCTCTTTGGCCTATAAATCTCTGAGAAAAAGAGTCTGATTCCACACGTATTACATAGTTGACTGTATATTATAGATTAAGCAGCCTGGTGTTAAACTGGTGCTTTTTTCAGGTACTTTGAGCTTTAAAAAATAAGAAAGCTGATATAGTGGAAATTAATTCGTTATGAGGCGAAGCCCGACTCCATTAAGTTTTCCATTTTCTGAAAGCACTCCACGTCTGAGCGTAAACTTCAGATGTCAGCGATATGGTGGACTAAAATGGAGACCAAAATGAACGCTTTCTCGTGCCATTTCTGTCACAGGTGGCGCTGAGAATCAGAGAATTTGTGTTCTGCGGAGGCGCCATTGTTTCGCCGACTGAAGTGGTGACCGCGGCTCATTGCGTTGAAGGGTAAGACTGCACCCGATGATCGTGTCGCACATCTTAATACACGCAGACAAAAAAATATATGCTAGGGAGCAGGTAAGTCGCACCATAAAGGTGTACATGTAGCCAAATGTGGCGAATGCAACCTTATAGAACAGGTAACGGGCGAACACAAAACAAGATTCCCTTGTAGACGTCGTGAGCAAGTGGCACTGTACCTCGGCGTTTACTGATTGAGCTTCACTTGGCTACCGTGACACTCACATTTTAATACGGAGTGCTTACGCTTAACGAGCATTTTGACAACAGATATAAATCCGGACATAACTAGAGGACAAGTTGACTAGAGCTAGAAAAATTCCATGAAAAAATTCTAAAAGAGCTTAAATAACAAAAAGGCTTCTCGGTGACTGTCGAAGCTCGTTCTACAGGCAATTTAAAAGCGTAAAAGACGCTTGAGCTTTAGCACAGCTTTTTGCAATTTTACAAATATTTCTTGGGACATACAAGCAATGGTTTTCATTCAATGTTCAGTATTGACCGTCGGAAAACAGCCCCTATAAGAATGCTGCTGAAATGCGATTGAACGAAAATCAGATGCGGAGTTTTGTAATTGTTGTTGTTAGGCTCTCAAATTATTATGCCACTGCACAATCTATAGGACGTCCATGTGCATAGTGTACTAAGAAGATGTCTTCAGGGGCATGCTGGGAGAGTAACGCTTTTGGGAATCACAAAAGCGTTCGTCCCTCGTCCGGCATGATCTGTCGACCGTTTCACGCCTTCCGCAAGGAGCCATAAAAACTTCCTTCATGAACTTCATTGCGGCGGTTTTCGGTAGAATACGTGCTCAGCTCATCTGTTAAGTAAAGCTTAAATAAAGGAATACTTATATATATTTGTTAGATATAAACATCGCCATCCCTTGTCATGCCTACTAAGAATTTGCAGGCATCAAAACTCATGACCACCTGAATTACTGAAAGAATAGGACCTATTTAAGTAACTGACGATTCATTATCGAACAAAGCGTCTCGATAACAAACATCGTTCGAAAACCCGATCAATGACTTATACGTATTAATTCAATGTCGTGCTTTTAGTGAACATGTTTTGTGTCTCGTAACGTTTAGTTTGCAGGTAACATTAATGTAAAATTCTTTCTGTTTGTTCAATCACGCGCGCAGAATGAGCCCAAAGCGACTCAATATTTTAGCAGGGAGTCTGAAGAAATCCGTGCCGCTGGATGACACTGCTCAAGAAAGATGGGTACGTAGCATCTCAAATTCACTGAAGTATCCGTAGTGCACGAAATCAACTACATAACATGTATAGGTTTAAAGTTAGTTACACCATATTATAATAAAAAAAAAACAATCAAAAACAACTACAGAAAATTTTGTTGCTACAACATAATTTTTGTGCGGTTTCTGATCATAAAATTGTCGTGAAAACCGACATTTGTTGATAACATAGCAAGTTTTAGTAGCCGCGACAGAAAATGGCTACAAAACTGCACACTGCAGAAAAATTACAGAACTAATAAAAGTACTGCGCAACTACGGAAAAGAATAAGAAAATTTGCGTTCTGCTTACGACCTTACGAGAAGACTATATACAGATATATTGGCGTAATTTTTACACAGTTCTGTCGCTTTTTCGACTGGGAGTATAGAAGCTACTTGGAATAGAAAAGAAAGGAAGGTATTTCTTGTAAGTAAAAAAAAAGAAAATGAATATTCAGATTAAGCTCATTGTTCTGTTTACTTCCTGGTAATAATAATAATAATAATAATAATAATAATAATAATAATAATAATAATAATAATAATAATAATAATAATAATAATAATAATAATAATAATAATAATAATAATAATAATAATAATAATAATAATAATAATTGGTTCACAGGAAGGGAAAGGCGCAGTATCTGTCACTAATGCTATGTGGACACCTGAACCTCACCGTAAGGGAAGGGATGAAGGTGGGAGTGAAAGTTGTAAAGTTCAAAAATGTCACCGTCTAACAAATTTTGGTTTGAGTTTAATGTCGATTATATTCAGAATATTTTCTTTCCTGCTATAAAAGAGTATACCTGCTATTGCTATTTATTCGTATTAATATACCCTTCAAATCTATGGCACCAAACAAACGCAGGTTAAAGAAATCGTTGTGCACGAGGGCTTCGCGGGCAATGATAAGCTGAGCAACGACATAGCCGTGCTGAAGCTCAACGAGTCGCTCGACTTCGAAGGCTCGGGAGGCTTTGTGGGGCCCGTGTGCCTACCTCAGGAGAATTACAAGGCCGATGCTCTGCTCACCGTTTCTGGATACGGCACGTTATTTGCAGGTAACACTTTCGACATTAATTCTGTCAAGTAATATGAAGGAGTGACTATTGCCAGAAGCGTCCTTGTAGCCTGTGCCTTGCTGAGGTTTACTTCGATAAACAGCGTGCGTCATTGCACTATGCAGCATGGCAAGACGCGAGCCACTTATTCGCAGCTTACCGCGCATATTTTCTCGGGAAGGTAGTCGCCCGTATTGAAAAATGTATATTGAGTGCAAGAAAATGTCATGACGCTGCGAAAAGCTAACCATTGTTTAGTAACTGACCTAAATCTGCTGCACATTACATCGTTAGTATGACAGGGATAACGCCATGTTCTCGCACGGCCTGTCTTCCAGCAAATATAATCAATCAATCAATAAATCAATCAATCAATCAATCAATCAATCAATCAATCAATCAATCAATCAATCAATCAATCAATCAATCAATCAATCAATCAATCAATCAATCAATCAATCAATCAGTCAATCAATCAATCAATCAATCAATCAATCAATCAATCAATCAATCAATCAATCAATGCCTGCTGCATAACAGGTGGACCAGTGGCAGGACAGCTGAGAGCAGTATCCGTGCCTATCATACACGACGACAAATGCGGCCGCATCTACAAGGAGGCCTTTGACAGCTTCCACGAAGACAACCCGTTTGATGCGGAGGCCATGTTCTGCGCCATGCAAGAAGGAGGTGGCAAAGACTCCTGTCAGGTAATGTCTACCAGAGTTAATTCTGTGCGGTGCGTATGACTACTGATATTTTTTAAGCGCATTCTGGAGGCTTGGTGCCTTGCAAAAATCAGAGGAGATAACGATTTCAGCCTGTGCGGTCTCGTGTTCAGAGTCTGCACAGAGCGAAGAGGGTGAGGCATAGATTGTTAAAAAGTCAGGACCAAACTACTTCTGACACCATGGTCAGGACGAAACCTCGCAATGAAAACAACAGAAATAGCGACAGAAGGATTAATATTATCTTAGAGCCAGTGTGGCAATCAAAAATATAAGCACGCAGGTGCGATATTTCTGTGTATTATATTGTGCCACACAGGTGCAGCCGCAGACGTGAAACATGGCCGAGTTTGTAGTAGCATAATGCAAGGAAGCATAAGTACACCAAAAACGCTACAATGTTAACAAGAACTCTTGCCTTCATTTTTTTTTTAAATCATACCACCACCCACCCTCCTACCCCTCATCTCTTTGCAAAGTTTTAAAAGCAGCAGTGTTGTATTAATTGAAGGCACCTATAACGAAAAGACGAGAAAAGAGTACTTGGGATGTGCTGGAGCAACATTAGAGAGTACATGTTGGGATGGGGCTGCAACAGCTCGGTTTTTTAGATTTCAGTGGACATTTAAGACGTATCTGAGGTGTCCAGACACCTGCGTTGGACAATGTTATCTGAGGTGCTTCGTTTCGCTTCATCATGCGCGAATGTCTGACAGGATGAGTAGCGTGTTACCAGGAAATTAAATGGCAATGAACGATAAGGAAAAGCACAACACAGTGTAGTCGCTTACAGTTGCAAATGTTGGCTGGCTTGCTGAAGTACACGCTCAATTATGCATTGAATATGCCTACCGAAGATGTATTACGGTTGTTCAGAGCACGAAACAGAAAAAGAGAACTAAGTTTATGTACGCATTTAAGAAATTACGCCAGAGTGAAAACGTATCTCACAGAAACTGGAGCCGTGTCCCAATCGATATCCGGTGACAAGTCAGCGCTTTCAAGTTAGGTAGAAGAACGATGAGTATGCATAATTCTTGTTAATGCGCAAAATTCTAGGTAATCTACAATGGACTGCCGTAGAGACCTGCATTTCAAAGTGTCCCACTGTTTTAATCGTCATCACTTGTTCCCTGTTCGCAGGGAGACTCTGGAGGACCCGCCGTTCAGCGGCGTGGAGGGTTTGCGGAGCTGGTGGGCGTGGTGTCTTGGGGCGTGGGTTGTGGCCACTCGCGCTATCCCGGTGTTTACACCGAGGTGTCGCGCTACGTGCCCTGGATCCTCAAGCACACGTCCGCCACCAAAGGAAACCCCTGACGAGGACGCCGTGTACCGTAGTGCCCCTGAGACAAGGAACCAATATCAGGCATTGCCAGAAGAAACCAAGCCATAGAGAACAATAAAACTACGTATTGCTGGCCTGAAAAGTGTTGGTGTAGTTTGATGTCGTATGAAATTTGGCACGAAACCACCACTGTTGGAAAATAAAAAAAATGAATGCGTAGAGTTTGTTAAGAGCGTCACGAATACAGAATGTCGTTACTATTCCGCTGTTTCATAGCCGAATGGGGAGTCCACGTTAGGCATGTCAACGAATATGTTATAGCTAAACGTATTCAGGGATAGCTTGCAACATGTAGTAGACCTGAAAAAAAGGGAAGTATGGAGTAATTATATAGGAATGCGTGCACACGCGTACATCGCTGCACATTCACTTTGGTTTGCTCACGCAGTATTTGAATTATTTATCTCAACAAATCCTGTACCATTCCAATTATGCACTTTGAAAGACGAACGCAGAGAACATTAGCCTTTACTGAAGCTGCTCGTCCCACACGTTAGACCATACTTTATGGAGACTTGAGGAACGACGAAAAATTACTTATTAGCTCCCCCAGATTATAACTGGACGCTAAGAAAAAGGAATCTCACGCCAACTCAGAATTAAATCAGTTTGTCAGAAAGCGCCTATAATAAGAACATAATGCTACCAAAATTGCAATATTGAACGATGACACGCAATAACAAATAACATGGGCATACTGCGAAGAAAACAAGTGAATGGTAAATATTAACTCCACTTACACGAGAGAGAGAGAGAGAGAGAGAGAGAGAGAGAGAGAGAGAGAGAGAGAGAGAGAGAGAGAGAGAGAGAGAGAGAGAGAGAGAGAGAGAGAGAGAGAGAGAGAGGGGGGGGGGGGGGGGGGGACTTTGTGATGCATCGCCGAAGAATGGAACCTGCTTGTTGCCGTGGGCTGCGATGAAGCAACAATGAGGCGTGTTCGAGGATGCGAATAACAGTCATTCTACAGCTTCTTTTGCTTTGACGTTCGAAAAAAAAAAAAAAAAAAAAGATTTTGTATGACTCATGAAAACCATGGATGCCAAGCCTCTTAGGTTCACTAAAAGCGCTTAAGCTAAGAAGGCAGGGACATCGAAGTAATCAGTAAATACAGATATTTTACACCGAGAGAAACACGCATATCATACCTTTCTTTCTTTCTCTTTGTTTTTTTTTTTCTTTTTTGCGAATAGCTTTACCTGCTAGACACGATAGCCATATCTTGAAGCATAGCTTGGAGCTGCCGATTCCGAGGCAAAAACTTTCGCACCTAAAGCGATGTGTTGCAGCTGAGTTGGAGGACAGTGAAGGAAGCTTAAAGTATCGCCCAGAAGGCTATATGGCTGTACTACAGCCTACATCTTATAATAAGGCGCAGTTCGTCGATTGCACAGATCCTATACGTTGAGTGAAAATGTAGAGAAAATCGAAAGATGAAATGTTTCTTTCACGAACGTTTTTGCACCGGTTTTTGCAGGCTATATGATCTGTTGGCTTTAATATAGTTGAGATGTGTATGTAGTCTGCAGAGTCCTCTACAATTTTCTTCCCCTGTTCCTGTCCATTCAACGGCCCTTCAGAGTTGCCTCTTGTATTGCGATTATTACTATGTGAGCTTTTGTGCAATACACTGGTGCTTTTATGGAATGTAGGAAAGAAAGTGTGCATTAAATTATGTAACTTTCACCAGGCGATGTGAAAGCTTTAAAAGACCTGTAAACTCAAGTCCTGTGACTGCAGGGCACACATTGTTATGATTAGAGTTTTTTCGATGGCGTATGCCGCAAGCAACTGCCAGCCACCAACACTAGATATGCATTCCAACAGTAGATATGCATGTATTCCTAATAAGGCCGAATGAGAGAAGTCAATATTGATGTCGTTCCACGTTGCAGTCATCATCAGTCATGAGCAGATACCATGTTTTCTAGAGGGAAAGAATTCGAAAACACCGCCCCAAAAGAAAAAACAGAGAAGAAAATCGAATTTTTCTTTTACATAGAATTGTGTCCATATGTTAAGATATGAGACCTGCACTGAATTCATAGCATCGACAATTGCACGTCACAGCCGAAGCGTTTCAAATTCATAGGCGCGTTAAAAGGAAACGAAACCTGTCGCGCCTTTTGAGCCCACGGCGTTGACATAGCGGCCAGACTGGATGCCAAACTGGGTTCCTCAATCGAAGCAACATTACAAGCATGCCGAGATTTTAGCCCTTGGCGATTCCCTCGTAGGACAGAAATGTTTGCTGTCCTTGAATATCACTTGGTCCTTTGTTGTGTTTGCGTGCGCTGATATGCCTGTTAGAATGCAAAGAAAACAAAATGCCACAGTTCGCTACCACATTCGGCTGGTGAGAACGACCTCACAACTTGGATAATGGAGGTAATATCCTATTTTCTTCGTATTAAGGTGTCGCTGTCAAGAAAAATTGGCGTTGTAGGCGTTGCGAGTGAAAAATTGCAAGCATAACTCTAGCAGGTGGCAGTTCACACACGACCGATCAATGATTGGTCTGGGGTAGTGTGACGTCACGAGACGACATAAAATGGCCGCGTTGGCAGGAAAGGTGAGGCAGAAATCACACCCGGGATCTTTGAACCCCTGTTCAGATTCTCCTAGGGCATATGCATGCATACAGGCACATTCATAGAGCTTGGTTAAAGAGGGGCTTTGTATGTCTGTCAGGTGGTTTTTCTCAGAATGTGGTAGCTTACGGGTTATGCAAATGAGTGTGTGGAGAAGAATGAAGGCAAAAAGTGCATGCGCGATGTGCATGCATGCGAATGAGGATCCGCAGGAGGAAACGAAGATGGGGGCCGTTATGCCGTTGTGTAGTAACCCTAAAGACAGAATACGATGAAAAATTGCCAAACCTTACAGATGCTTGGAATTTTTTGTACACGATATACTGCCCCCGCGGTCTAGCTTGTGATAAGTGATCAGCATCAGCCGTCGTCATTCAGCAATATCCTAACTCCTGCGGTGCACAAACATTATAATCCGACACCGCCTTTCATGTTGTAAGTCTCACAAGTACCAGCAGGTGACCACGGTTGGTTGAACTCAAAGTCGTCGGATGTCCCCTCCAACTTTGCTTTCTATCATTATTTATTCCCTTTTGCTCTTGCTTCCGACGTTGCACGCACCGGCGGGCTCAGCCTTGCACTTTTGGAAGATGGGGGAGTGCGTTCACCCAGAAAGTATTGCGGAACCCACATCACCGTTGCGTGTTTTTCCCTAGCTTTCAGCCTGCCTTTCGCAAGGGCGAGTGAATGACGGTAATTCATCTGACTACCCGCATTACGACCTCTCCTTTCGCCACCTGATGCAGACTCCTGGCTGATAAACTGCTTTAGGGCCTGCATCGAGTTTGAAAAAAGTCGCTGAGATTGCTGAGAAGGGCTCACTTCAACTATTATCGGTCACTGTTTTCCTGTGCTAGGTAAAGGGTTTACGTCTCTTAGCTCGATACTTCGAGGAGCACATCAGGTACAGCGACGTGGCAATGAACCCTCGAGGCACAGCGGCCGTTGCTCTACTCTTCTACGTTTTCGAAAGCAGTGTGGGTAATGTACACCAGACTTTTATTTCTCGTTTTCATATGAAGACGGAAACTCTGCGCAAGTTTCCTATTAGGCTATATGAGTGTGCGAATATTCGAAAGTTTCGGACGCTTTATCGAATATTCTTCGATTAGATTCGCCGAATGAAATAAATTTTGCATGTTCAAAGTTATTCGAAAGGAGTATAACACTTCTCCTCATCTTCGAATTCTTCCCGAATAATTGACTCGAAGTTCGAATAGAGGCTGGTGTGCCTTCATTCCACGGCTGTTACGAAACAGGGATCACACAAACCGCAGAATAAAATGTCCAGCTGCACGACGTGGTCTAATTGCTCTGCCCATAGCACTTATATAGGCGCTCAGAAATTGGACGGTAAGGCAGGTTCAATAAACCAGGCCTTGATTCCCGATCTCGGAGGCAATGTCTCACACGTGGCTCTCGTCTGTCATGTACCTCTTTTATGAGTATAAAGATGATAGTGGTGACATACTCAGTTCATTTTGTGACTCCCAGTAGAGGGTCGGTGGTGAGTCTTTTAACAGATATGGTGGTAACTGCATAAGTGTAATACTGCCACCGCTAACGTTTCACTGTTTTGCACAAATGCTCGTTAAATAGTATTCAAACAGATAGCGAGTATTCCTAAGAATATTCAGGTCTTATTTGATTCAGTAGCAAATATACAATATCCGCATTAGATCTGGTTTGGAGAAAGTGCTTTTCGAACACCCCTATTGCCGCGTAATACCTATATCGTTAGGCTGGCAGGAGCTTTCCTAAGCAAGAGTTGCCATTTTGTCGGACTGAGAGCGGTGAAAAGAGGAAATACGATTTCGCATTAAATGAATTACAATGGCTGGTCATTTTAATACAATGTCAAATATCAAATCAAAGTGTGGAATTACTCCCTTTTAGCATCCATGGTGTTCATGTTCAAAATATTTGGCTTATTTAATAGCAGCTGTTCATCTTTCACTTGTCGTGCTGGTGCCCTTTGTCAACTCCATCACCATTATGCATCACTGCCTTGCATCTATATGTCGTGTCCTTTCTGTCTGCTAACATTTAGTCTGGGTGAACTAGATAAACACTCTGTGCCAATGCATTTCATTCCAATTTACTGAAAATTTCAGCAATCGACTGTGGAACGAGAAATACGTCATCCGAGAAGATTGTCGGAGGAAGACGAGCCAAGGAGTGCGAGTTTCCATGGCAGGCAGGTTGCCCTTTCTCTTCCACTTCTGCATTTTTTCTCTTGATCAATGAAAACTACTACTGAGAGGGTAGGCACCTTCGTATCATATCATTTGCCTTGCTTTGTACAGCATCAAACACAGCGATCAATAAAACTTCAGACCCGAATGCGTTGTTAGGTCTATTGTGAGCGTATGCAAACGTACCAAGAAGGTTTTCTGAAACGAGTTCAGCAGTGTGACAGACGCGACGTTTGAAGGAAAGAAAAGCGCCATATTTTGGTTCCTATTGATATTGGATATTGAAATCCCGATATCATTAGCAGCAATAAATTGACTGATCGGCACGTATGCAGATGATAAGTGCATCATTACAGAACAACAATAACAATACGACAAGCTGAGGGAGTACGAAAGAAAGGAGAGCTTGACTGTAGCCATCCCTTGGCCATGTTGTCGACGTGAAAAATATAAAACTATCTTCGTCCACTCGGTGAGAGACAAGAAATATGACCACTGAAACAATTTACTTTGTGAATGATCGAAATATTTGGCCTGCTGACTAATCGGAACAATAAGAACGCCGGCTATCTCGTTTCGTTCACAAAGGTATCGCTTCAAGTGCACGGATACCACTTCTGCGGAGGATCGATCCTTTCGCCAGACACCGTACTGACGGCAGCCCACTGCTTGGGAGGAAGGTAATACTGCTCGCTTAAGCCGAAATAGCTTTTTGGGGGTTTTTGGTTGCGTTTTTGTTAGTGGCATCAGGGGTGTTGCTCTGTGCACTGATGTTTAGTGCAGTACCATGGCTGGTCGGAGCAGCACATATTTCGAGAAAAAAAAACAACAACAACCAACTTTTGAATGGTAGGAATCCGAAGTATTTGCTATTCTTGGTGTATTCTGCGCATACTGTTTCAAGGCTAATCACGCCTGCATAAACCGCGCCCAACTCCATCAATAACCCCCCTCCCCCCCCCTTTTCCCTATCTCTGTTCGCCCAAGAAACACCCATTTTGAGCGCGCACAAATTTTTAGGCTTAACAAAGACAAAATGTCAGGTAGGGTTAGTTCAAGCAAAAATGACCGCGAATAAAAGGTAATGCAGAGTAGCAAAAACCGAAACTGATATCTTACCATATATCGGCTAGCTGTTCATAGCGAGAACTGTTAGGTGTCGCTCACGAACAACCGGGAAAAGCTAATTTGAAGGGTATAACTTGACATGCTGAGCGGATGTCACAGCTTAAATTGTTGAACCAAGTACTGCTGTAGGTTCATTACGTATTTCAAATATAAACTAGCGATAGTAAAACAATTTATGCTTAATGTCTTAGGCGGTGTCACATGCTATACAATATGTTCATGTTACAATGAAATAACTTGTAAGCCGCCTGTGGTGTAGCTGGCTGATTATTAGGAACTTAAAGCCCATTTGTTCTTGCTTTTTTTATCCAAGGGCAAATATCTTGGTTCCAAAGTTGGGCAGTGCTCATGCTAGCGCGGCGGACAGCTCTTACCACGGCCCTACGTCCCCTCAAAAAAGGCGAGAGAAAGCAAAATGCGGATGATAGCAACATTCTAGCGGTCTTTGCGCCCCATGATCAATAGAGACACACACTGTATAGGGGGGACATGCTAGTATCAAATTTCCTGAATGGTTCCTTGCGTCGACACTAGCTAAGCACTAGCGTCCTTTCTGCACCAATGGCGGCGGGAGGCTCAGTAAAAGACAGGCTCACCTCAGGCTCTTTTCTGAAGACAACTGTCACAAACGCTCCGTTGGCGGGTACCTTGCATATACACTATTGGATAATACCGTTCATATAACTTACCGAGCATATCTATTCTTTTCTGCTAAATCTGCTAAACGTGAGTGATTTTTACTATGAGTCCCATTAAAGAGATTAGAATAATTCCATGATGCCACAAATAATATCGTTAGCGCTGTCTTCGTTAAAGCCTCTGATGTTGTACAATGCTGTCTCACGGCTCTATCCAGGAGAGATCCCACTTCCCTCACCGTCATGGCAGGGAATGTTGACCTCAGGAAGAGGGACGCGCACTACCAGCTTCGCGCAGTGAAGTCCGCAGCTCGGCACGAAAACTTTGGCAAGCGAGGAATGCGGGACGACATCGCCCTCTTGAAGCTCGAGGAACCGTTCAATTTGGACGAATCTGAAGGGTGTGTTGCCGCCGTTTGCCTGCCGGACGCTGAGCACCAGGTGCGCAACAATGTCGTCGTGTCAGGCTGGGGTACCACACGTGAAGGTGAGCTCATATCGAACGATTGGAGGGCCAACAAATCTACTGTCCCTAAAGCAACGTCGAACCATTTCACTCTGACTGATTGCGAATATACGCGTGAACATATTCAGCACCATGTGTTGTGAGCAGAATATACAGCAGTGATCATGTGGCTGCATAATTACTGAGCATTGTTAAAGCTTGCTATTTAGTAGAGAGCAGGCCCCTAGTCAGCACAAAAACTTGCGTTTCTTGCGGTGTGGGAGCTAAATTTAAAAAAAAAAAAGACGTCAAGGCTTTCATCTGAGGAAAGAAGGGATGATGATAAGCGTAGAATACGCTCCCAAAGTAACTGGATCATATGATAGGAGACGGCAGTCACATTGTCAAGAGTTTTCTGCGGAGGTACCACGGTGACTCTTTGTAATAAATGGAAGGGGGTGGGGGGGGGGGGGGATGACCTACGCACATTTTCTAGAAAACGGTACCCGATTTCATGTTGGCTAAGCGAATTCTAGGCCAGCAAGTTGACCCTGGATTACCTATCGCAAAAACAATGGCGAATAATCTCCAGTTTACTGCAGGGGGACACTTATGAGCTTCTTTCGTCGTAAACATCTGCCTTGAGAGAAGTTGGAATGCCTTAGCTGAATCGGTATGGCAGTTTTGGATGAGGTGCCCTCCTTATAATGTGTGTTGCTTGCTGTTCCAGGAGGCAGCGTGTCCATGGATCTCATGGCAGTGTCTGTTCCTGTCACGAGCGACGTTTACTGCGCGCTGCAGTACGTTCAGCCAAGCACTCTGACCTCGGCGTACGATAAGCAGACTATGTTCTGCGCTGGCGCACCACTGGGCGGCAAGGATTCCTGCCAGGTAGGTAAAGGGATAAATGACTCCATTACCCCAGTACGTATGAAATGGGTGTTACCTCCAGTTACCTCTAAGCACTGAAGTAGTTGCGCGCACGCACGCACGTACGCACGCACGCACGCACACGCACACACGCACGCACGCACGCACGCACGCACACACACACACACACACACACACACACACACACACACACACACACACACACACACACACACACACACACACACACACACACACACACACACAC
This sequence comes from Amblyomma maculatum, assembly GCF_055883805.1. NCBI lineage: Eukaryota > Metazoa > Arthropoda > Arachnida > Ixodida > Ixodidae > Amblyomma > Amblyomma maculatum. The sequence goes on along the minus strand of NC_139349.1, from coordinate 53,535,991 downwards.
ACACACACACACACACACACACACACACACACACACACACACACACACACACACACACACACACACACACACACACACACACACACACACACAAAACGACACAAATGAATCTTTTGTGTCTCTCTGAGGCAGTTTAAACTTGACCCGGAGAAGTTTGCTCCATGAGTAGTAATATTCGTGTAAACAAGACGAAAACTAGCTTCCATAATAGGAATCTTTCTGGGGTGCCCTGGTGATTACAAACTAAACAGAAAAGCGAATTTACTAGCCAGGGTGGCGCAGTGGTTAAGGCGCTAGACTGCTGGCCCAATGATGCGGAATCGAGTCTCGGTATTGGAGGCCGCTTTTCGATGGAGGCGAAAAGTTATGCGCCCATGTGCGGTTATCAGTACAGGTTAAATAACCTCAGGTGGTCAAAATTTCCGGAGTCTTTCCCTATGGCGTCTCTCATAGCCTGAGTCGCTTTGGGACGTTAAACCCCAGAAACCAAACGAAACCAAACCAAAACAGAAATCGAATTTGGCTTGTTTACCATTACGAAGTCTTACTGTTCCAAGTGCCGTCAAGCGGTCTCATGTGAGGTGTGAAATAAACTGAATAGAGCCCGAGAGCTTCAAATTTTCAGTGTTATTGAATGTGTTCGAAAGTCTTTCAGTGATTCCAACAATTTTATCCCGCGCACCTTCAATAAAAGTGCACGCAAAAAATAACAATGCATACGTACCAATGTATCCAGATTTCAGAAATATATGCAAAAGCATAGTTACAAATGTTATCGTTAGAAAACGCCACAGAAGTAACGTTAGAAGGGCTCATAATAAAAATCAAAAAACAGAAAACTGTTTTTGACAGGAGTCAAAACTAAACGGATACTGTCGTTGCAGGGCGACTCTGGCGGTCCGGCAGTTCAGTACAGTAATGGAACTGCTGTTCTGGTCGGTATCGTTTCCTTCGGGCAAGGCTGCGCTCGGCTCACCCACGCCGGCGTCTACACAAGAGTGTCCAACTACGTGGACTGGATTGAAGAAAAAACCAAGAGCTTGTAACATCGAAATGCTTTCTCGTGGCAAGCCGGCACTTTGAAACAAAACATTACTGCACGCTGTGTTGAAGTGCTGATTGGTAGGTATGCGCAATCAATACGAGAAATATAGCAAATAAATATAGGCACAATGAAGTTCGACAAATTCTCCTTGTCCAGGGGACAGTATAGATTGGATTGTTTCAAATACACTTGTTTATCATGATGTGTGGTATATGCAAGTATGTTTTGATTAAGAAAGCTCATTTCAGTCTGTAAGTTGTGATGAAACACATGTTTTTTATGTTCTCGTCAAAGCATCCCGGCGACATTATAGCGGTTCCTGATTCCCGTGCGTGTCTCTCTACCTCCTTGATGTGCAGGGGAACAATTATGTTATAACACTTTGCAAAAGTAAAAAAATTGTTTTGCTTCGAAATCATTGGGCCTGCTCCGTACGCCTGCGATCCACGAGGGGTCAGGGTGGACCACCCGTTCTCTGTCCGAAATAAATGTTTTTCCATTCAATTGGGTAGATATGCCTGCTCTTTGTTCATATGAATGGGGTATGAAGAATGATAGTGTGCGCTGAACAAGAGGAAACGTTCTTGATACAAGAAATGCTGGAACTGTATGTCACTTACATTCATATGTGTTGTAATTTCGCCCGCACCTTCCATAGGAGAATGCTCTCATGCGCAGAGATTTTTGACTAGCGCATTTTTCAAAGCCAAATTGTTTATGAACACAATTTTTCCCTTGGCATCAAATTCCACTATAACAATCAATACACCCGCAGGTTTCCCCTTGGAAGGCTAGTATATTTGTTTGATATTAACCTCCTTGCTATTTATTAAAATGCTGTGATTGGGTTCCTGTAGCAGTCTTACTACTCGATGCGAGCGAAGAGCAAATAGTGAAAGAAAAATTCCTACTGCTTAATCGGCTAGGTCCGGTTATGCAAGTGAAAACATTGTTATGCTTGATTATGCTGTGTTGTTCAGCCAGGTCAGACTTACATAGTTTAGATAGCGGAACCTCGATTAAGCATGATCAGAGACGGTTTGCTATGGTTTAACGTTTTCATGACTGTCTGCGAACGCCACTGAAACGAATCTTAAGCATTGGTTCCAGCAGGAGACTCCTCCATGACTATCTGCGAGCCTGCAGCTGGGTCTAGACGACACGAAGTTGTCGAGGGAATTTTGAAGGTGGAAGTAGTAGGAGGCGAACCACATAGGCGGTTGTGGTTATAGAGGGAAAGGGTAGTCAGGGGACTGGAAGGCTGTAGGGCATTGTGTCAGGCAATGTTGTATATTCGTGGAGATGTGTATCGGTATGAATAAGGTGTAGCAGGTGTGTGAAGAAGAAGAAAAAGTAGCAGCAGGTGTGTGAAGTAGAAGCAAAGCAGCGGCAGAAGTGAGTGACGCAGGCTCAGCGCGCCGTACGTGCGAAGAAGCGGGCGGCGTCGGCTCCTGGCGCTGCATCTGAGGTCAAATGTACCACGCCGATGACCTTGGCTCAACGAGGCTAGAAAAGCTTTCACTTCAAAATGTGGCTGCGCATTGGAAGACTGGATCAATCCCTTCAAAATGTACCGGTGCGGACAAAAGTAAACGGAGCACGCTAATTTCCTTCTAAAAATTTTCACGCTTTGCATAATTGAAACTGGCAGTCGTGGTATGTGCATAGCGGTAGTAGACACCAGTGCCCTTTTACTTGGACAAATATTGTTTTCTTACCTCCAGCGCAGAAGGCGTGATTTTAATTTCAAGAGAAAAGCGTGCTCCGTTTACTCATGTCCGCACCTGTACATAGAAGCATCTACTAATATTCCACCGTTGCCTTAAAGCTAGAATCGATGTCCAAGAAAGCTGGACTTTTAAGTTCAATAACAAGAAGCTTATATGGTGTTCCTTCCCTTCGCGACTAACTTTAGCTTTTTAAAGTCCAGTATTTACCTCCTACAAATATATCTTACATGAATGGGCCCCATTTCATTATAGCGTCTACAACTGCGGAGGACACAACCAGCGACGCGAAATTCTTCTGAAAATGGTGAAGCTAGATCTTTACCTTGCCCTTAATGTATCGCTTAAGAGAGAGAGAGAGAGAGAGAGAGGTTTACTTGGATAGAACGGCATATTGGTCGGCGCAAAAGGTCATCACCTGAGATATTGCAGTACATCAGCAAACGGAGAGAAGAAGAGAAAGGGTTGTGATAGGTGATAATGTGAATAGAAGAGAGATGAGGATATATAGAGACAGATTAGGAGAGTGAGTATTCACGTGTGCGAATCGAGACCTGTGCTGCGCAAGAAAAGAAGGAGCGCCACATTGCTTGTAAGGGAGATTTCTGTCCTTCCGGCCATGCGTCTAGTACAAGGTCCTTTGAGAGAAGACTGCTCTCGCAGAGCGCCATGGAAATGACCAACGCGTGATAACGCTCAAAGCATGTGCTAAACTCAGACCGGTGTAAGCTATAGGAAAATAAAGCTGTATGACGAACAGTGGAATAAACAATGCTTGGCAACTGTCAATCACCCAATTTCCCGATTAGAGTGGGTACAGGTTGTTTCAATGATTAATAATTCTCATGTACTTTGAGCAAAGAACGAATTTGAACACTTTTTTGTGCAGCCTCTCGGACATTCTTGCCTGTAATTGTTACTGCTCTACGAGAACAGGAAAAGAGTGACATGCTTTCAGGGGCGCTACAATTGCTATCTTGCCAGTGCAATTAATTTGAACCAGGCGCAAATGTTTTGTACAACTATGGGCTCGAGCATCTCTTAGATTAATGTGTTATAGACAGCCAACAGGTTGTTCGCGTCTTTTATCCACACGAGGTTCCCTAGCGCACTGCACAGAAGGGATATAACACTAGCGCTATGGAACTTCACGTAGATTACCCACTAGCTCTTACACTGACGTGTCTGTTAAAATTGTAATTTCACCCTGCGGGTATTTTGGAGCAGTGTTCGTACGTCCAAATATCAAAAGCACTACAGTAAAGGCATTCTAAAAATGAAGCGTATGCCAGGTATTTTTTTGGTTGTTTCGCGCTGCCCTTGTCCGACATTGCTGCCAGGCGACACCATGTACCATGGTCTGAGTGGCCTCGTTCTGTCGGAAGAAGTTTTGTTAACGGAAAGCAAAACGAAGGAAAAAATTACAGGGAAAACAGGAGCTGAGTGAGTAACTTTCCGGTGACACATATAGGCATTTCGTGTGGCGTTCCGGCTACGGGCATAAAAAGGCCTCTTAGCTCCCAGATGCAAAGCGAGGCAGTAGCTAGTCCAGAACTTTATAACTTTTCAGTCAGACAGGACGTGGTTTCGGCCACACGACGACCATGTATTTTTTCTTCGCAATTCTGGTCTTCACCATCTGCTTCATACACCTCTCGACGGCAGGTAAGCTGTTATTTGTTCGTTCTTTTGTATAGCGAGGCACTGAAATCTCCTTACCTTCACTAAGTGCAACCACTAGAGTCGGCATTGCCACCATGTATTGTACTGCATGTACGACTACTCATTTTCACAAAATAAAAAAGCGCCGATGTCAAATTTTTAGGAGGTTATTTTTCAGGAATAGAATTCTTATTTATTAAATATGTTTTGTCAATAATAATGCTGTAAAGACCATCGAAGCAAGATTATAAAATTAAAGTAAGCAGCCCGTTGCAGATAGCTCGATATATATAAGGAATTGAAGGACTTGCTAGGCAGTGGTGAGTCGCTCAATGAAAAGACTCCTTTAAAGTAATACAGGCAGTGGAATCTGACAGTGAATATTTTAAGATGCTGAGCTATGGTTGCTGCGCGATAGAGGTATGCGCGCCAGAACACATGGTTTGTCGATTAGCGAAAAATATCTAGATCTTGCGTCCTTGCTTTCAGCCCACAAATGCGGAGAGAGCAAGTTCCTGAGGGCAAGGATCGTTGGAGGGAGGGATGCCTTGCCAGGAGAGTTTCCATGGCAGGTGAGAAAAAAAGAAAACAGCTCTTTGCCTTCTCTAGTGGTTAAGATGTGAAGGCGATATCTGCATACTTTTAGCGTCCACATGCTCCATATAGCTCAGGACACAGGGCCAGCTAGATAACATAATTTTGGGAAAAGCGAGCGAACGCGAATTCCTCCGGTAGTGACACCCTGCGCCGGAGTCCACTTGAACGGTGACATCTATCATGGAAAGAGTTTTTCAGAGTGCTACAACGAGTTCACTCATTACTTGCTATTTTCATGTCTTGTGCATTCGCTAGCGTCAGTAAGCAACCTTGGACGATTGCGGCATCACGTGAAAAAACAAAAGGATAGAAGTGTCACAGCTTCTCACACAACGATATCCCAGGTCCCATGCTGAATAAATTTTTCATGACTACTTACTTCTGCCGAAGCGAATGAATTGTTCATGCACTGTATTCCACACTTAATGAATTAGAAAGCAGCGCTACCATGTTCCAGAAAGCATCTAGTTTTAATTCAAATGAACAGAACATGGTTAATTAGGATAAAATAATAAAAGCTTATGCGATAAAAAAGCTGGGTTACAAATGCTTATGAACGCTGAGATATCATTGTGGCAAATAAGGGGAAAGCGCATTTCGCAGCAAAATCGCCATCATCAATGATTATTTTCTTGCATCTTGTCAGGTGAGCCTCGTCTGGAAAGGTCAGCAGTTTTGTGGTGGCACCTTGATCTCTAAGAATGAAGTGATTACCGCAGCACACTGCGTAACAAAGTAAGTGCAAGAACTTGAGTAGGTTTAGTGGTTGGGCTAGTTGTCATCTTTATTTAAGTTCATACTTAAACAGAATTACGTGAAAGAGACGGAATGCTGAGTGGCCGTAGGGACCATTCAGATCTGTACAGATTAGTCGAAATGAGGTGATCATGCAAAATATGCCCCGAATTTTAAGGACCTAGGCACAATTCCGAGACAAGGCATATAATACGCCTAAAACAGCTTGAAAAAAAAAATTGATTCATCTCTGAGCATGAAAATGGAATATTAACTCTATTCGTTTAGGGGAATGGCTTCGGCTGCCTTCGGCGGCTGCCTTAATATGGTACTAATCACGATTGCTTTTATTCGTGAACATAACAATACTGCTGCTTCGGACGATCAATGAAAAGGTATGAGGCGTGGAGAGTACGAATAGATTTTGTGTGAAATATTTGAGTATCATATCTATTTTCATAATTTCCAAATGGTTGATGTTTTCTACATGATGAATGGAAATAAATCCGAACGGTGCCCGAATACAGATTCTTGTTATAACGCAACGGAAATAATGAGCCTAATAGCAATGCGAAGCCAAGACCCGAGGCTGAAGCTCGCTACTGCTCCTTTAGTGGAGGGAGTGGCGTTCTAAAGCTCCCAATTATTATTTTTAGGCATCGAGAAGCCATAGGCGGACTAGGTAGGGGTAAAATAGAGGCAGCTCATTGGGAAAGGGGGGTAGGTGGAGTAGTTTTGTTTAAACTGTATATTTCTGGACAGCTTTCGTCAAAGGATGGAGTCCGGCATGATTTCTCTACTGAAACTTTCTCGTTAGGGGAGAAGGTCTCCACCTCACCCCTCATCGTTTTTCGGCTGCAGCAAAGAGTCTTGCAGCTCGCATATGGAGGCAGCGTCTCACATCTCCGCTCTGCGTTCGTAACACCCCATTTTCTCCTTTTTAGTTTCACTGTCAGGGACTTAGAGGTGATCGCTGGTGCACAGCACCCTGTCACCAGTGAACTGGACAACGAATTTGCTCAAAAAAGAAAGGTGAGCTGATCTACCTCTACTTTATTAGGGGAGAAACATTTTTAGGGTTTAAGTCGTTAGAGAAAGTGAAGTGCATATTCGATACCTTTGGATGGCAGCCGTAACGCCATAGCGGAATGGTGCCCCTGATGCACTAAGAGCTCTTGAACTTGTGATTTTATGACTGTAACAAGTATTTGACTCTTAACTTCAATTAAATTTACTGAGATTAGCAGTTCTAAACCTACATAACTTCATATTACGATGGTTCATCATCTGCAATGGCTACGTCAGATTGAAATGATTTTTTTAGTATTTAAAACAGGCAGGAGGGAAAAGGCAGCCCACTCACTTCTCTTCTGCTCCCCGAATTCATGGGAGTGCATGCATTTCTAGGAAAATGGAAGCACTTGTTGGGAAATGCACTTTTTCTGCACTAATACCTTCACCACGCTGCTTGTGGGAACAACAGTTCATAAACGTTACATTGAAGCTCTAGTGATGTTCGTTACTTTGTGAGGTTTAACATATTGATGAACTGAGGGTGTGAATAACGGAATGCGAATCTGACCTCTTCGAATTTTGTAACCTGTAGGAGCTGCACGAGCATGACAAGTTAGTCAAAACAAGGCTAAGAATAATTTCCTGCAGACCGCGATATACGTTACGAATTTATAGCACAGGTTGCAGGTATAAATAATTTCACTGTTGATCGCAAAGTGCACAAGCACCTAGTTAAATTGGCCAGTAAATGACCAAAATGTTGAACTTGGCACGCTGATATATTATTAAGACCCATGCAGCTTTACAAAACGGCACATATTCAGGGGTGTTTGGGTCGTTATCTTCGGTGCAGAAAATCGCCCCTCATTCTTTTCTTCATAAAGCGGCATGTTTACACTTATTTGCAACATTTGATCAGGGCTGAGTTTCTGTATTCGAAATAATATTAAATCGCAGTACATATAAACGAAAAACCAGAGGTGCACGAAAATCAAATTCTTGAGTGAGAAACGAATATGAATAATAAAATTGGTTACAAATCGAGTATTGTCAAATAATTTACTGCATCAATAGATATAGTTAGGAGTAAAAAGAAACTATTTCCACACACTACTGCTATAGAAAAACACAGGATATTGTGAAGAATTTTCCCCCCATTCGTGAGCCTTTTTTCCTAACTCGTATACCAGACATCAAAGATGGTTGGTTTGGGTTGTGGAGTTTAACGTCCCAAAGCGACTCAGGCTATGAAAGACGCCGTGGTGGAGAATTCGGGAAATTTCGACCACCTGGGGTTCTATAATGTGCACTGACGTCACACAGCACACGGGCGCCTTGCTTTTCGCCTCCATCGAAAAGCGGCCGCCGAGGCCGGGATTCGATCCCGCGTCCTTGGGAAAAGTAGTCGAGCGCCATAACCACTGCGCCACCCCGGCGGTGCTGACATCAACAAAGAAAGCAGGAATCATATAGTATTAACAATAAGCTTCTGATATATTTTCTAAACTAATGACTTGCTTAAAATTCCCGGATAAATGTTGCACTAAGTGAAAACAAAAACTGATATCGTGGCTGACGTTTACTTGGCAAAAGAGCTTTGAAAGCTGTGATGAAGAATTACAAGCTTGCCCGATACCTGTTTATTGGTGGAGTAACGGCAACAGTCGGCTTTTCGAGGGGAAAAACGCAAGTTACTGCTGGCAAAAAGCGGCAAAGCGGCTTGTGAAACGCTCACAATAATTACAATGCGAGCTGCACAGTCGGGATCGGCGCTACATGTAGGCTCCATAGCCGAATCATCTCTTACACGCCCCCTCGCGACGAGGGAATAGACCGCAGCACAGCCAGAACGTCATAGCATAAGCAAGCCACAAAATTTCGCCCTTTTCCGCTACCTTCCACAAGCTAGGCCGCTCTTCAGTGCGCGCACGTATCTTATCACAGTGATATTAAACGCGAGGGTTGCTTTCGGCCAGTGTCACAGACAGATGACAAGTATATATAGTGGATAGACGCACTCAGATGTCATATTGCGCTGCACAGGGAGCGCACAGAGACCGTCAGCGCAGTGACATTTTCACGACCTAGCATAACGGTACGAGCGCATTTTATCCAAGCGGGTTGGTAGTTGAAGTGACAAATGTAAGATATTACCACTCTGAAAGGTCGCGATGTTTTTCGGTAAATTCCGGTGAGTAAGAGATTTCTTCGAATGTTTAGGAGGTTCGAACCCATGTAGAGTGAATATGCGCTGCAAATCGAATCGAACAGCGCAAACTGTTCGCGCACACTTAGTAAATATAGGCAGGTTCTGACCCCCTAAAAACATTTCTTCCCTTTCTAGGTAATGAAGGGATTCCGACATGAGAACTTCTTCGGACGATACGGCCAGCAGAAATACGACATTGGCCTCTTGAAGCTTAAGCAGCCGTTCGACTTTGAGAAGTCCAACGGGAACATTGGCGCCATTTGCCTTCCGTACAAGAATTACAACGTCTCCGGCCTTGTGTCAATTTCCGGTTTCGGCTATCGGAAAGAAGGTATTAGGGGCAATATACGTTATCCTGATCACAAACGGCCACACTGCTGTAGAAAATCTGCGGAGCTTATAATGCTTTATTTTTTATAAATATCCATTCCTTGAATTTTCACGGTGCCTAGTAAAAGTTTGCCTGCTTCTGTGGCTGTGCACGAGTACAAAGCACGAGGGAGAGAAATTTTATCTGAACATGTTGGATTATTACAGTTGAACGGCATTAGCATTTTGAAATCTAATCATAAGAAATTCAATCCTTCGAAACAATAATTTTTTAATTGATAAAGAACTTTACAAGGTTCTATAAATTGGAACTGCCTCATAAGAGGCATCTTGAAAATGCTATGCCAGAATAATGTGTTAATATTTGCATATTCGAGGTTCGTGTTGTGTGAAGGTCAGCTGCATTTTGGCACATATGCCTGTACCAGCAGGCTGGCTTGCCCATTGTTGCCTTCTCACCTAAGAGTCATGAAATGTTTCGTACAGACGGTAACATGCTGGCACCAGTGCTACAGGTAGCAACGATGACTGTGCTACCAAATTCAACCTGCGACAAGGCTTACGGCCAGCGATTTCATCCGGAGACGATGTTCTGCGCCGCTGACTTTGTAAAGGGTCAAGACTCGTGCAAGGTGGGATTTTCTCTAAATTTAGTTTTGTATTTCCATATTGTACAGCACACAAACATGGTAGATGATTAAAGAAAAAAATGTTTTTAAAATTCCCAAAGTGAACTCATCAGGACTTTGTGCTGCCTCATACTAACTAACGAGCCTTACCTTTCATCCGAATGCCCTATCGGGGACAGAAGTGCCCAGAATGCTGAGGGAATTACAACGCATTAATTTTGTAATGTACTGAGTGCATTACAGAATTCTTGCTAATTTACAGCATATCACTCGTTGCTGGAAATCACGCTTATTTGCTTCTAAATTTTGCTATCTGAGAGTTCAATATATCCGTTATTTTTCAGAATGCATAACAATAGTGCCTCGTTTCTATATTGAAATTGTTAAAATTTTTTTTCATTGATCGTGAGCAGTGCATGTTGTAAATAAACGTGAAAGATTGGGGATTAGTGTTAGCTGTGTGGAAATCTGATCTCCTTATTTCAACTTCTAAAGTGTTGTTTACTTCATGAAATTTCCACATTTGGTTAGTTACCAATGATCAAATAAACTAATAGAGGCCAATTACAGCCGCCAGACGTATGGTGCTAGCACCCTAACACCTTGCATAGTAAAATCTGATTCAAAATTGTAAATACAATTCTCGAGTTCTATAAATTTTCCGCAATAGTGTTACGAATAATACGCTAAGATAGCTCCAATTAAGTCATAGTTTTTGTTTACTTCAGGCAGTTAGCGTTGAATATACTATGGCGCAGTGCAATAAGATAATGCAGATATTTGATAACTTTCTTCCTCAACTGGTGTTGACAGGGGGATTCGGGAGGCCCGGCGATACAGATGCACCATGGTCGCGTTATTCTGGCTGGCATTGTGTCTTGGGGAGAAGGCTGCGGTCGTAAAGGCAGGCCTGGCGTCTACACAAGGGTATCCGAGTACCTGGACTGGATCGATGCACATCGCCGTCTGAAGAGATAAGCAGCGGAGTGTCTGACCAGTTTCAGGACAGTGTTTTATCCAGATATGTGACCTCGCATGAACTACATTCCAGCCGAAGCATGATTCAATTTTTTTTTTTCTCCTTTACGCTGTGCCATCGGCTACGAGCAATGACGAATAAAGGTGGGCTGTATACACTTCGGGATGACGGCAATAATAAAAAGGTATGTTTGTACGCAACGATATTCAAAGCATCACTTACGCCTGCGAATTTATTGAATGCCGATTTACTGAATACCGCGGCATATCTGACCGGAAAAAAATATAAAAGATACAAACAGCCCCCTCTTGCAAAAGTGCGCGCGTGGGGCAGTGTTTGAAGCAAACATGGCCCTAGTCAGCTCACGTAAAAGATATCTGTCAGCGCAGAAGGCAACTGTCGGAAGCACATTGGAGTCGTTGGACGATATGTTTGCACCTGAACCTGCACGAGAAAGCAAATATGCTTGGAACAGCATAGCCGTCATTCAAACGTCAACGTTCTCTCTGCTGTCGCCGTAAACATCACCAAACCAGACTGTGCCCCGCGGGGACGCTTCCTCTAGGTTCCGTATACGCGCTCGCGATCATATAGGTCTCGTTAGCCGACAGCGCACGAGAGGAGACTGAGAAAGTTGGCGCATCCAGGCGGAAACCGGAAAGCGTGCTCGGGGGAAGAGTGCACAAACGGCCGCCGGGGTTGCAAGGGCGTCGGAAAGCGCGATTATGCACATCCACAAAGTCGGTCAGGCCAGTCGCCCGACCGGATGCCACTTTCGATCATTGGCAGACAGCGAAAGTGTAAATACCCGAATAAGCAGGCTTCGGGAAACCGAAAAAATGTGCACGTGAAACGGAATAGGACGGCGCCGAATATAGATCATCCGTTCAACTTAGAGAGTATGCTGCTCTGCCTGATGTGTATTTTATTAGAGTAGCTCGAGATAGTAAAGAATAAAGAGAATTGTACATGTTAACCACCTATCATGGTAAAAAGTTTGGGGCATCTAATTTCCTATATGGCTAATAAAATCTCAACTGATCATCGTTCTTCAGTCATGGTTTGTTATAAGGCTTTGTAAAGTAATGAATAATATACGCTCCAGTACATTTCTTACCATGTGCATCTCTAGCCAACCTCACGCTGTTCTGGCTCATCATTAACTACTTAGGGCGTCATGTTAACTATCTCCTTTCATGTCGGGTCATGCTGTACTGCCTTCGAGGAGCATTTTAAATAATACGTTACCATACACATTTCCTTTGTCTAATTTCAGCTAAAACTTCAGCTGTAATTAATGCTATAAAATCCACGCTTCTTTCGCTGTATTAAGACACATCTTTCGGTTTTATTTTTGGCGTTCGCTGCATTTTGATTTTTCTGAGTTCTAATCTCTGTCAGCCCTCACTTTTCGGTCTCATGAATGAGTTATGGTTGGCTACTAGTATTCACTAATTTAGAGAAATCTACGGGGCGTTTCTGGTTTGCTTCGGGAGCTATAGGGAGAAAGCAAACACACAGTTACTTCACATATGTGCTTACGAAGAAGGATCATACTATACATAACAGGATTAAAAAAAAAAAAAAAAGAGACGACTAGAAGAAGCGAGAAGCCACTGCACAGTTACAGCAACGCTCTAGGAAACACATTTTATTTTTTCCTTTCCTTCCCTTTCAGCACATACACCCTCTTTATCAGGGATAAAAGTAGACTGTTGCTAATACATTGAGGAGGGATTCACGGTGCATTTAAAGATACCTTATAACCATTTCCCATCCCACCCGAAACTATCCCAAGAAGAAGTGAAGCTGAGCCCTAGCTTTGTGAAACAGACGGAGGGCTGTTGAGTATCATGCATTCTAGTCTGTAGTATTGTTTTCGTTCTTCAACTTTTATTATTAGTAAAGTCAAATTACATAGCTTTATAGTTATTGGCTTCAGGTGTAAATAACAAAGCAGAAAAATTTCATTTTTTTTTTTTTTTACCAGTCTGAAGCGGCAACGAGTGCAAAAAGAGTGCTTCCACGTGACAGCGATACCACTTCGACGTAACGAGACGCGTCGCATAGAACAAAATTCGCTCATCTGCGGAGCGTCGTCCTCGGTAAAGCTGTGTGCACTGGGGTAAATATATGCGAGCGAAAAGCTGGTATCAAGATAGCTTTCTTCGAAGACCAATAAATAAAGGTAAGTAAGTCGTACCTTGGTGCAAACACATCACCTAGCTGTTCTTCGATATGATCTATAACTCGATATTGACGCTTCGCACATTAAGCGCAGAAAGACTCTACTAAAAATTCAACTTTAGCAAACGACAAAAGTAACACTGCGGATTAGGCCAGATGGATTTTATCAACAGTCGGTTTCACAGGGATAGGACACTCGTTCTTTAAAAGCTTGATTCAATTTTGTAGGGCACCTGCTACACGCAAATACAAATGCAATATATGGCAAATGTTCTTATATCACTCCCCCTTTTTGTTCGTAGTGTGCTGCTTCTTAAGGCACATACGAATAACGAAAAAGCACGAAAAGTGAAAAAGAATACAAAAGAACAAATAAACAAACAAAGAGGAAGACCCGGCTGCTTAGTCTATCGCCTTGTTTGAAGATTGATTAGCCCGCTTTCACACGGCGGCATTTTCGCACGGAACAGAGTATCAAATACGGCGGCGGCAGTTTTCACGCTCCACTTATGGGCCACAAAGGGGACCGATGGGGTGCAAGCGCTCGCATCCGAGCACGAGCGCAATTCAGGAAGTTATGCGAGGGGCGGTGCGGAGTGCGTTCGCTGCTCTCAAAAGGCAAGCAGGCGTCGTCATTGATGCCTCTTCCGTCATGTGGGCTGCGTTGCTGCTCCTCGTCGCGGCCACCGCCAGCGCGGATTCGTCAAGCAACGACGAAGGTGAGCGGCGCCTCCTGCTAAGGAGCCAGCGTATGTTTGCAAGGTTATTCAGGCAGTGGAAATTAGGTTTGGCAGTGCAAAGCTAGGGATAAACGAAGTTGATTTGAAAGGGCAGTGGAAAGTTCGTTCTTACCAAACAATGGAAGGGTTGCATTGTTATGAAAAGGACACTTTATATGTGGGATAAATATGCCCATAAACTTCAGCAAACCACCATGAAAAGCCCAGGAAAATTTGGTGACATTAGTTTACTGAAGAGCCAATATTCTATATGCAGGTCGTCCGACTTCCTTTTTTATTCGAGATAAAAAAATACTTCATGTAAACTATATGCAAGAACTATTATTTTAAAAACTTATACAGATGTCAACTTCCTTTTATCAATTGGCTATGGCATAATCTTCTTAAATGCTTCGAGATTTGTTTGACCTGTGCCAAGCATACCACCCATTCATCTCCTAGTAAGATGGTCGTGCCAATAAAAAGCGTCCAGTTTGGTAACAATTTAATAACTCCCATGTGCTCCGCAAATTTACCTCAAATGACATCTGTGGCTTCTATAAGAGCCACTTCAAATTTAGGCATTGCTCATTAAGGCTTTTTTTTTTTTTTTGAAGAAATGGGACGAGCGCACGGTTTGTCATCGGTTTTAAAATGTCATGCATGTGTGAATGCAGGCCTTTCCTATTGTACCTAATTTTTGTTTTGATACGCAATTTAAAATGACGAAGAGGGCAGAAATACGCCTACAAAAACCATTACAGAAGAAACATGAATTTTCCTGAAAAGAATCTCGTGGCGACGTATCTTAAAACAAAATTTTCTCCCTGAGAGGGTGCGCAATGCGCCAGCCACAAGAAGAATAAAGGGGGATTGTATGCACTGCATTAAAAACGAGGTTATGTGGTTCTTTTCTTCTACGTTGTAATCAATAAATTTTCAGCCTTGAATAGCTAATCACTTTAAAGCACTGAATTTCTGAAAGGAGAAATCGGCCTTGAAAATTAAGGATCCCCCACTTTAAATAGTTTTCTGCTATTAGAATGCTACAATCTCTTAGTTGTACACTACTTACTAATGTATGATATTGTTTCAGTAAAATGCGGAATTTCCAGAGATGTTCAGTCCAGGATTGTTGGCGGCTCCAAAGCAAGAGAAGGGGAAGTTCCCTGGCAGGTAAGTAAGGCAACACTTACACCTACGTGTAAAGGTGCGTGTCGGGCACATAACTGCTCTTAAAAATGAATAAAAGTGTCACAGTGTACATCACCGGCGTCATTTGCACCTACGTATATTTGCTAGCGGTCTAGTTCTATCAGATTATGAGGCACCGCAATTAATTATTCCGTCTGAAAGAATTCCATTTTAAAAGATCCTACTTGGTAGATTTTATTTTGGCTTGCTGTTTTCTTAGGTGGTAAATGGTGTCATGTTACGACCTGATATGATGTACTGGTCACAACGGCCTATAAATAGGTCTGACATAAAAAAATAAACCTAACATTTTGAATTCTGCAGCATATTTCGTTCTTATCTTATTTTTTATTATTACATTCACTATTTTTAGCAGAACTTGCGTAATTACCTCACTATTTTGACGTTACTGCTCAAAGTGACTTTATTTTTGTATATACAAACGCAATTTTCCTGAACTTGTCCCTGGCCTTGCATCTTTAATTTCTCTGCTATTTCTTTTAAGCGCTGTATACTGACAGAATTTATGCTGCTTCGAGCTTTTGCTACCAATACAAGACATTGTATTACTGGCAGGATTCGATCAATTGTGTGTTTTTTTTAATTTTATCACCTAAGCGAGGTCACAAGTTTTATCTTATGACAGCAACATATAATAAAAATTATTCGATAAGCAACCGAGAGAAAGTCACTACAGGAGAAAGCATTGAACACCTAGTCATAAACTATGAATGTAAAAACATTTTAGGTTCAATTCACACTTTTTCTTCCGCGCACACACAAAAAGGAACTAACCAATACTTTACTTGGTTGGCGAAAACACTTGTACGTGACATTTGTGTTATTAATGTCGTTTTTAGCTTTAAAGCACTTGAAAAAGAAAGATAGCCATTGGTGTACGTGCTGCAGTGAATACAAAAACCTTGCAGCTTCTTCGTTGCAACGAACAGCAATTATAAAATGCCAATAAAAGAAATGACCTACCTCTCTGAGTGAGCTAACCCAGCCTCCCAGTGCTTGGCATGTGCACTTTTGGCGGTACGCGCAATGCCAAGGAAAACTTGATTCTAGATTCCTTCATCCCAAGTCCCAAGTCATACGCTCGTTTTCCATGCAGGTATCTCTGCAAAAGAATGGTTATCCCTTCTGCGGCGGCTCAATAATTGAACCTACTATAGTTTTGACCGCAGCACACTGCGTTCGCCGGTGAGTGTTTCACACGCAATTTGTCTTTGACTTTCGGTGACTGCATGAGAGAGTGCGTTCACGGGGCCATATCCGTTTGGTTGTCTGTTATGTGAGTGAATAATAGTGAAAAGGTTAACACTATTATTAGCACATTACTTTTCTTACCACTAAAATAAAAAAAAGTAAACTTAGAGCCCACTGAAGCATTTTTGTAATAGCTATTACGGGCAATGACTCAGCCGGCAGAATGTTGCCTGCCTCGTCTTCTCCACATTTGGCATGCCACTGGAAGTAAGGCAAATTGACGTGCTGTGTGAAGTTTCTATTGTTAATCTTCAATTGTTTCTGCTTAGGTTTCCAAACGGATTCACCGTCGTGGCCGGTATAATAAATCTTGGGAAAAGAGGTAGTCATTATCAACGTCGAAACGTAAGTTGAAATTTAAAACACCTTCGTATTGCATCTTTTGAAAGATTTTGAAAAACACTAAGAACCAATTCCACAGAAAACGTTTTTCGTGCTATTTAGTGATCAACAAGCTCAATACATTTATAATGCAAAAATGGAACGTTTCGCTCTTCTTAAAAGAAAGAAGGCAAGTTGAAGGCCTGTACTAGACGACCGCTTCAGCTGGCAGGCAGGCATTTGATCATTTAAGTCGCGCTCATGACATGGACGAGGCAAGATTTAACGGCAAATGTCGGACTCGGCATACAGTTAAGAAATTCAATGTCATATACGTATCCCACATTATGAGCTAATAGGAACCAACAATATCTCCTACAGAAGAGCCTAAAATACAACAGCAGAGACGAAGATTAATGACAATAACCTTGCTCGCATATCTTTGCAATTCTTTCTTTGCTCTCCGGTTCTTCAATGCGCCTTATAACAGTTCGCTTGAGCACAGGATCACAATATTAAGAAAGCGAACTAAATTTTCGGTAAGCTGTTTAATGTTTTTGTTTGTGTCTCTATTTTGTTTTGTCTGATTTAAGCGGCATTCATTGGTATTTCTCGTAATATTGTCTCTGTTTTTTTTTCTCGAAGTAATTACTCTGGGGACCTACTCACTGCAGGTATCGAGCATTCGGCGCCACCCGAAATTCGGCACTGACGGAGCCAACAACGACATTGCACTGCTCAAACTGGCGGAGCCTTTCGATTTCAAGGGTTCCGACGGCTATGTAGCACCTGTGTGCTTGCCTGACCCGAACCATCGCATGGAAGGAAGTATCACCGTTTCCGGATGGGGCAAAAACCGCGAAAGTAAGTATTGTTCAACAAATTTCTGTGCGTTGGTACTTATGTGGACTTGTTAAATGGCGGTACTCTGAGGTGTGGTCATTTCTTTCCAGAGCACTATGGTATTTTCTATGATGTTTGTAAACGTGCATGGTAGGAGGTGCGCCTTTTCTTTTTTCGAGCCGGGAGTCTCAAGGACAGGCGTGAAAAGAATGCCTTTCAATATGTGGGGTTCAATAACCCAAAGCGACGCACGAGCTATGAAAGACGCCATAGTGGAGAGCTCCTGGTTTATCGATTTCAGCTACCAGGGGATCCCAGCAAAGCACACCGGCGTTTCTGTATTTTCTCTCCGTCGAAATGCGACCGCCCTGCGTGGATTTGACTCCGCGACCTTTCGGCCAGTAGCCGAAAGTGGAAGCCAGTGATTTACGTGTGCGGGTACGCACGTGAAAAGTTCAAACCTCCTCCATAACAATTTAGGTGCCCGTTATCATCTAACCACTGCAGTAAAAATGGCCAACAGTGTTAATGGTCACACCGTTTTGTTGCATAATCATTTAATGTTATGATTAGCAGGAATGATGATAAGGGACTTGAAGGGATGGAGTGGCTTCGCTGCTCGCGTGTAATGTAAAGATCCCTAGGCGACAGCTTAGTGCCGAAGTTAACTGAATTAAGCTAGGTGGATGATGACAGTAGGGGTGATAATAATAGACTTATGCTCCCAGGCTAGCTTGTTGATACAGCAGCATCATCTCTGTCATAAGACGAAGCAGAGCTACTGCTTCGTGACAAGGAAGCAGGACGAAAAAGTGCAAGCAAGCTTATAGTTTTGGGGATGATGCTATTGCACCATTGCTAACCAACTTGAGCATGCAAATATTTGGGAAAAATAATAATGTCGTACTTTTCTCTGTCATGTGCAGCCGGAAGGACTACGCAGGACCTGTACGTTGTAACTGTTCCGGTAGGAAGCGACCTTTTCTGTACGTACCAGTACGGTCAGCTGATCACGCTCAGTTCGCTGTACGACCGAAGAAGCATGTTTTGCGCCAGAGCACTGCTTGGAGGGCGAGGTTCCTGCAAGGTGAGAGCCAGAATTAGCCATGAAAACTGCTAGTCTCAACAACATAGCCACATTTCTATAAGACGTAAGATAAACGTTTTTCAGACGTTCATGCAAGTAAATTGGGTTTAGAAATTTAGCTCTGGTGTTTCAAACTGCTTGAGAAATCACTATTTGAGGTCATGCGATCTGACGTTAATTTCAACACTAACTCAACTGTCCAAGCTGCACTGTTATCGAAGAGTAGGTCAAGTATCATCCCCTTACAGATATTGTACGGCGCCCCATAAAAACAAGTTTCATTAGAGCACTGCTCCATAGTTCTATAAAACATAGCGAATAGATTTATCAGGTTGCTCAGTAAACAATACCATGAGGATAAATAGCGAATAGATTTATCAGGTTGCTCAGAAAACAATACCATGAGGATAAATGGAAGGTATGGTGGGTTTTGGAACTTTAAATGAACACGGGCGGCCAGCAAAGGTCAGGAGATGCTTGTGAAGAATTTATATTTCTTGACCTTTATTTCCAGACAACCAAACGCCCACACAGGAAAGTTTTTAATATATCCTAGGCACTATATGTACTCGTAAAATTTGGTGATGACATTTGGAGTATAGTTTATAAACAAGAGAGTGGGAACGTTATGCAGACGATACATGCTGCATATCTTAGTATTTTTGATAATCAACGGTATAGCTCTCCCATGATTACGGGCCTAATCAGGAAGGATATTGTCACGAAGGCAATCGGGCGATTGATATATGACGCGTAAGCAGGACCAGTATATTCGCGTATACTGTAAGGATTATTGCTGCATACCTGGCTGCCTGGGTGGACCTGGGAGCTTTAATACGTAGTTATGACAAATGCCACCGGAAAATGAATTTCCGGTAGTCGGTTGTAAGCAGAACTGCGCGAAGAAACAAATATTTTATTCCTCTGACTGCTTCCAGGGCGACTCCGGAGGTCCTGCGACCCAGTTGGACAAAGGCGTGGCTGTTGTTGTGGGCATCGTATCGTTCGGCCGCGGCTGCGCCAGAGCACGCTATGCTGGCGTCTACACCAAGGTCTCGCACTACGTTGACTGGATACGAGACAACTCCAAAAAGTTTGGTAGATAGCATCAGCGGGCAAATATTTAGCATGCCTTGAGCGCACATGAAAAATGAAAGGGTTCCGTAGATAACGTCGCGTGTTTCATATGTCAGAGACAAGGCAAAAATTGTAGAATTAGATCGACTTGTCTGTAACTCTCCGCTCTAATAATTTGCAGCCCTTATGACGTATGGCATTCGTTCTTGGTTCTAAAAACGATAGGTTGTCTGCATTGTTTTTACACACGCATATATTATCGAATCTCAGAACATCACGTAACCCTAGATTGCGGTTGCTTTGAGGTCTAAATCAATCCATAGTGGTTAAAAGGCTTAAAAAGTGCGGACATCAAGTTTGGAACTAAACAATTGATAAAATTTGTTACACGGCCGTAAGGAGATGCCTTCTAGTTTCAATACTGACGTCGAGTAGAACAAAATTTATGATGATTTTAAAATTTGTTCGAGGAGCTGCTTGGTATTTTTGTACACATAGAGTGTCATCAAGGTGTCCGTGCCCCAAATTTTGCGACGTCACTGAATGCAACTGCGAACGACCAGTGATTACCGGGGACTTAGTCAGGAATGTGCTAGCCTAGACAAGCCGGAAGATCAAGACGTTAATGTACACTTTAGCGGAGGTGCTCACAGATAACAAAAATGCCTGTGCAGAATCGTTTGTAATTAGTTATTTACGCTGCGCATCATTGGTTCGAGCGTATTTTAAACATTACTAGGTCCACACGCTTCTTTGAAGAAAAAAAAAAGAAAGAGAACGGACAACCAAAAAGTTGTGTCTGTGTCCCTTTAAGGAAAAAGGGAATGTCGAATATGATCGATTGCACACATTAATAGTAAAAAGTGGACGCTGGTATTTAATCTCACTTTGAAGCAACAGGTTTTGAATAGATATCAAACAAGAAGGTAAAATTCAAAACGATGAACACAAGCCAATATTCGCCTATTCTCCACCTCAGAAGCTATTTTCAGCGCTGCGAAAGGCAGAGGCGACGTGGTCCAACCAGATTAAGCGCATTTTAATACGTAATTGTGCTCCTACTCGCCTCTCGTCCCCGAGGCGATAGCGAGGGTGACAGATGGAGCACGATTATACATTACAGTGCGCAGAGGCGAGAGGCACCAGAATTGGGCCAGGGCGCCCCTGCTTTTCGCAGTGCTGTAAAAAGCTTCTGAGACGGAGCATAGCAAGAAATTTCACTTCTTGCAATGAAGCGCTGATGAAAGTACTGCGAGGAAACTGTTGGCTTAGGAACAATGTGCATATGATTTTATACGCACAAAAGGAAGTATTTCCATTGCCTCACATTGTGCAAGAAAACAAAATAACGCGTCTGGCTAGTGTCAAAGTACCCAGCCAAATTCTCTCCACGATGCACTCGGTAGCATTTTTCCTGTATGTTATGGCAAGCCACAGTTCAGACGGGGTAGAGAGGGGAAAAAAGAAACGCAAATGAAGCGAAGAAAAACACCCATACACCGAGCAGCTTTGAAATGGTTTAAAAAATATTGAGGACAATCGTGTTCATGTCTTGTTGATATTCGCTGTCAGTTAAACAACAGTGTGCACTGCCTGAGCTGATGGAGCATCTTCATTGTCATGTACAGTTTTGCAACAGCTGTGTCTGTGAAGTTTTGTGGATTTTCTTGTAGTGCTAGTGATAGTGACGTGCGTCTCATGACGAAAACTTGGCGGCGTCCCCCTGCACCAGTGTTTGTCGTGTACTCTCGGCGAGAATGCCGTTTAGAGATTTTTCCACCTATGGTGGCATGACCCAAGTGGGCCTGCATTAAACTGGCCGAATCATGAGCCTTCCGCTTCGACAGAATGGGGCTTCAGATGTCAACGTTTCGCCGTGAGTGAGGACGAAATGTTCGAGAATGCTTGCAACGGCAACAAAAAATGCTTCATGGACTGCAGTAATGTGAGGTGAATGAAGCCTACATAACGGCCTTTCTGTTGAAGATTGCGATCAGAGATAAGGTAATCTTCTGTCTAATCAGCCGGAAGTTACTTCTGGGCATGCACGTTTTCCTTCCCCTCCATTTCATTCAAGATTCCGTCGCTGAATCCTCAGTCCCAGTGCGGTCTCGAACTACGACTGACAAGCGTTACTTCGGCTAAATTCTGAAACATTCTGACTGAACGGTGAATACGGACAGGAGAGAGCGAAGATCGGGCTGTAATAAGGTAAAAAATTTAATTAGTCATGTTCCGTAGAACGAAGTGTACAAAATATTACTTATTGCGATATAATTTTGAAATACTAGTGCGCGGTAAAATATTACTTAAAGTAAGAAATTACAGCAACAATATATGAAGACGAACTTTTATAAGCTCTTAACCAGACTCATATAACCTTATAAGAGTTCTCAAACTTTTCATTTTTCTTAAGAACACTATCATTACCAACAAAAAGGAACTGCACATCAAGCTAAGCTTCTTCTTCTGCGATAAAAATGGTTACCATGCACAGGATTATGGATAACCGAGTCAGTGAAACTGAAGAAAAGTAACACATTTGCCGAGTGTTGGCGAAGCTCGCACACAAAAGAAAATATTTAACATTCTCAATATTTCTACTCTTTTACAAGTTGTGTCTCTTACTATTACTACTACTATTTAGCGCCTTACTGGATCGAGGCGGTAAAAATAGCAATATCCCCCCTCTCCCGAAAGCGTTTATTTGACAACAATGTTACTTACAACATAATAATTGTGACAGAACACTTGATAATTTTCCCTCCTCTTGTTTCAGCACTGAGAATAGAGCACCCTAGCGCTTAGCCTCTGGCAAACTTGTGCGTGCCATTTTTGGTCACATGACGCATGTGAATGAGATGGGGAGTTGTGGACGCGGTACTCAGCCTACGGGATAGCTAGGGCGCAGAGGTTGATGTGAGAGAGCGGCCGTCTACTCGGCTGAGACATACCTGGGTCACACGATGACGGAAATGATGCCACAGAAGGGACAATAATGCCGTAAGCACAGAGAACCTTCCTGCCCTCATCAAAGGTTAAATGAGCTTTCAAGCTACTTCCGCTTTTGTACGCCAACCGATTTAGGCAAAAATAACACCCGTTGTTAAGCCTACAAGAAATGAATGTTTTTGAATAAAAATGAATTGTGTGCCATGATGCATGGCCTTGTTTCTGTCTCCTGTTTGCTGCTAATGCCTACCAACTTTCGGAAGCATGTGCTCCGAAGATGCTCCTGCGCTCGTCTTCATTCCTTTATTTTTGCACTACGGCAAAGCTACGATTAATTTAAGGGCAAGCTTGTGCAAAAAAGGTCACACAAAAGGTACAGCAACAAAAGGCTTTCTTGTCTTTCCACTATACACAATAACGCAACTACGAAAAGCTGGTAAGCTTGTAAAAATATAATTTATAAGCAATATATGCAGATAAGAATGGGGAAGGCACGATGGTTTGTTA
Source organism: Amblyomma maculatum (assembly GCF_055883805.1). Classification (NCBI taxonomy): domain Eukaryota; kingdom Metazoa; phylum Arthropoda; class Arachnida; order Ixodida; family Ixodidae; genus Amblyomma; species Amblyomma maculatum. Next base: position 53,512,905 of record NC_139349.1, on the reverse strand, counting down.
TTTTGCCCTTCCTAACATTTACACCTGCAGTCATATTATTTCAATATTGAGCTTCCATGACGTTCCACATGTGCATTGCAAATACGATTGAGAATCGAAAGGTTTATATTTTATAAGGAGAGAGATATATAAACCTTTATTCAGAGCAGCTGGCCTGAGAAATTCGCCGTAGGGTGGGCAGCAAGCTCAGTCCAGGAAGACGTGGACCCGAGCCATATGTCTGGTCCGGTCGGCGAGACTACGCTGATAACCCATGCTGGGTCTTGACAGCTAGGTCTCGTACTGCTCTTCGGTTAGGTCTCTGGTGGCTATGGTACCATGTGATGCCTTGCATCTCCCCATCATATGTTGTAGGGTGTTATTTTTTTTTTCCCGGCACGTTACAGAATCCGCATTCAAATCTATAAGTCACGGGCGCGAGATCCTGTGTAGTAAGCTTTGGACTTAACTGTTGGTTTATATACTTCGAAGGGTGACTGCCCTGCTCCTTCTCTGGATAGTTACGGGTGGGATGGGAAATATTTTATTCTGTCAAGTCTAAAATGCAGGAGGATGTCAGTATATTTCTTGGGTACATACTGGGTTCTCCGAAAATTTCTCTGGCAGGAGTGCCCGGCTATAGCGTATTTTCGGGCTGAGCAGTTGGCGTGCATTTCAGGTGGGTATGTCCCGGAGTCCATATGCTCTAATCGTCTGGGAGGTGGCGTGCTATGGTGCTAAGAAGTATTTGAAGTGCTACGCTAGAAATTTTTTGATTCTGTTAGTTTCCGGATGCAGACTGTGAATCAGAGAAAACCAATTGTGAGGGACATATAAACTCTTTCTCTAAGGTTACAACGCGATGGCCTTAATGACTTCCATCTGCAGTTCCCCATACATGTGGTTTCTGCTCGCTAAATTATCACTGCATTCACTTGTGCCTCTAGTATATCACACATCGTGATCAGCATCTAAGCTGCCACGTTATCCACCTACCGGCCGCTACCCGCAGCTCGACGTAGGTATAAAGCCTCGCTTTAACCAAGCCATAGAAAAAGGCCCGTATAGCCTAGGAGTAGCATGCCTGACTCAATATCCAATAACATCTAGAGGTTGATTCGTGTCCCACCCTCCCACCTCAAGTGAGCTACCAGAGTTGGCTCACAGCTTAGTGAAAACAAGTGGTATGGTCACATCACTCAAGCCATCGATGAATCAGCTCTCGTGGTCATGCCTCCTGCGAGCTACCGCCTGCCAGTGCCATCTTCGTGGTTTTTTGCTCACCATCCCGGCACCACCAACGCTGGATTTCGTGGATAACGGGGCATTTAACGTTGTCGCGTTAAAGTTGTTAAGTTAGCCTCGGCACAAGAGAGAATAGTCGAGAAAGGGCGAAATCCTGCACGTAATATTTTCATGAACTGCGCTGCCGAATGTGAAAACGTCCCGGATCATCGAAAATATTTGAAAATTACGATTCGTTATCGATTTCATCCCCGGAAATGTCCTGAAAATGTTTGCGTCTCACGCTCTTGCAATGGAATAAGTTATTTGGTGGGCAAAACGCGACGTTATGGTGTTTTGCAGCGCTGTAGAGATAATTGTATTCGTGCTTCTCCTGAAACGCCGCAATTATTTTATCGCTCTTTAGGCTGGTTTGAATCGTTATAAAAGGAAGCCATTAAAAGCCGAGCGACACGAAAAAGGATGAATAAATCCCTAGAGAGGCAGAAGCAGCGCCGATAATGCTAAGCCTATTGGTCTGCAGAAAAATGGCCTCTACAGAACAGTAAAAAATGGCAGAAATTATGAAAAAAAAAATGTACGGCCTTTCTTTAAAACTGAAGCCTCGCAAGTCTTTCGATGATGACGGCTATTGTAATGCGCGTTGCCAGCGGAACAACTATTGAAAAGAATGCCTACTTAGTCTCCAAAGTATTGCGGTGCTTTTCATGAAATACTTCATCGATAGGCGTGTGCAAAATGAAGAAGCGTATAGTAGCTGCGCACTGGGACGAAAGGAAGAGATCTGCAACATTTGAAGTCTGAATAAGATGTCGAGGTAGGACAGTGCCCCTATGGAAATTGTAAAAAAATTATCACAAATTCGGAAATATGTTTTTGTAAAATCTAAACGACACGAATGAGAATTGTTATTTCTTCCAATGTCTTTTCGAGTCAGTGCGTGCGGATTATTATGAGCGCACTAAGGTGTTGATTCAAGCTCAGATTACGAATTGAAGAATGAAGTCTTGGAAAGGATTGTTGTTCTGGATGTCATGAGATCAATATTGACCCCGAAGAAATATAATGGTGGCCTTTCGAATGACGATCATCATATAGAGCTGTTACACATAATATTCCGGACTGAAAGACATTTTTCGCGGCGACCTTTATTCACATCCCGACGTTAAGAACGTATGGTAAATGATACTGATGGTGGTCTTCGTCAGACGGATCTGCTCCAAGTTCTAATACGCTAAGAAGTTTATTATGAAGCTGTCTACAAGGCAAACGACGATAATAATTGCATTCCGTGTTGAGAGGGCTGTAGCACTACTTACTGAGCTAGGTCCGCTAGGTCTGCTTCTCACTTTCCGTCACTGCTGCTCGCCGAATGCGCTGAGCCTGTGAAGCCTGGGTGTCTACATGTTTGAAACTACATGCAGCCCATGTACCCTACATGTGTAGCTTAGGGTGCGTACCGCGTGGCTTGTTCCACGTGGGCGGACGAAACATGTAGGCTCGCTACTGCAGCTTCAGCGACATACTTAGATAATCACCCTCTCAGGCTCGTAATTGGACTAATTGAGTGCTAGATTCACGCACAGTGGCTAACGCACAAAAAAGACGCACACAGAAGGTAGGGGGCAGGACTTACGCTAGTCTCCTGTCCCCCTACCTTCTGTGTGCGTCTTCATTGTGCGCTAGGCATTATGCCCGAATCTCTCACCCTCTCAGCTAGCAGGAATTTTTCTTGCTGGAGATACACGCGGCGTTGAATAACTCTGGCTAAATTCAACCATGGTATATGCGGGACTGTCCAGATACGCACGCGCACAATAAAACACAGCTGCCAAATGTCACCGAGCTCGTGCCCATGTTCGGCCATGTCACGTGACCAGCGCAGTGGCAAATTCAGACATGCTACTTTGCCTAATGTCGTCACACACTCCGGCGAGCAATGAGGTCTCTATAATGTCACCTGTCAATACGGCCTGCTTGGCAACCTGCATATTAGGCAAGTCACGTGGTCTATGACGCCATACACCCGCCGACCAATCATCGTTGGAAGACGTCACGTCACCTTGCGACGTCATCTCTCTCTAGTCCAATCAGCGAATTGTATGACTAACTAAACAGTTTTATTTCATTGTGAGGTTGCTATGCAGTGACATTAGATATCTATCTGATGCCACCACATAGCCACTGACTGAATGCGGGCGGTTAGAGTCCGGTCATAAGTGATCACGTTCACAAGTTCTTGGTACTGATATTCTCGAAAAACATCTTCCCGAACAGTTTTTGTTTCTCTTAAGAAATAAAATATATAAAGTTTACACTAGAGTGCTTTCCAGTGATCAAAAAGGTTACAGAGCTCTTAAAATCACTAAACTCTTGCGCTGATACTGTGGGTGAAAACATTTTGCTGAAAAAACTCATGCTCAAATGCCGGCGTAGATTCTTGTTAAAATGAGGTAGCATATTACAATGTTCTAGAGAGACATAGGTGGGCAAGACAGTAATGGGGCCGCCAATTAGCCTGCAACTGCTTTGTGTGCATCTGCACATCCTGACTATATTTTTTCTCGGTGCATGTAAACTGTACTTGTACATTTTTTTTGGTGTTTGCAAGCGAAATACCAAATAAATGTTTTAGAAATCTAGCGCTGCTCGGTGCTCTTTGTATTATCTGTAGACTTACGTTTTTACTGTCCGAGTGTAATAGCCGTAAGTATAATTTGCAACTTTTCAAATCGTATCTACGTAGTACACCATCTGGTATTGCTTAACGTAGGTCTTTGCTTCATTAAACAGAAGAACAAATATCTGTAATTTAATGTACGCAAGGCACAGAAAAAGTCAAGAACGGAAGAACGGATATGGCAATGGTTACTAACAAAATACGACAAGTTATGTGCCTACCCACAGAGTCACTCAATATGAATGGAAAAAGCAAGCTTGAATAAAAGGACGAATTTATTCGTGATTCCTATACTAAAGTTGAAAACGTCTTTTCTATATTATGCAGCAAGATGGATTATAATTAGAAAGTAGGAAAAAGCGTGTATGCTTGGTGCACAGGGTTAAATTTTATTCAATGCTCAAACTGTATTCCCTTTTATATTAAGTGACCCTGTATACGTCGGTGCACTTTAAAGTGTGCGCCATGCACAGCATACAAGATGTCACTAAGCCATATTCTGAACCAAGCGCTCCCCCCCCCCCCCCCCCCCCCCCCTCTTTCTTCTCAATTGTTTCATGGCTCGGCAGAAGACCTTTGCAAGGCCCCAGTTTATGATCTATGATGAACTGCATTTTCATAATGCTTCACGTTTGTTACCTGAAGTCTTCACTGACGCTTAATATAGACAAATGGCGGAAAATATGTCTTAAATAAGGATTGTTTCACGGCAGTGACAGCGACTATAATATTGCTGCATTCAAGACCCGGACTGAAAAGCCTCTCTTGACCTTTGCTCCACAATCTAACCTCATCGAAGTCCTGTCTCTGCCCTTATTGACAAAGGTGCCCAACTCTCTGTTCTCACTTCCTCGTTTCTTTGTCGCCTGAAGAAAGTCCTGACGCCGGCAGTTTCACCCACCATTCGTGTCGCCAATGGCAGCCCTGCTGCAGTGCTTGGCATGTGTACCTCCAGCGTAACCATTGCTGGTCGCCACACACCAGTCTTGTTCACCGTCCTTCAAGAATGCCCCCATGACATGATCCTTGGCCTTTACTTCTTGACCGCTCACTCAGCCCTTATTGACTGCTCAACCGGCTTGTTTACATTCCTATGCGCCCTTTTCCGCCCGTGCCCGATGGAGACTACCTGGCGTGCACCATTACAGACGTCGTCTTGCAGCGGCACGTCATCTTCCCACACCTCATCGTGCATGTATCTCAGAATCGCACCACTCTCCCAGTCCTCAACTTCAGCTTGTCGACCCAAGCCATCCCCGACGGAATTTCATTAGCTGAACTTTCCCCGATGACCGACAGTGAAGTTTCAGCCCTAACTCCAATATGTTGCACCCTGCTTGCTACGAAGGATAAACCAGCGGAAAAGACGCGTTCACAATTAAAGTACACAGGACGAACCAACATCATGAACCAACATCATGAACCAACATCATGAACCAACATCATGAACCACCATCATGAACCAACAGGCACAACGAGCTACGCTTCTTCAATACCCTGCTTTTTGTTGTGGTGTCTTCGGAAAATTGCTCAATATTTCATCTTTTTCTTTTTCATCACGTCTTATAAGCGCAGTACGACAGCTCGCACACACGATTAAATCTTAAAACAAGTGCCATAACATACGGCAGGTTGCTATTAGCTCTTTCGTATAAAGCCGGAATCAGTAACCCAGAACCTGCGTGTTTCTGGGAACAGCAGAGTTTGCGTCGTTAAAGAACATAAACAAAACATCACGTCATGGTGCGTATAACGTGTTTCGCGCAAGTATCCAAGTAGGTAAGCGCATGAGAGACAGAATTTGTAATTGCATTTAATGTACGTTTACACCAAGTTCTTCTCCATCATTTATTAAATGGTTGCTTTGTATTACCTAGCATAGTTCTTTGTTGGGCTAGTTGCTGATCTATTGACATGTGGTAGTAGCGCAGACTGACATGGAATGCGCTGTGTTCGTCTTCCTCTCTCTGTTAGTGTCTGTCTACGCTACTACTACATCTCATTCTATTATCTATTTGCACGACATCTAAAAAATCACCAAGCAAGTTCCCGCGAATTTAATGCTCCAATGTAGCTTGTTTGATTAATTCATAATATAGTCACGGCGACCAAACGTTAGGATGTTTCTCTCTGCAATGAAACAGGATACCATAATGCTTTCCTGCGGTCGAAATGTGGCTTTCAGCAACTTTGAAACAAATTTGAAAACTCCACTGAAAGCCTTTACATGGATTTAAAGTACGGCCCTTTGCAAAGGTGTGCACTTTAAATAAATGGATGAGTGGGCCCTGAGGCATTAAATATCGTTACAAAAATAAAACAAAACGAAAAAAAAAAGACAATGAAGAGTGGCGGTCCCAATTATTACTACTCAATAAAGCGAGAAAACGACGATGGCTGAAGCCTATATCATGTAAGGGTTTATCTGGTGGCGTTCATGACAAATATTTTCGTACGCTCTTCGTATGCTCACTTGAAGCACATGTTTTAGGGGCATTTATAGCCAGACGCTTTAAAATACTCTCAACTGTTCTACACGCACCTGCCAAAGGGCAAAACCATTTGCCTCGTGACACAAACAACGAACTTGCCCAATAGATATCATTTATGCGATATTCACCTCTCATTTCCTCTGTTTCCCAACATACTGACAATAAGGAAATCCTAAAAGCTTAAATAGAATTGCTCATTATCCATGTGTTGTCGAGGAACACTAATCAACGAGCAACAACGTCAGTCAGTCGTGCTTTGAAGGCCCCAAGTGTTGTATATGTGTAAATATGATGGCCGAAATCTCTGGATACCCCAAGGCTACCAGTATAAGGCAGGGTTTCTCATATGGAGGTCTGCGGATCTCAGCAGTGAGTTCGTGATGCGAATTTCGGGGTCCGCAACCCCCCCCCCTACACACACACACACACACACACACACACACACACACACACACACACACACACACACACACACGCACGCACGCACGCACGCACGCACGCACGCACACACGCACGCACACACACACACACGCACGCACGCACACACACACACGCACGCACGCACACACGCACACGCACGCACGCACGCACGCACGCACGCACGCGCGCACACACACACACACACACACACACACACACACACACACACACACACACACACACACACACACACACACACACACACACACACACACACACACACACACACACACACACACACACACACACACACACACACACACACACACACACACACACACACACACACACACACACACACAAAAGTCCGCGACAGCTTTGGCCTTGCTAGATATAGTTTTGCACGGGGGTTGAAAGCCGACTTTAGTTTCTGAAAGCGAAAGGAGAGCGAGAGGAGTGCGGAAATGGAGAGCGCGCGCGAAAAAGAGGGAAAGAGAGAACGTCTACGGCATTTGTTGATGCCGGGTGGTGGTGGTAAAAACATTATTCGGTAATGAGAGCTTAATGCCCATGGGCGCCACTGAACTAGGTGTCTCTATTCCGTCCTTTTCGTCGAAGCCGCCGCTCGAGCCCGTTGGACGGAGCTCGTCGTCTTTCTAGACTGGAGCTGCTGAATCGGGTCGCTTCCCAGTCCTGTCGAGTGGGAATTTTGCTGGCAGGCCCAGACCACGTGATAGACACCTGCCACATCACCGAAGAATTGACGCTGCTCACTGATTTTTAGGTCAAAATGTCTTACTATAGCTGGGCAAATCAACGCATTTGTTTGGAGGCGCTGTAGAACGCGTTCTTCTGTTTTGGATAGGCCTTTCACCGGAGGGGGCTACGTCCGGCGCTGCTCGTAGTACAGCCTCGGATTGCTCTGTACCGCAGTAAGGAGGTTGAACATTCAGGCTGTTCAGGGAAACAGGGGGATTTCCGGGGAATGAACGCGCCGGTGAAACTCGATCTGTGGCTGCACTGCTGGACGGGGCTGCAATGCAATGTAAAGTGTCTCGGGCGACCAACGAGCGAGCGGTGCAGTGTTGGCAGAAGCCGAATGCCGTCTAGCGGCATGCATACCGACGTCAAGGCGTCGCCTCTTCCCCACGTCATGTGCAGGCCGTGGCGTGCCTTGACTAAATTCTAATTCCGGAGCATAGTCCCGGAAATGAGCGGCTGTAGTCGGTACAAGATGGACCCCCTTTATGTTTCGGTCTCAAGTTGCTCCCGCTACTTCTACTGGTCCACAACAAGTTCCCGATCCATCCATGGCTGAGACCCATTGATAGTGACTGGAATTGCTGTGCAAAACTGAAGCCATTAATGTCTTATTATGAGCTAGTTGAATGACTTCAGTGGTATCGTAATAACAGTGTTGGCGGACATCAGATAATGGGTGAATCATTACGACTATTACGCTAGGTAACAAAGTTTCATTAGTAAGAATTGCACTGTACTAATAGGCACCTAATATTATAAATTTTTGGCTCGTAAATCACACTGGAGCTGTGCGGCAACAAAGCTGCCAATGTCACGTATGAGTCGAAAAACAAAAAGGTATAAGTTTAACTCTACTTAAACCTGGTTATAACGCGCACACGCGAAAGCGCTCGCCGCGCTAGCTCAGTGACTAAGGCGCTCGGCTAGTGAATTCGGGTCCCTTGTGTTCGTACCCGGGTGGTTCAAATCCACTCCGATCTTTTCATTTTTTTTTTGGTTTTGCCAATGCAACGATAAAAACAAAGAAAACACGATTCTTAGGCCGTAGGTGGTAAGCGTATTGAGGGCTTTTGCGCTGAAACTGTGCGCCGACAGGGAATGAACAGCGGCTTCTAGATCTGCAAGTCATTTCATTATGCACATGCAACTTGTTTTTGGGTCTGGTTTGAAAGTGAATTTTTACGCAAGGATGATTACAAGCAACGCTTACATCGACGCTACGCACTTACTAGAGCTCTGCAGGCTTGTTCCTTTCGAGCTGCAGCCCCGCGTGCTGTAAGGATTATGAATATTCTTGGCCCCGAAAGCTGTATTTACTCATGTATGGAGCACGCCATCGTCGCTGCTGTTGCAAACAAGACAAGCTAACAGACACATTGACACCCGTTGCAGGTTTCCGCGGCGGCAAACAGCAACAGAACGAGGCGCGCAACGGCCGGGGTCTTCCTGTGGCAGAAATCGGCTCAAGGTTGCGAAGACTGCGTGAGCTATTAAGTAACGGCGTGTTCCCGATGCGTAAGCGCGTACGTGCGCGATGTGCTATCGCTGGCTTGTTTTGCTTACTTGGGATCCGCGACATGAACAGTGGCCCAGGATCGCTTATTCATGTGACCCTGTTCAGACAGACAGTCACCTATTTAAGAGATTGGCCAGCGCACCCGCGCTCTCGACAACCTGGTGCCGTGCACCAGAAAACAACCACCGACTCAAGTGACATGGCGGCTCTTTGTGGACAGGTACTCGCGGTGTCTACGTTTCTGATATTATTCTCCTTGGCAGGTGAGAGAAAACGTAATCTTGATCGGCAGCATTTGAACTCGTGCTCTGCTTTTTATTATGCGCTCTGTTGGCTCATTCTGTACATTGTTGAGCCTTATTGACTAGAACATACTTGCGGGCTAGTTTTTGTTTTTCGTTTTCGAGGGGAGATTAAACTGCGCTTAATTAGCAAAGAGAAAAAGTTCAAAAACAAATGTTTGAAAGCAGATTTGACAGCACTATTTCAAAGCGCAGCTTTAAAGCATACTACTCTGTCCTTGGTGCTCTTTTTGTCTTTTTCCTTTTACGCAGTTATAACCTTCCTAGAAGTTATATGTCAGGTACTTCGCCGCCATTCGAACAATCAATAAGTCAACTAGGCAATCAGTCAGTCCGCCAGACAGTGGTTTGTTAAGTCAGTCAATCAAACACTCAATGGACCGAACAATATTAAAATATTTTCAGGCAGTGGGACTTACCTGAGTAATCAACTACAAAGTGTAACTGCTGGAAGCAGTGAAGATCAAAACTGACAAAATATTAATTTAATAGTTCAGTCATTGCGGAACGGGCGACTTAAGAGCTTGTCACCTCCCTTTCTTCAGGTGGTGAACAATGCGGTGCGAATCAGGCCAACCTCCATTTGCTACAAACGGCGACGGAAAGGATCGTGGGAGGACGTGATGCCCTTTACAAAGAATTCCCATGGCAGGTAGGCTCCCAGTGCATTTGTGACGACTAAGAGAGAGCATTGCGATGACATCTAAACAATGGTGTTTATCGCAATCGCTGGTAGGCACAACCGAAACGCTAGATCAGCGCCCTTAACTCTTTCCGTACCGTGCACACTGAGCATGGGCCACTGATGACTCACAAATAGCGCGCGTTATATTAAGCTATAGATTATCTAATCCAGGAAGTTAAATTTTTTTCCGAGGTTATTTACAACTTGCGAAGAGGGGAATTTTAATGTGGGGCTGAAGACGGTAGTGCGCAATTTTACTTAGTGAGCCTTCACTTATCTCCGATATCCAGACCATCGCGCGAACTACCAATGTTTCATCACTGTTTGGGTGTGACAAAAGTTTTTGAATGATGCAATAGAGTTGAGTCTCAGGATGATACAAATATTTAGGTTTTACTTTTTACAAAAAATACCGAGATAAAGCGTCCCAAGCATCAACTGTTCATGATTGTTGTCTAAACGCGGACTCCGAAACACTAGTGTAATGCATGCTCATATATGTTATTGTTCGCTTCAATTCAGTTTTATTTCTAAAAAGGACCCAACTTCAAAGGGTTATATAAGGGGTGGGAATGCTCTTGATATACGAACAGCAATTATTATTTACCAATGAAACTGATCAGCTAACCGTTCATGAGAAACAGATGATGAGGCGATTACGATGATGATGTAATTTTAAGGATCTGCAGAACGTACAGCCTTCATCAAAAGTTTACAGCCCAGAGGACTTGCTTTTAAGCCGAATAATATGACTTCTGTAATAATTGTGTAAGTCCTAGCTATTGGAAAGGGTAGGACGAAAAATCTTGCCTTCAGCAAGTATGGAAACCTCAGAATGCATTACGTGCCACATAGTGTCGCTCAGAAGTAGACCCCCTGGGCTGTAAACTTTTGACAAAGGCTGTACCTCGGGGAAAGTCAGAGTAGCATCACATTTTGTTGCTCAACATTGCATGGCAGTTCTTACAGCCAACATTGAGACGACATTTTGTGTTGAATCCCTGAACTGAACGCTAAACGGTACAGAGAAGCAAGTCGCAAGAAGCCGGTACATCTTGTCGCGGAGACTGTTGGTGAGGATACCCATTGCTTTGTGGCATCGTCTACGAGTCCGACGCACGCTTTTAACGTAACTGTCTTTGTACAGCAACGATTGTACAGATATGTCTATACAAGCGAGCAGAATTATCGTGCTGGTCATCATGAGCACAGCGCGTGAAATTGGAGGAAAGGAGGAAAAGCGCTCTACTGAGTCCACTGGACCACGAGTGGCAAATACAAGTCCAATTAAACAGAATACTTTGATACAATAAGTTGTACCTGATAGCATGCGTTGGACAAGCAGTACAATGTTATTTCCCGGCGCTCAAATTAACCAACATCCCCAGCACAACCGCGCCCAGATTGATGGCAGTCACCAATGTTGGCCTCGGTCACTTTGGCCCAGGTCACCTGGAAATCGACTTGGGCCAAATTGGACCAAAATTTATATCCAAGTGCAGTAAGTGTGAGCAGTTGGATTCTGGCATAAAAAGTGTCGTCAGACCGTTGCGAAACTTTGGCCCGGGCCACCTGAAAATGGACATCAGACAAATTGGACCGAATTTGATTCCAGGTATAATGGACCATGCCCTGTTCGATGATCACCTCCAAAGTTGGTCCAGGCCAGCCCTAAATTGTATGATCCGGACACCCGAAAATTGACCGAGATCAATTCTTTGAATGGATCGGGATTTCGCACGATTTTCCAGTGTAACCACGTTAAATATCTTCCATGTTTTCCCTCTGAGACCGTTTTTCTGAAAAGTGTCGGTATTTAATGCAAGTGATGGCGTAAGAGGTTGGCATCGTCGTGGAAACTAAACATCTAAAAATAGAAACTATAACCAAAAACCCGAGGACCGATTTCGCGCGCTGTCAAAGGTAAAGGGCCACGACCGCGTGCTTTCGGTGGTGTCAAATTCAGGCGCCCGATGCGGCATCTAGCCGCCTAGTGGAAATAAGTGCTTTGAACGGGCAGAAATAATCAAACTGAGATTATTTGATTGGTGGCTAAAATGAAGACAAAAGTAAGCAAAAAATATGGCGTGCGCCGCTGACCAATTCAAAGGGATCAGCTTTATTCATTCATCTATGCATCGTTATGATCATAAAAATGCCAGAAGTGGCTAGGAAAATAGGATGACGCCGTCAAGCGGTCATCAAGCCAAGCGTACATGATACGTCACTGTATGCCACCGGACCAGTCATGACCCTGGCTGCCGCCACTTATGACAACTAGACCTACACGTGTCATTCGTCTATATATACCCGTCACTGCCCGACCTACTGTGGCGCTATAGTTTTCCCTTCATTCGTATCAAAATGGTGACGGAAACGTTTACGTACAGCGTTCCAGTGGTGTCATACGATTTCTCGTTGCGTACAGCATGCGTGAGCTAGTCATTTTGGACGGCAGCTTCCGACAGGGATTTGAACAAACGACATATGCACCCCAAATTGTATGTTTTCATTTCGATATTTCGGCGAATACGACTACCAGGTGCAGTAAACCGTGGTAGTCTACGTGGAATGCTGAAACACCTATCGAATGCAATACTAGCAGAAAGAACTTTATTGCATGTCGAAAACCTCATTCGAAAGCATTTCCCTCAAAGGGCAAGAATGCGTTTGCATTCATGCACGCAAACAGACTTAAATGATTTTGGTGAATTTTTTCTTGCTGTCGCTGGGGTATTCATGACCAGCTCGCGAGCACGAAAGAACATCGCAGGCCTTTTTTCCTAGCGAGCCATACAGCGTTCTCGCTACAAAAATGTGCCACCCTGAAAAAGCCAAGAAAAAATGTTGAGAAAAATATTATTTACGTACATTCTTTTTTACAGACCAAAAATAAAGTCCACATATGAGCTAGCAGTTGCTGGCGCATACTTAGCAGCCACTGCTACCGCAAAGCCACCTCCGAGGCCACTTTCCACAATTGAGCGAACTTTGTTCATAGAGAGAGCGTCTTGAGGAGCCAATGTAGTACGTCTGCAACGTGGTATATTTATTTCGCGGCCTTTTTTTTTAGGTTGGTAAAATGATCCATTGCATATTTCATAATTATTCGCTCTTTAGAGAAGTTTCTTTGCATCGACAGTCCGATACACTACACAATATTAACAATGACATTTAAAACCGTAAATGACTCACTTGGTACGGACAGCATTTTTTCATATTTGTATATTTTGGGGACATTGAAAAGTTTGGACGCACGTGACCATTTTCCCAATTCATAGCTCCTCATTCTTCATGTCCATGACGGTGCAGGTTTCTTTAAGGCTGGGCAGACGCCACTTGTGCGGCGGAGCATTGATATCTCCTCGCTGGGTGCTCACCGCTGCGCACTGCCTCAAGAAGTAAGTTTGATTTCTTAGTATTGATACGTTAAGTTTATGCGGCGACAACCTTCAGAGTCGTGGTAAGTTCATATAAGCTCAGATTTCCAGATTTCATCTTGGATGTCTTTTGTCCCTGTGCATAACTATTCTGCCTCTAGACACGGAGTGGATAGAGGTTAGGCACATGCTTGTGCTGACGTCGGTCTTTCCACGCAGTCGAGAAGCCGGTGACTACAGCGTTGATGCCGGCGTTCACAAGCTCAGCCTTGACAATGCTCAAAAGCAAGTGAGACAGGTAGGCAATGGATCTATGTTCTTTATGCCCGCTCCTGACAGGCCGCCAGGGATGGGAGCACCGAGTTATCGGTCATTTGCCGGAAGGCTGGATGCAGGGTGACCTCACAAAGCATTTCGCGAGGACACTGTCGTCTTAAGTGCACGCTACAGAAATTAGCACCTCGTTCTTTTCAAGTATGGTCCTGGTCTAAAACACCCTGTTCTGGCCAACTCTTTTCAGGGTATCGAAAAATTCGCCCACAAGGGTTTCCATTTTTGGACATTTCGGAACGACATCGGTCTGCTGAAGGTCAACAAACCTTTTGACATTGCCAGCTCCGAAGGATACATCGGCACAGTCTGCCTTCCTCCCAAAGGCTTCAAGATAAAGGATGACATCATCATTGCTGGATGGGGAACCACGAGGGAAAGTAAGGATTTGTGGACAGTTGAGCTGGTATTCTTAAAACAGCGGAGAAATTAACACGGTAATGTCATGTCATGCACCAGGTGCGTAAAAACTTGCAAGTACGCGCAAGTGCGTGACCTCACCCTTCCCTTCCCTCACACACACACAAACCACAAGCGGTAACACGCATCAGGATTTATGAGCGGCACTCTATTCATTGGTTTTGGTGTTATCTTGCTACATGCGACTTGCTCCAAAGCAAAAATTGTAAGGTAGACCTTATGTCCAGTGAGACGCTTATTAGGTGATATTATTCCAATAAAGCATGGCCGCACCTTTCAACTTACTCACAGCTTAGAGGAGAGGCGTCGATAAGACAGCATGCATGCATCAATTGGTATGCACAAGGGAAGCTTTAACCCTGCGTAAACTGGACACAAAATGGTCGACAAACCCGCATATCAAATCCCTTTAGACGGCGTTGAATTATTCGAGGTCGTGGTTATTGTGAGAAAAAGTAATTTTTTTCTTTTCTTGTAAGCTTATAGGGACCACTTCCTGCAAATTAGTATATATGTGGTACTTAGTGCATCACTCAGTCCCTTTGTTTAGGTTGATTTGTAAACCAGTGCAATTGATAGTTTGAATAACTGTACATAAGACATAATAATCGGCAAATATTCTTAATCGCTCCGGAATAATACAACAAATGTCGCTCGAGCAAATGAGGATCAAAACGGATATTATAACCGACCAGTATGGTGGTGCCTGAGAAGATATCAACTTCGCAATATCGTTTGTCGTTAAGCACTTTTTTGTTGCCTATAGTTTAGGTATTTGTTGATACTTTTTACATCCATATACCTTTAGTTGTACATAACTGTTTTTTTTTTTTTTTTGTGATTAGAATGAAGGACTATATCTAACGACTCCTTGGTTTGGTTTGTGGGGTTTAACGTCCCTAAGCAACTCAGGCTATGAGAGACGCCGTAGTGGAGGACTCCGGAAATTTCAACCACCTGGGGTTCTTTAACGTGCACTGACATCGCACAGCACACGGACGGCACTCCGTTTCGCCTCCAACGAAACGCAGCTGCCGAGGCCGGAATTCGATTCCGCTTCCTTGGGCACAGTAGTCGAGCGCCCTTAACCACTGCGTCACCCTGCCGGGGCATCTAACGACTCCTTAAAAGCACGAAGCAGTTATTCGAGAAACCCATGTTGAAAGCTGCCGCTAAATTATGAACCAAACCAGCTGACGTTGTTACACAAGCAAACGCACAGCAAAATCAACGTTACCAAGAGGGGGTGGGGGGAGGAGGGATCAGGAGTGAGCACTCGCTCATATAGGCCACAATAATAGCGAAGAGCGCATACTCAAGTAAGCTGCATGCAACGCTGGTAATTGAAATGGGCCCGTTATCGATACTTTGCGGTCGGTATTTATGCACCTAAACACATTGACTTGTGCCTAACCATCCGGAAACGAAATTGTGATATTGCGGAGAAATTAGCGTAAATATTTTGAAATGCCTCCCGTGTGTGCATAAAAGCAGTACAGATGGGCTGGCTTATGGCGTTTAACGTCTCGTAGCGACTGCGACTATGGGAGGGTCCGTAGTGGAGGGCTCCGCAAATTTCGACCTCTCGAGTTTGCTTAGCGCGCACTGGCACCGCACACTACATGGATGGTTTGCTTTTTGCGTTGGATAGGTGTTTTGAACTGCGTCGACAGGAATATATTCGAAAAAAATATATTTTGGTTTGCTTTTTTTTTTTTTTTTTTTTTTTGTGGGCAGCAGAGCTATTATATCATATGGGGGCTATTTTCTCACGTCTCAAAATGAACGCCCCTTAGTTCGTAGGTTAAACAATGGGGGCTATTTTCTCACGTCTCGAAATGAACGCTCCTTAGTTCGTAGGTTAAACAGCATCACCGATGGTTTTCTCTTTAGTAAATGTGGGCAGCAACAACTTGGTGGATTATATAAAAGGATGCTAACTTTTATATATTCAGCTTTATATTCCGGGGTTCACTACGGCAGTTCTAATTTCATGTTCCGACAATGCGGTTACAGAGAAATTTATCCTTCAAGGGGAAGCCTCCTGGCAGACTTTGCAGCGCACTACCAGCTTTTGTACTGCGATTTATTGGTGCTACATTGGGAGCATTGTAAAAATAACCCATGAAGGAACAGATATAGAGACTGGGCGGCTCTTTGTCCAAGCAAGGCTGCGCTAGAATGCAAATTTTGTGGAACAAATAGAGAAAAATTAAAATATAGGAACGAAAGCAAAAGACTAAGCCGCTAATTTATGTTCCACTGCTTTCCTTTGACATTCGCATGCTCGAAATTCATTGTGCGTGAATAAAATGACATTGCACAAAACTAAAATACACGGTTACACGAAGGGAAGGTCTTGTTCGTGTAAGCTGCATTGCTTCGAGTGTGGTTCCTGATGTTGCCCAATGATGTCATGTCGTAGGCGGTTACACTTCGGACGTGCTCCAGACAGTGTCCGTGCCCACAGTTGGAGACACATTGTGCTACTACCGGTACTTCTCGTTTTGGTCCCTATTCATCGGCGGCAACATCCACTACGACAGCATGTTCTGCGCCGGCGAGAGGCGGGGCGGCAAGGACTCCTGCCAGGTGCGTTTGCGGTAGCGCGCTTACAGTTTGCAAATAATTAACTGAAGCCTACTGCCTTGCGAGCTTTGGTAAGGAAGCCATGCTTGCGGCGATGCTCTCAGTTGAAACATGCATGTCATTCTTGCATGAACGCATGATTAGCCTCAGGTAAAGCTTGTGTTCGGGTTCGTTGCTTTACATTCGGAGGCATCTTCAGTGGCTGCGAAGTGGCTACCGGACATATGTTATAGAGGACAAAAACTTATGTACGACATAAACCGAATCACTTAGACACCCATGCGCTTAACTGTGCCGTTCGTATTTTTTCGTCGTCTCTCTAGAGTATGCCTTGTAGCCACTTCGCACTCACCGAAAGTGCCTCTGAATGATTAGCCCCTATGTTGTTGTATAGCTGGAAATAGCTTTGCATTGGATATGAGGACAACTGCCGTGTTCCGGAGTTAAGATTGAAGACACTCATGTAAGAAATTATACTTTCATTATTGTATTGACTCATATTATAGGCTCAGCTCTTTCAGTGCCAGCCGTGGTATTGCGGTTAATCACACGAGGTTGCATATATTGCCGAAATATAACATGATGCCTAGTATAGTGAAAGGCTGCAGCACTTTGTTAAGAACCTTTTGTTTTACAATTGCTTTACTTGGTGTCACGAATGCAGGGTGACTCTGGAGGACCGGCGGTGCAGTATGTTGACGGTCGCGCCACACTGGTTGGCATCGTGTCATGGGGCGAAGGATGCGCTCGGGCAGGAAAGCCCGGTGTCTATACCGAAGTGCCATACTTTCTCGACTGGATCCGCACTCAGATGGACTCATCCCCAGACGACGACCTTAGCAGCACGAACGCTCCGACGAGGACGAGCAGGAACGATGACACAACGTTGAGCGAATCAGGACCGGCCGAGCCCAGAACGACGCTGCTCTGACAAAAAATGACTCATGATAGCATCTCTCTATTGCAACGCGTTGGATATTCGTGGTCATTTTTCACTCTCTCAGGGATAATAAGCACTTGAGGAAATTCTGCATCACGTTCGCGAAGCATGCGCTCCTTGCTGATGTATAGTTGCAAAGCGGCATCGTTACATGTAAACAATGTAGAGAGCCATTGCAGATACTGCAGGTGTTGTGCATTACTCTGAACCGTCTTTATGTTTGTGTGGTCATTTAGGTGCTCGCTCACATAAAATCATTAAGGGGAACGGCAAAAGCATTCGACGTTCGTTGAAGCTGGATCCCACAACCAGCCCCTAGTCGTCAACTTGAGCGGTGTTACTGTCAGATTTACTAAACCCCATTAACGTTCGTTAACATTCGCCGTGGTGAGAGCCGACTGCCATTTAAATATTTGGAAGAAACTGTTTCAGTACACATAGAGTATATTGCAAGATGCGGCTTTCATTCGCCTGCATATTATCCAGAAATCCTGGATATATATATTCTGGGGAGTTGTTTAGAACGCAATTATTTTCACATATTGCAAGACTGCACCAGGCCAATCAATATATCAGCAGGTATCCCCTCGGAAGGCTTGGATAATTTGCTATTTAATATCTCAACCGTAGCCCATTCATTGACTTTTTGTCTGTTTATGGCAGCTTTAGGTACTTGGTGCAAGCTCAAGGCAAACATTAAACGCACGATTCTCCCAAGGATCAATAAGTTACATCATTGCCATCATTGCAAATTTGCTGCACAATCGCTACCGAAAACGTTCGCCACTGTTTCTTTATGGCAGTTTAAAGTATTTGGTGAGAGCGTGGAACAAACTATAAAATCATATTTACTATACGCATCGGAATCTTAAAACATTTTCATTGACAAGATCATAAGAGTTGTACAAAATCGCACAGTTGCCCTGTACGTAAAAACGGAACTTCAGAGGCCTCAAATTCAGCGGCAATGCTTGTCATCCCAAACGCTGCACCACTATCCACTCATACGTATGCACAATTAATCATGGTTTTCTTCTTGAACATATTTCACAGGGCTTCTATATGCTTGTCATTGTAGGTGCTCTAAGGCTGAATAAAATACAATAAAAACTATGAGAAGATTTAAGACAGTTTACATGTGAATATGCGGAAAGAAATTAATTTTTGCCAACACAGCTTTCTCCGCACAACGACCTTCTTTCTTCCTTTTGGGTGTTTCGCCCGCGTCTGCGCAGCCAGTGCAGCAGCCGCACTAGATGTGGACGCTTCGCTTTCGATCTCGGCGAAAGACGCGCTAACTGTAACAGCCCTGGTTGCGTACTCATCGCTTTGATGGCAACATCGTCTCACCGCGGCCTGTCATCTATGCAGCGCGCTGCAACGCCCTTGACGTTGAAAGGTCGTTCTTACCCGACTCAACGCGATGTGATACCCGATTAGCGAGCTTGGTCTTGGCGCAACGCGAGCACCTCGCTCAGCCGCGCATGCCGCATGTTACCTAGTTGCTCTGCAGATTGTCGTGGCGAAGGCCACTTGAGCTAAACAAATTGCTCCCCTCAGTGAATGAGTTAAGCCAAATGAATCTGGAGTCGAAATCAGTGAGGGAGAACTGAGTCATGAGCCCAGAGGAGTGAATGAGCACACATTTGTCGTGAGTCGGAATGGGTGAGTACAGATATAGCGCCTAGAATAGGCATTATAGTGCAGATGAGCTGTGAATCGAGATGAGTGAGTCCAGGTGAGTCGCGAGTCGAAGCGAGTCGTGAGACGCAACGAGTGGTTGACTCTGGATGAGTTGTGAGCCCGACTGAGTCATGGTGAGTTGTAATACTAAATCACTTCGAGCTCACGAGTTCGCTTAGCTAGAGCGTGTGTGAATATGATTTTAAATGAGCCGCAGGTAGACAAAAAAAAAGTTGTGAGCCTAAGTTAGCCCTAATTATTTTGCCGAGGTATGACACCATGTCCAGGTCCTCAGCCTTCGGCGGAGACATGCAGAGATGGTTGGTCACCCTCTTTACGGGTGTTGACGTAGACGGCGAAATGCGGACCGTCTTAAAAACACCGAGACAGAAACGATTTCCGCTCCAATTTTCCGCACTATCCCCGCCAGTCTTAATAGTGATAACCGGTCTGTTGTTGCACACGCATACAAGCAAAATGGCCGCTGAAACGGCTTCGACGGCAAAGGGAAATGCGAGGATAGCCCACTACGCGTTCGTTGGTGGGGAAAAAGATGACCACATTGCCTTTGCTGCCGCTGGCCAACTTGGTGCCTTGGGAAGTAGTCACGCAGGCGCCACGCGAGGTCTCCTTACGGATGCGGCACGGGAGTGGTCGCATCCAGAGCACCTATTCGATTTTACTTCGACTTGGAAAGCGGAGACAGGATTCCCGTGTTGTCGGTATGCAGGATTAGTCATCTGCTGTGTGACTTTTGGTACAATGACATTTTAAACGGTGACCGAGAGTCTGCCGAACACTATTTCTGTGCTGCGCGCAACGCTGCCTCCATGATGCATGGTATTCCGCAGGAGCTTTTTAGGGCGCTCTTCGTCTAGCCGTTGTGGAATGCTTACGAACCGGCGCCCCCTTACCTCCGGCTTGAGACACTGGCGACGCAATGTTGTAGGTCATGTAAGCAAAGAGCAGTACCTGTGACGATGGCTCCACCTGGTTTCTCTATTTTTTCTCCGTGAATATGATGCGACGGTCAATACCGCTCATCGCAAGGCGAGAAATTGCTTAAGATGGGTGCTTCAGGTTGGGTTTCTTAAATTCATTGGGCGCTAAGTAATTCAGCGGTCCAAATAAGCGGTAAAACCTTTTCGGTGGCTTGGAATCATTGGTCGATGCCTCCTCTTCGTCGGCCACGACAGAGAAGATCGGTCTTTAAGGTTTGGTGTGGTTTGGTTTGTGGGGTTTAACATCCCAAAGCGACTCAGGCTATGAGAGACGCCGTAGTGGAGGACGCCGGAAATTTCGACCATCTGGTGTTCTTTAACGTGCACTGGCATCGCACAGAAAATGGGTGCCTTGCTTTTCGTCCCCATCGAAAAGTGGCCGCTGAGGTCGGGAGTCGAACCCGCATTCTTGG
This sequence comes from Amblyomma maculatum, assembly GCF_055883805.1. Lineage (NCBI taxonomy): Eukaryota > Metazoa > Arthropoda > Arachnida > Ixodida > Ixodidae > Amblyomma > Amblyomma maculatum. The sequence continues at coordinate 53,492,068 of NC_139349.1, read as the reverse complement.
AAACAGTAGTCTAGCGCTGTAATCACTACACCACCCTCCGGGGTCGGTCCCTGTGCAGGTGCAGCGCGATGCTAGGAAAATCTTGGCTGATGCTTCGTCATGAATACAGCTGACCAGCCTACGTTTGCTGTAGCGACCGCACGAAGGTAACTTGGGTACCGTATAGGGCACATTGACGGTACTCTCTCGCAGAACTTAGGCTGCTTCTTTGCAGAGCGAGCGTGTAATATGCCTAAATACATTTTCTACTTTCTCTGATGGGTCACACCATGAGAATGATAAAAAGCTTTCAAGTCTTTTACGATAAAATGTTTATATAGGTAGCAGCGGCAAGGAAAAAAATGAACTTGCAACGGCAAGGAAAACTGCGAGGATATGTAAAAGCTGTCGACGTCTGGTTTTAGCTTTCCGTGCTTAAATCCAAAATAATGTGTTGAGTTCGGAATATGACAGCTAAGTTAAACTTGAATCTTCCAGAACATCGAAATTGAGAATATAACGCTACCGAAAAGGGAAGCGTTGTTATTCAGCTTTATAGCACACTTATTTGGAGAAAGCACAAGAGCTCCTGCTCTATAAGCTAAGCTTCTTTTTTTAAGGAAAAACCAATGGTGCACCCCTCTATTTACGCCAACAGTCGGCCTTGTCGCGGGTTTATATAATTAGGCCAAGTAAAGCGCAGTTTTCTCTCCGCATAGAGGGTCTCGCACTTTATATGAAAACAGGTATATTCAGTTCATGCTACGCCTTGCAGCCGTAGAAATTTAATCTAAAAATTGTTGCCGCATAAAGCCTGCCGGGGCACCTTCAAAAGGAGGCACATTCGCTTAATAAAACGCGATATATTTTAACATTTGATGCACGGTTACCATGGGTGGGTGGTCTTCTTAACTTCCACGCATTCAACCGGACGATTCTTGGGCAGCGTTCTAATGCGCAAGGAGCTAGTAGAACGTTTTACTACTTTAAGCAAAAACAAACAAAACGCGCACCACAGCTGCTCACAGCTCACGACAAATTTCCCAGATGTTTACGGCCTCGCACAATGAATTTTACTACCGGCGCTTTTTTGCCCTCTTAGGGCACTCTCCTCTTTTGGCTCATTCTCCTGCCGCATTTTTTTCAAGGATTCTTTAGCGCCTAAGATTTGCGTACTAGTAGACACAAAGTAAGATGTATGCATACAAAACTGCAGAAAAAAAGCTGCGCCGAGGAAAAGGGGCAAGTCCTGCGTTAGGTGGGCGAACGCCAGTTGGTCCTCGCTATGAATCAGTTGTGGCTGGCTATGTTGGTCATTTGGTACCTGAAAGTAAGCATTAATAATGGTCACATCGAAGCTCGTAAGTGCCCCTCGTCACTTTTTGCTCTATTTTCCTCAGACCGACTGCACAGAGCACTTCCCAAGAACACTGCACAAAAAGTCTGTATCCTTACCGGCTACGTGTATCTCATTTCTATTTCTCTGGAATTCTTCATCTTTCAGTTTATTTTACAACTGTGGCAAAAAGTCAGTGCAAGTTTCTATTACGCTTGGGAAGCCCCTGAGGAAAAAAAAAAGATAATGTGCGCTAGTACACGACGGTTAATAACGTTATATGCATTAAAGGAGGCTCATGGCTTACCAATATATTGTATTCGGACGTATGTTGACGGAGTTGTTAAGCAAGGCACACCTGAGAACTCACACGAAATATTTGAAAGGCTCCAAATTTCGTATGCGAACATTACAGGCGCACTAAATTAGCAAATTATTCAAAGCAGTGCAAAAGTAGATAAACATTTTGTTTTGAAAGCAAATGCATTGCACAGCCTTGCAGTGCTTTACATGCCAAGAATTTGTGGACAGCCCTTTTGCTAAGCTTGACGTCTGTTCATTTACTCTAGTTGCTTGGTTCTTCGATCTTCTTTACAATGATGCTTGTTCTGTGAGCACAGACGCGGCGGTGCACCACGAATCAAATTAACGCCAATGCTGACAAGGTACAGTGTTTTCGTATTGGGTTCGGAAGGCAATAATGTCTGCCTCTCGAATGGATGGCAAGCGAATAGCATTCTTTTTGATGCCCAAAAATCATAACCTCCCTTGTTTGCTTTTGCCCGAATATCTTTTCTTCGATCGTTGCCGTCCATCTTTGAATCTACTCTTTGCCTTTCTAATTTGATTTGTTATACTTTAGAATACACTTGATAGTGAGAAACCATTTAGTTTTGTTTACAGGTTGCTAGCTGTTTATTAAGCAGGATGTTTCAATTTTTTTGAATGACACCTACCGGCTAGCCTTTCAGTATATTTGTTTTTCTAACATCACTCAATTATCCTACGCGTGCCCTCGTGTTAGCCCTCGTCTGCAGTCATACTTGTAATATTTTTTTGCTTACTTACTTTTATTTTTAAGTCATTTTGCGAGTATTTCACGACCCATTAATTCATTTTGATTCGTTTACGCTTGAGGGCATAGCCATGCTTGTGAGGCGTTACATCGCATGTATTTGTTATGACGTCTATTCTTATAATTAACATGACAGAAATCAAAATGAGAAGAAGAGGCATTAATAATGAACCTTATTTACTTGCGGTTGCAGTCATTGACAGCTTTCCTGAGTTCATTGCTTCCTTACATAATTTGTTCGAAAATGCTTATACATTTTTGAAATTCTAACCATGAAAGGTTAAAAAAAGCCACCTTGGCAATGTCCCACGCATTTTCTAAACAGCAGTGCAAACTATGCCCCCCCCCCCCCCCCCCCACACACACACACACACACAACACACATTCTGCCATCCTCCGAGTATAACGGGTTTTCTCTTTCCTTACTTCGGGCGAAAAATCGACTGGGAGCGTTATTATTTTGTGCGTGCACTTGGATTAAAAATTGTTCTCATCTTGGCAAGCTTATATACAGGTGCTTATAGCTGGCTACATCTATGGTGCATCTGCTTTTGTACAAAAGCTCTTGAAATTATGGGGACGGCAAGGTAACGATCGAAGAGGAATGAGGGCCTCAGGCCGTGCTTTTTGGATTGCCTTGCAGCATACGGATATCCTGACAGCCACTGTTACATTCACACTGGCAGCTCATGTAGTACGAAGACTTTGCAACCGAGTGAGCAGCTAACTATCAGCTATCCTCACGTCTTCAGCCAGTGTGCATTGCTTTCTACGCAGTACAAATTGACGCCAGTGTTCTGCTTCGACTGAGGAATTGTGCCACGCAAGACGTTTATTTATATTTCTGCTATACACAAGACAAATACACAAAAAAGTGGGTTTCTTTTTGCGTTTGTTTTGTGCAGCGCCGAATTGAACGCAATAAATGTGCCAACTACTGTAGTACTAAGTTTTAATCGTGGCTGTTTTCATTCTGCTTTTAAAAGCCTGCGGCGTGACTGACTCTAGTGTGGCCAGCCGCATCCTCAGACGGTTACCAATAATGAGAGGCGAGCTCTCCTGGAACGTGGTCCTTTGGCAACTGCTGCCAGGAGGACGCATCGGCGAACAGTTCTGCAGCGGTACGCTTTTGGGTGACGAATGGGTGTTAACAACAGCAAACTGTGCTAACAGGTGAGGAATCTGAATTCCGACTACTCGACCACGGCAAATTTTGGTTAACTATCCAAGCTTTAAGCAGCGTATCTTATTTTCCCTTTCATTGTAAAACTACCAAGAAAGACATAAACGCCTAATATAAATCTGAGAAAAAGCACGCGCCAACCCAAAGGTCATTGCAGGTCAATGAAATTTAATTAGCAAAATGATGACCACTTAGAATATTTTTTTTTTTTCAATCGAGAAGCCGCTTAACTGCCTCTTTTCTGCAAACATACCCCGCGAGAGTGGGCAAGTGGTTAAGGCGCTCGACCACTGTGCCCAAGGATGCGGGATCGAATCCTGGCCTCGCCAGCCACTTTTCGGTGGAGGCGAAAAGCAAGGCGTCCGTGTGCTGCGCGATCTCAGTGCACGTTAAAGAACCCCAGGTGGGGGGTCAAAATTGTCGCAGTCGTCCACTACGGCGTCTCTCATAGCCTGAGTGGCTTTGAGACGTTAAACCCCACAAACCAAATCAAACCTTTTCTGCAAACAATTACAGACACCAAGTGTGCCATCCTGAAATTTGCTCGGGGCGGCGTTCCCCTCCCAAAGCGAAGCTTCTTAGCTCATATAAGCACTCACCCCGCCCAATACAGATCTTATGGGTTACGGCGTATACTCTCTCCCGGGGAACGAGGCGCCCACCAGCATGTGTGGAGGATTGGTCGACCGGGCGGCGGGCCTGTATCCTTCAGGGGTTGCAAGGGATCATATCGTATAAGACATTACCGCCAAAGCAAAAGATTGTTTCGTTCGGGACATAAATCCTTTTCTATACTTCAAGAAATCGCTTGGAAGCAACTTCAAACCAGACGAGCAACTCAGAGCTATCGCTCGAGGCCTGGAAGTCGCCGAAGGCCAATGTCTCTTGGCCACTGGAACGTGCCGGTCGATACCCCACACTTGGACTCTTTTCCTTATATACTGACCTCAAATGAAGGTTTTTATCCTCCTCCTATCTTTACCAGACGTCATCGTTCATTAGAGAGCTTGAGCATAGCGCAAGCACTGAGCCTGACCAGAAAACAGAACAAGCAGAACGCAGTCAGGTGAAAGGTATTTTGTTAAAGTGCTGTTCTGCAGGACCTCATTTGCGCTGTCCAGGGAAACTAGTCTGTCCATGTCAAAATTGTGCAAAGAATTTTGCCTTGAAGGCTCTTAGAAGGTAGCGACAACAGTTCTGGAAAGGAGATCAAGGAAAATTCCAACCATTCATTGCTACCAGTAAAAACAGATCATGAGTCTTTGTTCGTTTGCTGGCGTTTTTCCAGTAACAGAAGACAAGCGGTTTATCGGTTTCAAAAGTAGATTATATATTTTGGAGGGCACTTGAGGTCAGCCTCAGGTTTGGTTTGGGTTATAGGGGTTAACGCCCCACAGAACTCATAGTGCAGGACTTTGGAAATTTCGACCACCTGAAATTCCTTAACGTACACTGACATTGCGCAGTGCATGGGAGCCAAGTTTGTTGCCTTTATCGAAAAGCGAGTGCCGTGAGCAGGGTCCGATCCCGCGACCTTGGGTTCAGCAATGTAGCGCAGTAAACATAGCCACCACGGCGGGGCGCCTCCGCCACCGCATTAATGGCTCCCGTTTGTGACTCCCCTTGTGTAGCCTCCCTTGCGTAAAAGCCCTTTTTTACTCGCTTGATCGCTAGCCCATAAATTTGTGCCCTTGCTATACCACGCACACACATTAACATACAGCCGTAAGCCGCCACATTATATCAAATGCTACCCGAGGTCGATATAAAGCGGCTTGGCTGCCCCTGCCGACTCAGCCACGTGACGCGATCTGCTGACGTCATGCAACCCGCCGACCAATCATTGCCCTGCCATGTTGCCTGCCAAGTACCACGTGCCAGAGGCGTCCTAGTAATTTTTTGCTCCCAACGTTGATACCGCATAGTCTGGAAAACCGCTCCTTTGTCGTTGTCAGTTGAAAATATATTCATACTCCCGGTCAATTCCAACTCTGGGTGTGGTTAACGAAAAGGACTGCATGGTTTCCACTATTTTCCCGTGAACGGCGGCCAAGCGTTAGCTTTAGACCCGCGAGATCAGTGTCGATACGTCATATTTATTTGCCAAGTCGGTCAGTGGCAACCATGCCTCTATTCATGCCTTACACGACAACGTAAAGGCTCTCTGTCGCAGAAAAGCTGGCGTTGGTGTTGCGGTCGCAATGCGAAAATAAACTCATACAGGTACGTGCTTTCGTATAAAAAATGTGACGCAATCGTTCATAGTGAAGCATTCAGGGTGGTTCAGGGTGGTTCAGGGTATCCTCCATCTGCTAGCCGAGTTGGAAGATAGTTAGCCACAGGGATTTGAACGAGCAATATATGTACCTCCATTTGTAAGTTTTTAATACTAAATACATATAGGCTCTACCGACAAGTGAGACAGATACTGCCCCTTTCTTTCCCCAAAAGCAAGAATATAAAGATAATGACTCGTGGAATTAAAAGGTGGTTCTAAAGGCGCTACCACATCTACACTGAAGGCGGAGCTTTAGCGCCATTCTATTTTCTCGTTTTTCTTGCTTATAAAGTCTCAAACTTTACTCAGAGTGCTTTTATTTTTGTTTGGAACGGGGGTTATACCTTATTGACGGCGGCAAACTTATGCGTGTCCTCAGTTCTGGAAAGCATCTGCTATCGTCCGTGGATAACTTAGGACGCTAGGCGTGGTAGACACATTTCGGTCTCCTGCGTGTCGTCCGTGTTGGCGATGAACGTCACTGGCATTTTAAAACTCGGAAACACACACACACACACGCGCACAGACACAAAATGTGAACCTTAGACCGAATGTCTTAAGTGAGGTATGCCTTAATTAGGATAGTCTTCTGCATGCTTCGTGACTGTTACGAAATTTTCACATGTGCTAAAGCAGTGGTTTTAGGGTAGATGTTTTACAAGAGGGGAAAAAGAGAATAGAAAGGATGGACCCAAGAATTTCACAAACGTGAGAGTTTGTGAGGTGCTGAACGCAATGTTGCATCTTAAACGCAATGTTGCATCTTTTCTTTTTTCCTGTACCGTTACGCTCTTTGACCATCATGACTTAATCATCATCAGATGATCCAACGTGATCATCTCGTTGTTATTGCGAAAGCAATACTACTCGCACTTTCAAGCCTACGCGTGACCCGGCCGCAGTTACGTCTTAGACACGCGACGCTGTGACGTCACACCCCATGTGACACACGGGCTGGCAGGAGCTGCCAACTTGGGTCTCTCGTTTCACATGGGACGGTTATATCAGAACCAGCCTGCTAGGACCCTGGCATTCACGTTGCCCCTATAGGCCACTAAGGTACATTCATATGAGTTAGTTAAAGCGGGGCTTTATATGTGGGCTGAGGAAGAAGAAAAAGACAGGAAGAAGAACGCTCGGTCACCCGCAGCTAATGCTTTCGCTCAATTTTTGGTTCAGCAGCGTTGAACCCTTGTAATTTTTTTAGTTGGGTTGAACATTTGTAACATGGATTGATAACTAACACCAGATAAATTTAGTAGTTCAAAGCAGTCGCTTTATCCCGTTAATTTTCTTGCCTTCGCGTCATCACGAGTTTATCGCTTTACCTTTCCGTGGTATTTCAGAGTCTCCAGGCCGGGAGAAATCCTCATTAGTCCCCAGAGCTACCAACCGAGCCACATGGAGTCTGAAGAAAAATTACTCGGCGTAGACAGCGTAAGTTCCGCTGGATAAATTCTCTACCTACTTTCCTTCCGATAGAAGTAGGTCTTGTGGAGGCATATTCTGCGCCACCATTTCTGATAATCTCCTTGTTTGATACGCAATTTTTTTTTTTCAAGACAAATGTACAGAGTCTTCCACTTCTAGCTATAACACGGTCACTGCTTTCAAAGCAACATTGTGCCCGACGTAGGCATATATCCATGTAAAGCGATGCAAGCACAGAAAGACCTGGGCGTGTTGCTTCATATGGCCTGCCACTAAGCTCTATTGCGTGGCCGGGTTGGACGCAATCACGCTTTGAAAGAAGTGACCGTGTTATAGCTAGAAGTGGACGAGGCTGTACATTGTCGGTGTTTCTTTTAATTCAGGGAGCAAACAAGTTGGCCGCAGAGCAGACGAGCTCCGAATAAGTAGCAGGAGTACAATGGAGAAAAACAAGAAAAGTAACGGGCCTCTACAATAAACAGTTCTTTTTTCGACTTTCTTGACACCCCAGGTGGCCGTGACGCGACAGTATAACGCAGTTCAGTTGAAACTCCACTGTATTCCCCTCACAGTGCACAGGAAAGCCGTAAAGATGGAGATTATTTGTTACTGCATACAGCTCCCATGGCCAGAAATACAAGGAAAGCGCACTTTTCAACTTGAAGCTGTTTATGATTACAATTTTCCGCGTATCCTAAATTTCGGTTATAACGGTCATATCCGTAGATCTCCCCTTGTGATATACCAAGGTTTTTGCCGTCGTTAAAAAGCTCTCGTTCAAAACGTTCCTTAACTACTACTACTTAACTACTAGATGCCAGCAGTGAGCCACCTTTAGAAAAAAAAAAAGACATTGCTGTGCTTTGGAAGGGTGAACAATTCCGTTTAGTGTTTCCCAAACAGCATCTTAAAATGTTGCACAGCTGATTTACATTAAAAGTGGTGTTCACAAAAGCTGGGCTTGTGATAGAGAGAGCCGTAATAGGAGACGGAAGACTCAAAGTAAATAGCCGGCTAAATTTAATACGTCCCTGGTGAGGCAATCCAATCCACCCCTACTTTATGAATCAAAGTTTTACGAGAAAATAATTCAGGAACAATCATAAATCATTGTTCTTTTGTGCACTGCTTCATTGTTTTTTACAAATGACTAACATGTCCATTTAAAAATTCTGACAGTTCCCGAGAGCGCGATGAAAAAGTTATTTTCGGGACGCATAAGGAGACCCCAACGGAAATACTGCAACAAAACTGAGAATAGTTTTAAAGGAATAGAAACTGAGCGAGATACAGCAACAATCGAATATCAAACCCCATTTCTGCGTTCCTTTCTTTGTGCTGCAGGTGTCCTACCATTTTTTCTATGGAACGGCATTGGACATAGCGCTTTTGCACATCGAGCAGCACACGGATGGTGCCAGAATACAGTTTCCGGCAAACCCACTGTGCTTGCCTCCTCCGGATGTACATTTCGTCGGGGCGCTGTGCGTAATTACCGGGTGGGAAATATGGAGTAAGGATGCCGAATATTAGTTCATGTTCAATTTTTCTTTTTGTCATGCTGCGGTGCAAGAGCTCGAACGCGTTGAAAGCCTGAATGCGTAAATGCGTAGTTTTACTTTGTGACTAATGATTAAAGGGCAACTCCGGAGGTTTTTTGACATAATATTCTAATAAAAATTTTACCGTATATTCTCCTCTCCGTCCTGACGCATTCTACAAAATTTGGGCGCCGTACAATAATCCGCTCGCGCGCAACACGACTTTAAAATATGCTGTTTTCATGGCTTAAGTTGAGACTATTTCTGCCGGCAACACTGAGTTTCTGACGTCACAAACAGTATGCCGGTGTTACTGTCCACTTCCCGCATGATTATGAAATTGTGAGGCTTATATTGAATTACCTCGGACATTTTATGCAATGCTTCACGATTTCCATACGTTATTGTCATCATCCAATGCACGTACGGGTGTTTTTCTAATACTGAGTGTGACGTCACCATTTCGTCACCTGCGACGTCTTTTCTGGCTGTGAAAGCAGTTTCGGTTTCGATTTGCTGTTTTTCTTTTTAAAAAATACTTCTAACTGGAATTTCGAAAAACGGTTTTTTTGTGTTGGAGTCAGGACGTGCCGAGGAATGTAATTCAATGAAAAACAGAAAATGATGGAAAAACCACCGGAGTTGACCTTTAAGCATCTAGGTACATTCTTTATATGTCTATGAATTATTCGCAATCTTCAACCTATTATTGCACCCCCTAAAGCTTAAACTATAAGAAGTAGGTTTAGGAGCAAAGTAAAGGCACCATTTGAGGAGGCATATCTTACGCGCGACCGCAGAGCATCACATCTATATAGTTAGTGCTTCTTCTAAACACTATTCTGCGGCACTGATCTCTGCGACTCATTGCAAGATTGAAGGCACTTAGAAACTTGTAGCCAACAGAGCTACCTATTTCATCTAGCATAGCTACCCAAAACACGTCGTGTGTTACATAGATTTGTGGTTTTCTTTGCGGGGTAATATTCATTAGTTGATCTTTCCTTATAATCAAATATTCAAGTGGTGTCTTAGATGCATTGATTTAATCAATGTTTGCTCAGATGCAAATGTTGTTCGCAATTAATTCTACCTGGATTATCAGTAAATCATTATCCTTTCCTAATATTTCCTTTCAGTCCTTCATCGTTATATTCATTAACATCGCGCAGTGTGGACGACAAAGCTGCTAAAATTGTAACCGAAACGTAACATGTTAACATGTCACACTGTTCCTTCCCTTTGATGTTTGCAAATCTCTTGCATAAAATGCGGGTTGTAATACGTTTATTGGTTAATCTCGCCGTGCATCAGCGTCAGCAGAATCATACTTTAAAATTTGTAATGCTTCTTCACGTGATTAAGACGTTGCGCCTATGATGCTTGAAAACATCACACTCAATAGGTGAGTACTTCAGTGCCACCTGCGTGCGCTGCGTATATTAATTACGCAGAAAACACATCCACGCAATCAAGTGACTGAAAATTCAATGCGTAAAACATGCGCAGATAAGGGCCGTATTTAACAACTCTGATAACATGCCAGTTTTACGTTTTCATTCGCTGAAAATACGAAATCCTTCTTATGTTTCGACTCCACTTAATGTAATAGCATCAGCTATGGTACTCACATATGGAATAAGAAAAGGCTCAACTTGAATTAAGCGTAACGCGGCCATCTGTGGAAACGAAAATGATAAATGCAGAGTTAAAAGGCTAAATAATAAGAGAATATAAGCCAAGGAGCAGGGAGCAAATACTAGCTAAAGAATTCTTAGTCAGACACAAAAAGAAGAGCACCGCCGTCATGGTGCTGTGGTTAAGGCGCTTGACTACTGTGCCGAAGGATGCAAAATTGAATCCCGGCCACGGCGGTCGCTTTTCGATGGAGGCGAAAAGCAAGGCGCCCGTGTGCTGTGCGATGTCAGTGCACGTTAAAGAACCCCAGGTGGTCAAAATTTTCGGAGATGTGCACTACACGTCTACGTAGCCTTAGTTGCTTTGCGACGTTAAGCCACGAACCAAACCACACAAAAAGAAGAAATGGGCATACGCATGTCACGGGCTTGTGAAGGCAGGATAACAGCAGATTGGTTTTAAGGGTAACGGACAAGATCCAAGAGAAGGCGCAGCAGGCGACGGCAGAAAGTTAGGTCAGCAGATAAGACTAGGAATTTTGCGGCGACCAAACGGATGCAGTTGGCACAGCTAGGACCAGGTTAAGAGCGGAATGTAGACATTTGCCTTAGAGTAGGCGTAGACAGGATACTTCTGCTGGTGGTCTAACGAAAAGCAAACAGCACTACGCGATGAATTACTCTGGGACAGGGCTGGCAACCTGCACTTTACCCCAACTCCGAATCGAGTTCTGCTTTAAAAACATTTCCCGCCCACCTCCTCCTGCTTTCTGCGGACAAAACTTAAAAGCCCTTCTCCTGCTATCGTTGAAATCTGCGCCAGAGTGAAATGTTGAATATTTCGGCTGCGCGAAGTCTTGACTGAAAGTGAGATACGAAGCAAACTAATAGCAGGCGTTAGATTGCTGTATGTCTTGGCAGTATGCTAATATAGAAATAGATGTATGCGACGAGGCAAAATGTAAAGCTTGACAACCACGCGAGGTCATGAAAGTTGCAGCTCATGTCAAAAGTTCTTCAAAGACTTGGTCACGCTTATATTCTTGCTGTTTTAGGTGACGTCATCCAAACAAGGGCGTTGAGGCTTCTGCCCCAGAAAGTTTTGGCTCCAGAAGTGTGCGCACAGTTAATCGGAGAGCAAGCTGTCAGAGAAGGTGTCATTTGCGCTGGCCATCCGGCAAGTAAGCGGGCTGCCTGCATGGTGAGTATTGCATTACGCGCTCAGTGTATCTGCTATCAGAAACCCTGTAGACACTCCACAGCAGAGATCGGGTATGCAATGTTAAGTGGCAGGGTGACTCCGACCTTTTCAAAAAGACGTGCCGTTCGAGAGAGAGAGAAAGAGAGAGAGAGAGAGTACGCCACTATTCGGCTATTCAAAAAAAGCTGATGGTTTTTACTACCAACGAAATAATGCAATGCAGTACTAGAGAAACCGAGATACCGAGATACTTCAAACGATGTATTCAGCGTACTAGGCAAACATGTGAGGTGGATAGCCAACCATTATTCCTTTCGACAAGTAAGAAAAACTAGAAGTATAGTGCCAGGCCTTGGAGCCAAAGTTTTGCCTGGTTTGCTTTAACTTTGTGATAAAATGCCTTCCCCGGACCAGAATTACAATATTTAAAGAGTGCAAATTAAAATGGGAACATCTATCGATGATGACCAGGAAACATTATTGAGTCGATATGATTCTGGCCTGTAAAGCTCGTCAATGAGGAAGTCTTCGATTTAGTCATACCTTTCATGCTCTGCAATCTTGGTAAACGTTTTTTTTTTTTTTTTTTCACGTTTTTCCAGCACAAAAATGTCCGTCGCCATGACCTTTAATCGATTCATTGGACCTGGTTTATGGGGTCTAACGTCCCAAAGCGATTCAGGATACGAGAGATGCTCGATTCCTTGGACATATGCTTTGCACAGAAATCATCATTTTTCTGTGTAAAGCATTTATAAATTAAATAGGATTGCTGACGACGCATGTGGCTCGCACTTTATAGCGCTGGAATTAAGGCACTACCAGTGAAGTGACACAACAAGCAATTCTTCTTTGTGCCGAACGCTCAAATTAGGCCATTCTGTTCAATTAACTACCATTTTCTAAATTACTTTAGAGGAATTTCAGAAAGAAAGAACCGCTTGGTGGCTCAGTGGTTACGGCGCTCCAGTGCGGGTTCAAATGCTGGCCACTTTGCAATGTAGGCGAAAAGCATGGCGCCCGTGTACTGTGAGATGTCAGTGCATGTTAAAGAGCTCCATATATATAATCAAAATTTCCGAAGCCCCCCGTGCACTACGACGTTGCTCATAGCCTGTGACGTACGCTAGACCCTACAAACCAAACCAAACCCAAAAGAAAGGCTACAAGTAGGCGCAATTGCGACACGCCGCTAGTCGAAGAAATCATTTCGCTAGCTTACACTTGTGTGCAGGGTGACCTGGGAGGACCACTGCAGTGCACCTTCGATCACCAACAGTGGCTTCTGGCCGGTATTGTTTTCCACGATGAGTGCTACAGGACGAAGCAGCTTCCTCTTCTCGTGGCAGGTATCCAGAGTCTCATTCCATGGATACTCTCAGTCACAGGGGCTGAGCTCAGAGGACCGGTGGCTAGGAGCCTCAAGCTGGACGACAGCGCATCTGCGCGGCTCAATGCGACCAAACAAGCCTCTTAGAAGTGGAGGCGCAGTTTCATTTTTTGCCCTGTCATGCATATTGTTCTGAAAAAGCGCTGTACACGGACTAGGTTTGTTTACTGATAACATTCAAACTGTGCTTTAACTGGAACGTACAGTTGTGCAACACAAACTGCTTTGTTTGGACCTAGCTGATTAAATGTGTAGTCATTATCACCATTTTCGTTAAGCATAGAGTGCTGGCCGATAAAATTCCACATGTCGCTTTGAACAGTGAGAAGAAGAAAGTGAAGGTGACCTGTTCGCTACAATGAAGCGCATCGTGTAAGTGGAGTATTATAGCAAACCATGGCCTGGATCACGTTTTGTTATAATGCATAATGCTTAACTCACCCGAAGCGCTTCATTGGGGCGTTTCGAGAACAGGCACCTTAAGAGATCTGATATTGAGAGTGGGAAACTTCGCCCCGGAAAGCAAGCTCTACTTGTTTTTTTGTGCAGCACGGCTATCGACTAACGATTGAAATTATAGGCATGCGTATGATATGGTGACGAATATTTGGATCCCTGTTTCATTTACATTGTTCAATCCATATTCTTCCATCCCTATCGCAAGAAGTGTTTAGCCGCTGGAAGTAGTAACTTCAGAAAATAGTAACACATGTCGGGATAACTATGCACATCACTGCCACTATAAAGCATCACAATATTTTGCACCCAATGGCACACAGCTCCAGCATGAGTAGTCAAGAAGAGGACGTTGTCACTCTATGTCACCATAATGCGGTTGAACACTTTGAAATTTCGTCACAGGAAGTACCACAGTGTTTGTTCCATTGGCTGTCAGAGCGAACTATCAGCATTCCTGGAAGGCACTTCGAACTTGTGACTGGATACGAATGAAGCATGTAGAATTTCACTTTGTTAATCCCCATATGAAAGACGCAGAATATAAAACCATGTCACTCTTATTTACTGCATGATGCTGTTTCTCTCAATGAAAAAAAAAAATAAAGAATTTAAGAGAAGTGTGGTGGCTGAGTGTTAGTATGCCCTTTTACAGGGACGGCTTACTAGCCCTATTACGCCAAAGTGCATCTCTCTTCTTTGTGAACACTCTATGGCGTATTCAAGCAGACTGCCGGCACAGCAGAAGTAGAGCGGGGGTGGGTGGGGGTGGGGGGGGGGGGGGGTGAAAGCTCAGGAGAGGGGTGATTGTTGGTGAAAGGGTGCCTCGATGGATCCTAGATGGTAATAGATCTAAGTGCCTCGATGCGGAAAGGGCGCAGAGGGGGGGGGGGGGGGGGGGGGGGGGGAGGGCAAAGTGGCTTATGTAGGCGAACGAGTTGCTAGTGTAGGAGGGAGGCGGTTGTTGGCGAGTTCGCACAACTCATATGCCATGTCAGTCTTCTGCAGATCGTTATGCGTGCGCGATGGACAGTGAACCTTCCACAAGCAAACCTCTGGAGTCAGGCCTTGCAAATGCTTAAGACCAATGCATACTAGCCTTGTTTACATAAACACAACAGAACCGCAGAGGGTCGAGTTGGGGGATTTAGTTGAGATGAGTGGACTCGACTTTACCGGGTTTACATGAACCCGACCCGACGACCGTAGAACTGGCTCTGGACGGATGGATGGTTGGAATATGGGAGCGTCCCCTCTGAAACGGGGTGGTAGCAGTAGCTATCATGCTCATTTTTCTCCCTATATCTTAATTATTGATTTAGAATGGTTAACTAAACCATCATTCTATTTATTAAATTTTTGTTCCTACATTACTAACATTATGCCACTTCTCTGCTTTTAAGCCACCAATCTTCCAGTCGTTTTTTGCTAGTTTCCACCGCCGGTTTATTCACCCGGCCACTGTTATCTCTAAACCCCAGAGCTTCAGGAACAGTGATTGCGCCTGCATCAACTTCCGGATGGATACCATTACATTCGAGTATAATATGGTCAATTGTTTCACTGGAGTTTCCACATACAGCACATGCGTCATTTCCATTGTTAAATTTCTTTTTGTAGCTGCGTGTTCTAAGGCACCCTGATCTAGCTTCAAAAAGTAGGGCACTGCCTCTTGAGTTATCAAAGAAATCTTCCTTCCTGATCTGCATTTTCCACTTTCGGTATAATTCCACACTCTGTTTCTTTTCCATTGAATTTATCCAATTTTTACCTTCTGTGTTTTTCACCCGTTGCTTAATGCTCTTTATTTCTCCGTCCTTGTGACTAGCATACTTACTAGTTAGTTTCCTTGTTCTTTTCCTCCATTGTGAGTCAACGTTTTTTATGTACAGGTATTTAAATACTTTAGCTGCCCAGCAGCGACGAGCTGGACGAGCAGCGATTACGGCGGCATCTCGCGTCGAGGCGAAGAACTAGAAGACGGCATCAGATTACGGTTTTTCCTCCGCACACCTCTAGCGCTTTCCGTACTGTTCTCCTCTCCCACTGTGCCCCGACTCAACCTGAGAGCGTTTATATGCTCCCTGCAGCGGGATCGAGTCCAGTCAATCCACCCCTTGCGCCTATGTTGACTCGACTCCTCGACCCAACTTGACAGCGTTTACATGAACCCTGTAACCAATTTTCGACCCAATAACTCAACTCGATCGCCTCCTGTCAGGTCCATGTAAACGCCGCTCTTTGCGAGTCGCGAAGGGCGTGCGACCGGCTGTCTTAAGCGACCAGGGAGCCGCTAAGCTTTACCGTTGTTTCACACTTGCGAAGACGACCCGCAGGTCGCTTTCTCGAATTGGTCTCCTTCGAAACGGGATTTGTCCATCTTGACTGTTCACCAGTAACTACAGGCCGGGTGTAAAACTAACTTCCATTCCCTTCAACTGAGCCGCTGATCGGTTACCGGTTTGCGACCAGTGGTTGCAAGGATGGAAAACCGAGCAAAGCTAGATCGGCCTGCGACTGTCGCTTATCGACCAATGCGACTATCTGCGACAGCCATTTTCTGACCAAAAACGGTCGCACAATCGAGTCGCAAGTGTGAACGGGTCTTTACACTGCGAACAGGTACAGCGACGGCGTCGAGAAGCACAAGACCGCAAGAATGCAGCCAGAGGTGCGAAGAGAGCTGCGCTCGCTGATCACAAAGCGTGGTCTCTAATCGAACGGCGTGCTTGACGTGGTCAACAGGTGGGCGAGGGAATGCGCTAAAAGTGAGCCCGTGTCTTTATCGCTTTTTATTTCCAATGAAACCAGGGCAGCTTGCCGTACCTTTCCCCAATATTGTACATGTGAATGAAGAAGAAGAAATCAGCTACGATATCAGCACGGCGCTTCAGTCTGATGTTCGTCGGTGCTTTTAAGTTAATAGCGTTTCGGCCGAATCCACGAGCGCGTAAAACACCACGATGGCTTCGGAAGTCTCACGTGAGTGCGCACAATTCCTGTCAGCAGTGTAGGGGCTGTTTGTTCTATCCCTACTGGTATGGCATACTTGCCTGACAATGACAGAGACATGCTCGCCTAACAGCAGCACAGAAGTGGTCTCAGTGACTGAGGTTTTCATCCCGCAACAGAAGTGCGGCTGAAAACTCCATGCCTTTCGCGGAATGAACAAATGAAAGGCTAGGTATACATTCAATGTAATAATTAGCGTCTCACGAAAGGCATGGCGGACATCGCTGTATGCTCACGGCTAAAGTCACTCCCAACGCATATCAATCTTTCGTCTTAGTATGCGCGCTGTCCCCACTTTCCCCCGATCGTGTATGGTAGTTACACATAAAGTCTTTGTCAAAAGTGTAGACTCCAGGGGGTCTGCTTCAGAGCCACTTCGTGCAGCTTGCAATGCATTGCCAGTGCTCCGAATCCCTTGACGGTAAGAACATTGTCCTACCTTCTCTAATAAAAAGGGCGTCCACTAATGCTAAATCAGCGCCAGTACACGGCTCAGAAGCAGACCTCCCGGGCTCTACACTTTTGACAAAGGCTGTACATTCGGGACTTTCGAGATGCTGCAAAGAGAACATCGCCTGTGCTTACATTTCCGCAGTACACCAAATAACACGGGGTTAGCGTCATGAGTCCCAGTTGCACGGACAAGCCCTCAGTATTCCAAGCGTATTGCATGCAAGCGATATGAGCAAGCCTGCGCTTCACACAACGGCCTCTTTTTAATTTAGCCAGTTAAGATACTGCTAGTGTTCGCGCTGCTTGCAATTCTCCACTGACATCTGAAGCACATGTACAAGTATCAGGGATTGAGCACCTTCGGTATCCGACATAACGCCGTTAACACGCGTCTCATGTGCAGACTATACCCTTCATGTTATGGTGGCTTTATCCTTTACCAGCAAACAGAGCAAACGGAACGTTCATCATTAAAATTTTTAAATTCTACCTCACAGCCATGCAAAATGTATGTAGAATCTATTTGAGACTTATGCTGGCGGTTACGGCTTCAGCCTTTAGTTACGAAAACCAGCTCCACCGCAATAATCCACCAATGAGTAACCGGAAAGCTTGAAGCCTAAACGATTTGCGCTTTCGCCTGACTTTGTTTGGGGAAGGCCAGGCCAGTGCCCTGATTGCAGTTTTGCCTTCTCACGAAATATTTTACACATGGAGTCTAAACCCCCGCGTGCTCGACGTCAGTGCGAGCCATGTAGTCTCCGCTCAGCCGCCGTCACAAGTGAGCATTCAGAGATGACGCGCGCATTATGCTTCGACTGAGAACACAGCTCGACGCAAGGAAAGTCTGTAGGTTCATAGGGCGCACTGCACGACATTGCAGATAAAAAAAGAAACACATGCACCTCATGTTTGCATAGAAATAGGCAGAAGTAATTCTGCAGCTCGCATGGCTCTACCCATAGTACTTGCTACGCACGCAGGGGGCAGGTAGCACAATCGATTTTCTCGCACCGGACGCCAGTCACTCCATTTCAGACACCTGACTTATTTCAAGGGTACAAGGTTGAAAAAAGGGGTAGGCTACCGCATGTATGAAATCTTGTCAACCGTCGTACTTTTGATCCGGAGCCTAAGAGAAAATTTCATGACTTAAGCCGGACTGAAAAATACGATCTACCCGACGTATGCTTAAAGAAGAAAAAAAAAAAAAAAAAAAAAAAAGGTCCGGGACCGTCCGGCTTTTTCCGTCAACCGCAGATATACGAACATTAAAGCTGGTCAACGTTGTTAAGTGAGATGCTTAATAATTCATCACCGACGTTCAGAAAACTGCCAGGGCTTCTTTTATGCAACGTCGACGAGTAAATGTGCTACTTAAGCCTAAGAGTCACGTCGTTAAGTACAAAACTTAATCCTGTAGAGGAGAATGACCTGGTTCTCGAGCAGCAAGCACTAAGCGCCTAACTTAGCGTACCCACTTCTCAGACTGCAAATCTTGTGGTGCGTTGTTATAAACAACATTAGTGATTCCTAATGTTGGCATCATAAGATGGCAGCGGATGAAATGCTTGTGGCAGTTGATCTATGGACAAACGGGTGACAGACACGCTCTAGTGCTGTCGCAGCACGTGCCTCTGTCCTGTGAAATTTGGGGCATCAGCTATACAGACACTCCTTCTTCATCAATGTAGCACTGCTCGCTGCCACAGCCTACATGACACCTTATTATTATCTGTATTATTATGGTGCAACGCCTTTTAAAATATAATTTATGATTCCATTTTACTGTGGGCTTACTTTGAAACTTAATTAGTCACGGGAGATGGTTTTGATGCCGCTAGGAATAATGTGGCTCCAAAATGGGCACTGATGACAAGGTTACTAACACTGCTCCGATTGGCACAGATGATTTGAATTACGCTGGAGGACATAGATCACCTTCATTTAATGGGTAACTTTAAAAAATACCTAGCATTTCATTAGGCAGTGGTTCGCAATACAAAGAATCAGCCTTCCTGTGTACTATGCAATCGCTTCGCCGCGGCTCACGCCTGCACTGAGGCGAAAGCAAACATACCACAAGGCTCTTGGAAATGGGCAGGTGGCGCCACCGCGTGGTGACGCTCTGTACTATTACTCGAGCAACATCAAGATATTCCGTTTTAATACATATTTACAATAAACGCGTATAAACTTTATGAAATAAAACTGTTCCTTTCTTTACGTAAAATTTCCGGAATCGATAATACTGCCGCTATTGCGCACATGAATATTGAATTTATTAAGTTGGAAACAGCTTCCGTAATCGCTCAGTAAATCCCAGTAAATCTACGCATTGTTCATAATACTACGAAACATGACCCCCAATTGCAAACAGGCGAAATTGAATAAGAGCTCTTCAGCCTCATCTTCGCAGCATGCATCGATTTATTGTAACACCTATAAAATGGTTGTAAAAATCTCGGAAGGTAACTGAACTAATATTCCCGAGCGTAATTATTTGAGACATTTGGAGAAACCTAGCTCATTAACTAATAAGTTCAATTTATACTTCGGGCTACACAGAAATTCTAAGTGCTGATTTAAATACAGTTCTGCAGGTAAGTAAGTGTTGAATGTTGTTAGTGTCTCAATACGTAAAAATCAAAACACGTAGCAGCTAATGGAAAGCTTTTTCTGCTAATGCAGAGGAACCGGCTCCAGCGGAACTACCTGCAGAAAACGAGTGAGCGAATCAAGCGAGCAGAGTTTTCGCAACAATTCTTTGTTAATGTTGATAATTAGATCTGTATGAAGCTACGTTGGTGCAGCACCTGTGGCATCATTTCAGTATGTTGGCAGGACACGTAAATTGAGTTTATTTATATCAGGTAAACGTGTTCTGCAAAATAAACACAAGGCTCGGGAAATAAACTATCTATGGGAAGGATTTGAGCCCTGAAACATGTCGCGAAGTTCCAAGGCTAGGGTTTTGGTCCTTAATTGGCTTAGATCAAAACTAGACACACATAAGCACAGCGAGTAGTGAAAAAAGGACAAGGAAGAAGATTGGTATCTCGGGAGCACTTAAGGTAAAAGAACATTCAGTGAAGACAGTCGAAATCGCAGAGGCAGACGCTACTAATGCGAGAGGCAGTTTCGTGAATGAAGTGATTCGAAATTTTAAAAAATTGCTCTAGGAACAAAGTAGACGACTGAAATGGGTAAACTTGTAATTGATAAAAATCTGAAGTGGAAAGAACATGAAAAATAAGCGGCTCAAAGCAACCACATCACTGCAAAAGAATGAAAACGAGCAACATAATGTAAGATGGAGTCCAAAGCCAGACTCCGCCCGCGCCACTAACAGCAAAACTGCTGATTCCACCTTTTTAAAGAGCGACCAGACGTTTGTAGACAACTTGTCCGCCTGTCTCGTGGCGTCTACCTCTCGCCCCATACTGCTCTGCATTCCCACGTAAGATTTTGTTTGAGTATGACTGGAGATATAAAAGCCTGAAGAAAAAAAAGCAGAAATGTTGGCACAATACTTTTTTGCAACATTTTTTTTTTTTTCAGTAGAGGAACAAAAGCGAGAAATAGATTAAACATTTCCTGGTGCGATTTGAAGGCTATATCAAAGCTTGCTTTCAATTTTAGTGCAATATTTATTTGACAGCGTGACAGGACGAACCGCTAGAGAGCAACAGCCATCACCTGTTCTTATGTTTTTAGGCTTTTATGGGATTTAACGTTCCAGACTGACTAAGGCTATGAATGACGTCGTAGTGGAATGATACGACTTATTTCGACCGCATGGAGTTCTTTAAAGTGCCTCTCCGCGGTGACTCATAAGTTAGGGCGCTCGACTGGTGAGCCCAAGGACGCGAGATTAAATCCCATTCAGGGCAGCCGCTTTTCGGTGGAGGCGAAAAGCAAGACACCCGCATACTGGGCGACGTTAGTACGCGTTAAAGAACACCGCGTAGTAGCAATTTCTGGAGTCCTGCACTGCGGCGTCTCTAGTAGCCTAAGGTGCCTTGGGACGTTAACCCCTATAAACCAACCTTTAACGATCATTCACCCGGCAGATGATGACAATCCGCTTATCGGTATCGCTCAATAAGAAAATATATAGCGTTGCATCTTACCGATACTCACTTATATGGGGCTGAAAAACGTGGAGGTTAACGAAAAAGGTTCTAGTTAAGTTTAGGACAATGCAAAGAGCTATGGAACAGAAAATAATAGGTGTAACGTTAAGGGATAGGAAGCGTGCTGAGTGGGTCCGCGGAATAACTCGGGTTAACGGCATTGCAGTAGAAATGAATAAGAAGAAATTGGCATGGGCAGGACATGTAATGCGAAGAGAGGATAATCGATGGTAGCTAAGGGTAACGAATTGGATTCAAGGGGAAGGAAAACTTAGCAGCGGATTACATGAAATTAGATGGGGGCATGAGTTTAGGAAGTTTACAGGGGTCCATTGGATACAGCTAGCACATGACCGGGGTAATTGGAGGAATATGAGGCAGTCCTTCACCCTGCGGGGAGTGAAGTCTCGGCTGATGATACTGACCTAGCACACTAGATGGGCGTCTTCAGTCACGCCTTTATTGAAATGCGGCTGCAGTGCTCAGCATCGAGTTATGTTTCGAAGCCGCTCTCCACGCTGTCACCCGCCGTGCTCGTCCAGAGGGCGACGGTCTGTTCAGCTGCTGGCATTCGAAAGGGTTCTCCTCTCACCCGCCGTGCTCGGTTGCGCTGACCGGCGGTCTGTTGAGTTGTACCTGCTGGGCACCTTGGAGTACTACCCGGAGTCGAACCAGGTTTACAACATCTTTATTGTACTGGTCTCTCCTCTTCTGAAATTACCCCTAACAGCTTGTTAAATAGACTCCCTAAACAAAGCCCCTATCATTGCGCCAATAGGGACGCAGTAAACTCTCTGGGCGGGGCCAATAGGCTGCAGCACAGTTCCTCCTCGCTCCCGTCACCCTGTACGCACAACATCACGCGTGCACATTCCAGAGTTGAAATCCGCCGCCGTGGTCACGTACGTCCTTGCCGGACAGCCCGAGTCCCGTGGGAATGAGCTTCCTGGCCTCCGCGGGTCCTTTACACAAGAGCCCAGCGCTCGCACACACACAAACACACACCTCCACACACCGTGGATGATCTGTGGTTCGGAATAGTGCTGCTCGCCTTGCCGACGCGGGACATCCGGAGTCGTCTTGCAGGCGGGGTTGCGTCGGCGACTTGAAATCCGCGCCAGCCAGGCGATCCGCGATCCAGGGTCACGGGAAAATGAACGAAAAGTCACGCACCGCGCTCCGGCCCTCAAGTGCACGCCCCGCAGCTGCGCTCGCGACGAGCAGGCGCCAGTCCAGAAGCCGACGGTGTAGTATGTCGCGTTGATGAGCACAACACCTCCCCACCAAGTGTGCTGCATAAGTCTTTATAATGCAGCCACACACAACACACAAGCGAACAACGCGACGCGGCTGGCGTCAGGTTCAATACCCCCCGCCATCCGCTCCCACACGCAATGACAAAGCCCAAAATATTCCTAGGCCATTTACCTTTCCCTCGATGCGCTAAGCTCCATTTAGTTGACCGCCACCAGCCTTGACATAGCATCGGCGTTGGCATTTTGCGTGCCCCTTTTATGTTCGATCGTAAGATTGAACCTTTGGAGAGCGAGAGCCCAGCGAGTTAACTTGGCACTATGCGGGCTGGTAAGCGTAAGGCACTTAAGGGGGTTGTGGTCCGTTACCACACGCACCTGTGCACCAAATAGCCAAGCCTCGAGCTTACTCAGTGCCCATATGATCGCGTAGGCTTCCTTCTCGATTGTGGCCCACCGAGTCTGGGTCGGACTGAGCTTCTTGCTTAGAAATGCGATCGGGCGTTCGTTCCCCTCCTCGTCGCACTGTGCGAGACATGCTCCTACGGCGTAGTCGGAGGCATCGGTGGATAGTATAAACTCCTTACTAGGATCTGGTGCATACAGCGATGTCGCGCGCCCTAAACACTCTTTAATGCTCTCGAACGCATTCTGTGCCTCGCTGTCCCAAGGTAGCCGATGAGGGGTCCTCCTCTTCGTCAGGTTAGTCAACGGGAGAACAATACGCGAGTAGTCAGGGACATACTGTCTATAGTAGTTTGCCAACCCGAGAAAACTCCTCAGCTGCCGCTTCGTCTGTGGCGGGGGAATCTCCTGGATAGCGCTGACCTTTGCAGGATTCACGCTTTGCTTACCCGATCCTACTATGTGACCAAGAAACTCTACCTCCCCTCTTGCGAATCGGCATTTAGCTGCATTCACAGTGAATCCCGCAGCTGCTACGGAACTTAGAACATTGTCGATGTGCCTCAGATGATCCTCCCACGTCTCGGAAAATATGGCGAGATCATCAATGTAAGCGCAGGAATACTCTCTGGGTGGTGCTAATACCTCGTTAATGATTCGCTGGAACGTGGAGCTAGCGTTCCGAAGCCCGAAAGGCATCACTTTCCAAGCGTATTGCCCGACCGGCGTTACGAACGCCGTCAATGCTTGAGACTGCTCATCTAAAGGTATTTGCCAATATCCCCTCAGCATGTCAATGAGGGTGATGTAACGCGCCTTTGCCACCAGAAACAAAAGCTCCGAAGGTATACTCATGGGGAATGCGTCCGGTTCCGTAACGCTGTTGAGCCTGCGAAAGTCGCAGCAGAGCCTTATGCCGCCGTCCTTCTTAGATACACAAACTATGGGATGGGCATGGGCGCTCTCTACCGGAAAAATCAGACCCCACTCACACAGTTCGTTAATCTGCCTTTCCACTTCCTTCCGAAACACCATTGGTACCTTGTACGCATGTCCGGCTACCACTTCAGATCCTGCCTTCAGCCTTATTCTGTGCATGCCAGCGGTGCACTTGCCCGGTTTACTACCAAACACTTGTCCGTGCTTAGCGAGCGCCGTGGTCAGCTCCTCCCGTTGCGATTGGGTAAGGTGGCTCAAAGCTTCGCCCGACACGCTACTTCCTTCGTCAGACGGTGTTGGGAATGTGGGCACGTCGCCGAAGTCACTGTCCCCTTCGAAAACTGTGCCTACAACATTAACGCGTGCGTGGTAAGCTCGGAGTTTGTTGGCGTGCACAGCCCGACGTGTGCCGCCTTCCAACTCGATTAGGTAACTGTAGGGCCGCAACCTTTGTACAACTTTGACCGGTCCTATCCACCTTCCCATCAATTTGCCTTGGCCTTCCTTCTCCAGCCACAACACTTCGTCCCCTTCCGCGAACTGTTTATCCGTCGCGCGGAGATTGTAGCGATTCGCATACTTTCTCTGAGCATCGGTGCAATTACTTTCAGCTGTCGCATGTGCCTCAGCTAACCGTTTGCGCAGCTCCGAAAGATATTCCTCAGCTGGGATTGTTAGAGAGTCCGGGACGGACCAGTCCCCACTCCACGACTTCTGCAAGATGGAAAGAGGCCCCACTGGCACCCTCCCGTACATCAGCTCAAACGGAGAGCGGCCCGTCGTTTCGTTAGGTACCTCTCTGTATGCCCACAGCAGAAATGGAACAAATTTGTCCCAGTCCCTGCCGTGCTCCTCCACAATACGGAATAACATGGATTTGAAGGTACCGTTCCAGCGCTCTACCAGTCCATTGCTCTGCGGGTGGTCGGGCGTGGAGAACCTTGGGCATGTTCCAAGCCTGGACAGCATCTCTCTAGTTAACTGAGCCGTGAAATTTGTGCCTTGATCACAGCACACCGTTTCCGGTATACTCATGCGTGCAAATATCTGTAGCAACGCCTCGCACGTAGCCTTTGCTGTCAGCGCGCGCAAGCATACGACCTCTGGCCACCGAGTGTTAACATCAACAACGCACAACGCGTAACGGTGCCCTCGCGCAGACGGTGGTTCAATTGGCCCTATGCAATCAACGTTGATGACTTGAAACGGGCTGTCTGGTCTAGAGAGGGGTGTGATCGGCACACGATCGAGAGTGCGCGCAGGGGCCTTTACCTGGCATGAAGCGCACACAACACTCCTCGTTCGGACGGGTTGAACGACACTAGGGGAGCACCCTCCGTTGCCTTTAATGACACGTAAGCCAGCTCGGCGACTACCTCACTCCCAAACGCTCCTCTCAGCTTCAATGTTGACCCCGCGCCTTCATACTCGCGGCAAAGTGACTTACGAAGGACAGTTACATCGGCACCCGAATCAACCAAAGCTCTGAGCTGCTGACCCGTGCTCTCTATTGTGACAATACGTTTGTCGCCTGCCTCGTTCTGTCGCCTTTCACTCCCTGTCGCCATCTCCTCGCTAACTGGAATTTCCACTCGAGCAACAACCTGCCTTTCGCCTCTGCGACTGCTACTTCCATCTTTTGTTGAGGCCGTTTCTTTTCTCGGGCATTCTCTTGCAAAGTGACCTCTCTCGTGACATTTATAGCACTGTCGGCCGGGGCGCCTCTCAGCCGTGCTGCCTCCCAATTGAGATGACGTAGCGGTTCGCTTCTCGGCATGGTGGTTTGCCGTTGCTGACGCAGCTAGTCCTACCGCTGATCTACACCTCCGACTCTCTTCGAAGTTCTCTGCGAGCTCTACGAGGTCACTAGGTTTGAGAAAACCTTCTTTCTCACTCAAGGCAACGTGTGCTCTTGCATCGGCGCTTAAGCATTCCTTCATTCGGTCTGTCACCGCCAGCTGTTTGAACTCCTCAATGGTGCGCACTTTACAGCTGTCTAGGTAGTAGTCGAGATAATTCTCTAGTCGTACGGAGAACTGTTCCCAGGTTTCTCCTGCCTCTTTGCTGCTTGACGAGAATAATCTCTTGTATTCTGCGGCTGACAGTCGCAGTCCGCGAAGAATTTTGTCTTTCAAAGAAGCGAAGTTTTTCCTCTCGTCTGCTGATAACCGTACGAGGAGCCCTCGCGCCCTTTCGCTCAGCCTCGGTAAAACCAGTCCGGCCCACCACTCGGTCGGGACGTCGTACGAGCATAAGGTCGCCTCCACCTCCTCAAACCATCCAGGCACTAATTGCTCTTGATTCGGCATTGGTGCCAGGACGCCTTTCAATAGGCTCGCGTATTTTAGCCTTCTATCTTCATCTGTTCCAGCATTCGCCGCGACGGTGCTGCCGCTATCGCTAAGCTCCACGCTCTGTCCATAGCGCAATCGCTCTGTTTCTAGAATCAATTTTTGATTCTCTTTCTGGGCCTCTACAATTTTTAGTTGCAATTGCAGTAGTGCCAACTGCTCTGTCGTAGCCTCCAGTGTGGAGTTTACCTCAGCTTCGCCTGCCTTGCCGGCGGCTGCCAACTCTTCACTCTGATCCCCCTCTGCCATTTTTCCTCCTTCCTTAGCGCATTCGCTCCTCAAAACCCAGGGCTTTGACATAGCATGCGCCCGCAGATGCCAAAGGGGTACTCGCCTGACTGCCGCTGGTGTCCCTTGGGGTGGGTCCCCTTGCGCCGGATTCAAGAAGCTGGGAGCGTCTTCACGAATTGGCTTTCCAAGCGGTTGTCACGGTCAGGCGTCGTCGTTGACGAGGCTCGTGGTGTCGCCGTCGTCGTTCCCGTAGACTCCAGTTCAGCCACAGCAGATCCTGTCGACTGCGCCAGTTATGTTTCGAAGCCGCTCTCCACGCTGTCACCCGCCGTGCTCGTCCAGAGGGCGACGGTCTGTTCAGCTGCTGGCATTCGAAAGGGTTCTCCTCTCACCCGCCGTGCTCGGTTGCGCTGACCGGCGGTCTGTTGAGTTGTACCTGCTGGGCACCTTGGAGTACTACCCGGAGTCGAACCAGGTTTACAACATCTTTATTGTACTGGTCTCTCCTCTTCTGAAATTACCCCTAACAGCTTGTTAAATAGACTCCCTAAACAAAGCCCCTATCATTGCGCCAATAGGGACGCAGTAAACTCTCTGGGCGGGGCCAATAGGCTGCAGCACAGTTCCTCCTCGCTCCCGTCACCCTGTACGCACAACATCACGCGTGCACATTCCAGAGTTGAAATCCGCCGCCGTGGTCACGTACGTCCTTGCCGGACAGCCCGAGTCCCGTGGGAATGAGCTTCCTGGCCTCCGCGGGTCCTTTACACAAGAGCCCAGCGCTCGCACACACACAAACACACACCTCCACACACCGTGGATGATCTGTGGTTCGGAATAGTGCTGCTCGCCTTGCCGACGCGGGACATCCGGAGTCGTCTTGCAGGCGGGGTTGCGTCGGCGACTTGAAATCCGCGCCAGCCAGGCGATCCGCGATCCAGGGTCACGGGAAAATGAACGAAAAGTCACGCACCGCGCTCCGGCCCTCAAGTGCACGCCCCGCAGCTGCGCTCGCGACGAGCAGGCGCCAGTCCAGAAGCCGACGGTGTAGTATGTCGCGTTGATGAGCACAACAATCGAACATATAGTTCGTCCGGCCATTACTAGAACAAGGTGTCTGAGCAGCTTCCACGCGATGCACACGGCACAAAATTACAAAAGCGCCTGTTCATGTAAGGTGCCTTCTTCGAATGCAAGCCTTCTTTATGCGTGCTAATAGTTGCTGGATAGGACCCTTTCGGAAAGCCTGTACAATAAATATGTGCGAGATCGGCTCGCGAAGTCTTCTAAAGAACTTCAGGCGAAAGTTTGCAAAATCTTCCACTGATACGGCATTGTGGTCATGTTTAGTCTGCCAAGGCAAGCACAAGAGAGTGAGTACCCATAGTGCATGAGTGTTGGATAGCGTGGTAGATTATTAAGAAGAGTGAAATATTTCGCATTTGTTTTGATGTATGTGTAATGTAACACTGTTTTAAACAATGTTTTCTTTGCAATCTTCAGTATGTCACCAGAGCCTCGGAGATGACTATGGTAGCCACCACACGACAACACGAGAAGGCGGTTCAAAGCTTCACTAACAAAGAGAAGCAGGCGAACGCCGTGATAAACAGGTTACCTTGACGCGCGGGATGTATAAATCTGGCTACTCTAGGCGACAAAACAATCTCCCTTCTTACGAATTATTCTTCCTTTGTGCTGAAAGACTTTGCAGTCAAGAAACCCCACTCCCATGATTGATATTCTTCGCAGCAATACGAGCAACATGCTGAGATATTTGGCGGAAGCAACATGAGATGTAGAGCTTAGGGATGGTAGGGACGTGCGAATATTCGAAAGCACCGAATCGAATATCCTCATATTTGATTTTTTTTTAACGAATATAACAGTGCACGCTCTAAACTACTGTACATGAATCGAATACATTCTCAAGTTTCCGAATACGTTTTTAAAAATTGGCATGAATTTAGAATAAGCCAGCATTAATTTATTCGAGTAAGTGCTCCAGAACTACACAGACAGGGCATACTAATCTGCTTCACATATGAAGCAGATTGGTGGTCTCTTTCGTGATCCTTAGGAAATAACCATTTCCTCTGTTTACTATATGAAGGTGGCTATAATATAATTATTGCACTGACTTTGTTCTGCGACCCAATTATCAAATTGAGTTATAAGCTATAACACTGAACGTAATAAATCCCTACTGAATCTTCACTCTGTTTCGCTGTTTCGAGCGACTGCCAGGCTTTGATGAATATTCAAACAAGTAGCGAATATTCGTACAAGTAATCAATCGATTTGATTCTATCATTATTGAAACCATTTTGGATTCGGCTTTAGTAGCATACATTATTCGTATTTGGTTCGGCGGCATATCTACACTTTTCCTACTCGATTCTGTTTGAAAAAAGTAGTGTTCGTAAGCCCTTATGGTAGAGCGTCATCAGCGATGAAGCAAAATCGATCGCTCCTTTCATATTGCCCATTTGTGTGTTTCTCCGATCGCGCATTGTACTTCATGAAGTCAATCGTGTTTTGTTTGTTCCTTCCCTACGAGTAAACACGTTTCGCTCATCGGTTTTACGGGTCCCTGGGCTGCGGACACTTAATGGTGGTGAAACCGCCTGTCTGATGCTCACAGAAGTGATAATCTAAGAGCAGCACTGGTCGGCCTGTATGCCCAATTATTCAATGGTGACACACCTACTGCACGTAGCTCCACCTACCTCTTTCATCGCTTCTCTGTGTGGGTGCCCCGCTCCTGCACGTCATACTGCCCAATAGTCACATAACTCGCGTGGCACAAAAATATATATGGCTTAATGTGCTCAGCTCTGCATCATGGACACCGAATGTAACACCTACTATCGGTTCCTACAGTATTAATACTGGAACAAACAGGATGACCAACCAGCACAGTCTCTAGATTTTGGTGTGCAGTCACTATGAAAGACGGCGAGCTTAAACCCGACGGGGAACATTTTTCGAGGCGCACTTATTCTGAGAAGGGAAGAGGAGGCAGAATCTTGATAGTCGAAGCTGTAGGAAAGGGAAGTCTGTTTGTTGATTACGCTGCTTGCTTCTCATTTAAGGTAGGGTTATGTAGCATATACATTTACAACTATGCCTGTGTCATATATACGCCCTCGGTGGTTTGTGGTTTTTCAACGCTATGAAAAGAGTTCGATTATGCTGAAAACATGGAAATTATAAGAGGGATGAACCAAAAGCCCTCATCATATCCACAGTGGCTTTCTTCGCTGTCAAATGGAAAAGAAGTACGAACCACGTATATAGGAAATGATACGGTTCGCTTATCATTCGCGCACTGCGTGGTTGGCGTAGAGCCAAATGCTATGAGAGGATCAGTAACCAACTGGTTCTTATGAAATTCAAACGAACTTGGCTTAAAACAAATAGGGCGCTTCGTGGACCTTGCATAGCTGCTGTGTGGAAATGGTTTGTGGCGTTTAACGTCGCAAAGCGCCTCATGCTACCAGAGAAGCTGTGTCGAAAATACAGTTCGTGGAATGCGCGTGGGGAACATGTAAGAATACATAAGCCAAGACAGCCAGCCTTGAAGCACGTTACTGTAAGTCTAGCAAGCATAGCGAATTCCGAATGTTTCTGTGAGTACTGACGGCGGCTTTTGGTAGAAAGTTTACGACGGGAAGAGTGCTTCGTTGGAGCTGAGTAATATCATGCGTTTAGCATCATACCGTAATGAATATTCAGTTTTCGCATATTCAAACCCAGCCGAAAACATGCGATCCCCATCTCTGAAAGCCAGCGTAGACCAGCAAAGAAGCCTGTGCCGTAGCCTCGATTTGGAAGGGAAGGAAATTATATAGGGACCACTTAAATTTGCTCAACTGATCTCTTAAAGTGTTTAGTTTACTGTGATTATGAAACTGTAGGGAAAAATATGTCTTAGTAATTTCTACATCGATTCTCTATTTACGAAAAAAATCTGTGTTTATCTCAATTACCTTGCTTGAATAGTTTATTCCTTGGTGTATTTTATTCCAGTCTGGCGACGTGCTCAGCCCTCATCAGCTCAGTTCGGTCTCTGAGATATCAAGTCATACTCCTCGCTGTAACTTCTTGTTAGTCCAATCTGTTCATATTTATTAGTGTTATAACCATTTTCGGACTCCTCGAAACGCGCGGCTGGACAAGGTTGACGTCATCACGAGATTTCGCTCAACGCAATAGGCTGATTGAACTTCCTCGCTCAGTAATTCAACATAACAATTGCAAAGCATGATCGAGGACCTGGACGGGCAATCCAGAACTACCTCTGGAAGTTAACATGAAAAAGAAATAGTACCTAGAGATGTGGCGCAACGAATACAACCACGTGAATAGAAAACACACCATGATTTCTATTCACTTAAATTTTTATTCGCCTAATTTGCTTATTCACTTAATTAAATTTAGGACAACATAGAGGGTTACGTAAGAGTAAATGGTGGATGTAACGTCAAGAGACAGAAAGAGAGCAGAGTGGGTCACCGGGAAAGTGCGAGTTAATTGCATCCTAGTCGAAATCAAGAAAGGGAAATGTGTACCGGCAGGGCATTTAATGCGGAGGCAGAGTAACCGATGATTTACCGTGATAGCTGATTAAATTTCTAGACAGGGCAAGCATTGAAGGAGGCGACAGGGAGTATAAGGTGAGCGGATGGGATTATGAAGTTAGGAGTAAGTGCGACCACAGTTGGCACAAGGCTTTGGAAAGGCATTTGTCCTGCATTGAATAGTTCGATTAATGACAGTCATTTTGTGGACTCTAGAGACAATGTGCAATATTTAAAATAGCTTAATTCCACTCATATGCACCTGAAGTACTCGATTATCGCCAAACCCAATCAACGACGCACATGCGCATCAGCATATGCAAAAAGAAAAAGAAGCGACCACTAAACACCTTTGTGTGCGCCAGAATATATGCGAGTAAAGGACCGGAGCTCTTTCCACCAGCAATGACATCTTTATCCTTGACGTTATTCTAAACATGATTTTTGCACACCAGGCTGATGCCAACGTACAAAGCTACATGAAGGTTTCAACAGGAAAAAGAAACGCCATCAGCAGGGTCCTGACTCCAGAAGCTTGCCAGTTAAAGATGTTGTACGTTAAAAGTGGAGAGACTATGCAATATTACAAAACTGCATGGCAGCGTTTTCTGACGGTGCAGGCCCCCTATTATGTGCTTGCATATTTGCCCAAGCACTTTTTTAAGCGTGTCTTTTTATATAGAAAAAGAGTAGTCGCAGCAGTTCTCGTGGTCTCGTCAATGCTTGCGCACGACTCCTTTTTTTTTTTTTTTTTTTTTTTTTTTGTACGTATGCTACGGGTAGATTTTGCCCTGTGTAAGCGAATACGATAGGCTGTGCCATGGCGGCGTCTTCTGAAACCGTCGGCGTTAGGGCGTCTTTCAGTCTTCGCTGCACCGGATGTCGAAGTACGATGTAACGTCAACACCTTAACGACAGCTTCACGGCATACAATAACACATGGACATGAGCGCCATCTACCGTAACACTTCCTAAAAAAAGAAAAACAACAACAATATATATATATATATATATATATATATATATATATATATATATATATATATATATATATATATATATATATATATATATATATATATATATATATATCTTCAGCGAAGAGACTGAAAGACGCCCTAACGCCGACGGTTTCAGACGACGCCGCCATGGCACAGGCTATGGTATTCGCCATCTACGTAACACTTTCTAAAAAATGAAAAACAACAAAACAATATATATATATGAAGGAAAGAAGCCAACAGTCGGCGAGGCCAAGGAAAGCATTGGGGATTATGTTTTTTTTATGTATTATTTATTATTTTTACTTGAATATATATATATATATATATATATATATATATATATATATATATATATATATATATATATTTCTTTTTTTTTTTCGTTTGATTACGTGTCACTTCCTTTATCCCGTTCTTTATGGTCACAGATTGCAAAAGAAACAAGAAGAGTGTAAAAATGCTTTCTTCTTATGGCAGGCGCAGCTTATCCATATATCCATAGATATATCCAAAGATGAAGATAGAAAACTGAAATACGAAAATAAATTTGGGAAACTACAATCGTACACTGTTTATTTGTTCAAGAGTAGGAAGCGCTTTCGGCAATCATTTGTATAAGCCATACATCAAGCAGATTTTAAATGGCGCCGCAAGTATTAAAGGATTATGCATTGAGTTTTTCTCATCAATACGGGTAGTATTTACAAAAATTTCGTGTTGTGACCTTCGCCGCGTCACCGCTCAAGATTTTAAGTGCGATAAAATGCAAATGTTGTTGAAAATGCGCTTCTTTTTCTTCGAATATCTCATTGTCGTGCTGCTAAAGAAATCTTTCTTTGTTTTCAGGCCCGCGAAGCGGACGCCAGCGTATACAAAAGAAATCTTCACCGCGACTATCGGAGCATCACTAGTTCTTTTTCTCTGCCTCGGAGGGATAGTATTTTACCTCAAGTCAGGTTAGCATTATTTATTTATTTATTTATTTATTTATTTATTTATTTATTTATTTATTTATTGCTGTGATATAGTATAGGCAGAGACTGCCATAGTATAGTGGTTGAAGTTCAGTTCAGGCGTTCAGTCGTGTCCGACTCTTCGTGACCCTATGGACCATGACACGCCACGCTTTCCGGTCTCTCACTATCTTCTTAACATCACATAGCTTCATCTGCAATGCCTCGAGGATGCCATCTAACCATCGCGTTCGCTGCCTACCCCTTCTCCGGCGACCTTTCCCAACATCAAATCTTTCTCCAGCGACTCCTCTCTTCTCATCAGATGACCAAAGTAGCTGAGCTTTAACTTTAGAATTTGACCCTCCAATGAGCAGTCAGGGTTTATGGTCGACAATATCGACTGATTTGATCTTCTGGCAGTCCATGGAACTCTTAAGAGTCTTCGCCAGCACCACAATTCAAACGCGTCAATTCTTCGGCGGTCAGCCTTTTTCACAGTCCAACTCTCGAATAGTGGTTGAAAGCTACAAAATATGTTGCAGAGGGAGAAAAAATCTTTAGTTGTTGAGCGCACTAGAAGATAGTGCGGCTGAACCTGGCACCGAGTCGCATGACTTAGTCACTCATATCCGCATTTCAATGGTGGTTAAAAAAATAATCGCTACTTGAAACGCAATTATCTGGCTTCCCAAATATAGTAATTGTTGCACACGAAAATGCAAGATAACAAAATCAGCATGGTAGCTGTAACGCGCGAAAGCACGTAAGATCTTTAGTGCATCATCAATAGAACCTCCGTTTACCGATGTCTACGATGTGCGTCCGTCTGTTCGTCCGGCACTCTGAAGCCGTGAGGACTTTGACAGGAGGTGCTGACTTGGGGGCGCCACTTTTGAAATGGAAACCGAGTCTTCCGGGACCGACGATCCCGAGTCACATAAACCATTCCTGGCTCATGCATGCACGTTTCTAGGGTTTGGTCAAATGGGGATTTTTTTTTATTCACGGAGATTCCAAGATGAGAAAGACAAAGTTTAGAATTAAGTGGACACGGCTGAACTCTACCGAGAGTTTCCTTTGCACGTCTGGCGCGACCCCGTAATGGCGAAGGTCTTGTCCCCAAAACAATATCTACGTTGGTGGTCTTTCGGAAAATGTGGTACATTTTGGCTGCATGCTAGTGAGACCTCAAACCAAAACTTTAGTGAAAGCATTATTCAGTGAAATTAGGTGTGGGCACACATATTCATAAAATGGCCTAACCACGCTAACCCTGCAGTCCGTTTTGCATCTTAATTAGCGTATTAGTTTTCGACGCTACATCAAACATCGACTACGCGTCATTGTCCAGGGAACACCCATGCAAGAAATCCATTTCCCCAAATTGACATGGCATATAGATCACAGGATCTTGGCTATACTGTGTCCATAAAGAGTTCACGACATCGCTTAAAGTTTAATGAAACAGTGCAGCTCCGACTTTCAAATCAAGCATTTATTATCGATAAAGTTATGCAAAATCTGCTGATTAATTAAGACTACGCACGCGTGGCAGCTCATTACGGCGCACCAACTCTAAACCCGGTTTTGGAACGCGTAACTTTTTCTTGTAAGAGTGAGAAGAGGCTTACTTTGCTTTTAATTCACGAAACTTGAAATGGCTAGGCTTCCATTACATTACAAGAAGTTAGATTACTTAAGCAATGCGCGCGGTTCTTGGTTGGCTTAGGAGTTTTCGTGGTTTATTGTACCGGTTATCTGTGTATAGGGTCGTCCACTTCTAGCTAGAACACGGTCACTGCTTTTAAAGCAACATTGTATCTGACGCAGGCAGATATCGATGCAAAGTGATGCAAGCACACAGAGATACGGATGTGCTGCTTCACATGGACAGCCACTTTCAATTACTGCGTGGCCGGGTCGGATGCAATGACACCTTGAAAGCAG
The DNA here is from genome assembly GCF_055883805.1 of Amblyomma maculatum. Classification (NCBI taxonomy): domain Eukaryota; kingdom Metazoa; phylum Arthropoda; class Arachnida; order Ixodida; family Ixodidae; genus Amblyomma; species Amblyomma maculatum. The sequence continues at coordinate 53,457,291 of NC_139349.1, read as the reverse complement.
TGACCGTGTTCTAGCTAGAAGTGGACGAGGCTGTACATGCACTTGAAACATATTTCGGTATACGTGGCTCTTTCAAGTGTTTTATCCATTTGAAAGTGCGTACTTAAAGCATCAATATTTGCTGCATTTGGTCCTTTAGATATCATGATAACGGTTGTGGGCGTTTCCTCTGCCCGAGGCATGCGCACGACAAACACACAGTGGGCCGTATAGCAAACATCCTTTATCTCACGTTAAGCGAGGGCGTCGTCGAGGCTGTCCGGGGTCGTCGTCCGGGTGGCTGCGGGTCGTTTCCGTGGAGAGAGCCAGGACCAAAGCAGGAGCGACGAGCCAGGGACCAAGAAGAAGCGAGACGGCGGCGCGTGCCTTCTTTTATAGCCCCCTCGCGCGGGACCGGTTATCCCCGAACGAGCGGAGAGAGGGAAACAGGCACCGCGCAGGGAGCATTGGGATAGTGGCGCGGCCTTTGAATGCGCGGCGCGCCACTATCCCAATGCTCCCTGCGCGGTGACCCAGTTGTGGGCGTTTCCTCTGCCCGAGGCATGCGCACGACAAACACACAGTGGGCCGTACAGCAAACATCCTTTATCTCACGTTAAGCGAGGGCGTCGTCGAGGCTGTCCGGGGTCGTCGTCCGGGTGGCTGCGGGTCGTTTCCGTGGAGAGAGCCAGGACCAAAGCAGGAGCGACGAGCCAGGGACCAAGAAGAAGCGAGACGGCGGCGCGTGCCTTCTTTTATAGCCCCCTCGTGCGGGACCGGTTGTCCCCGAACGAGCGGGGAGAGGGAAACAGGCACCGCGCAGGGAGCATTGGGATAGTGGCGCGGCCTTTAGTGGCGCGGCCTTTGAATGCGCGGCGCGCCACGAGCCCTACACGGTTTACGGATATACGCAGCGTGCTCTCTAGATAGAAGTCGTTGATCGTCAGCTGCCCGTCGTCTGACTTCTTCCTTCTTTCAGTGCGTCTTTTCGGGTTGGTTATGTTAGAACACGAAATGCCGCCCACTCGTACAGTTTCCGACTCTTAAAAAACCGAAAGCTTGTACACCTTTGGGAAAATAGCACGCATATTACGGGATATTACACTGTACTGGACACTACGCCACCCGTAGAAAATAGAACAGGACATAATGGCGTTCCGGCCTCTGGTTTCAACTCCATTAGCGCTATAAAGTATCGTGCTTAGACTGCCCCACTACCATATGTTTGTGTCTGCGTAATTTTTGTGTTTTGAATTCGCCTCCATCCTGTCTGCAGGGTTTCCTCTCTACTATAGTAAATGAATGACTAGAAAGACGTACAATAAAAAAATTGTGTCACATATTAATATACATTCTACGGGTACACTTACAAGAGCTTTCATTGCCCAGTTGCTTCTGTTATTCTTGGTGCCCCAGTTTCGTATCTGAGCATTGGCAGCACGAAGATTAGCGTATCTTTTTCACGATCTTAGGTAAACACAGGTGCAGTATAGGGAGCATGAGATAAACGCAAAGCCCAATATTTGCTGCGATACGAAGCACACGAGTGGAATCTTCTCCCGTTGCGTTAAAGGCGACGTCCTCCTGAAAATTAGGTGTCGGCATTGTCGTCTTCGGCGCTGTAGAAGAGAAATCATGGGGCAAGTGGTGGAAGGCGTTGCCATCGCCTCGGCAGGATTGCCAAGTCGAGCTTCATACTTAACCAGCCAAAGGACGAGACACAGGAAAGAAGAGGACAGGACAAGGCTGGACTAGCAACTGAATAATGTTTATTGATCAGAAGAAAACAACGGAGACTCCTTCCGAAAAGCACGCGCGCAACCCAACCGGTGGACTGGCAGGAAATTGGGAAGAAGATGAAGAAGAAAATTCAAAGCCAAGGCCTAACTAACGACTTTTCTAATAGATCAATTTTATTACAATGAAGGCTAACCGACGCCTTAGCCACACACTTGTCCTCGGCTTTAGCAATGTAAAACGCTTCAACCAAATCTCTGCAGAGTTGATTACCATTGCTGTAAACTACACCCGTATTATTGAAATCAGTTGCTAGTCCAGCCTTGTCCTGTCCTCTTCTTCCCTGTGTCTCGTCCTTTGGCTGGTTAAGTATGAACCCTTACCAACTTGCCCAGTCGTCAACCATGTTGAAGTCGAGCTTCTCCTTCGAGATGACAAGGTGAGGAGGATCGAACCATCCGGCGCCTTTGGATCCTCAGCCAGACAAGCTATACCCTGCCCCGTGACACACACATAGCCTATATATATATATATCCACAGAGTGTAAGCTCCCTTGAACCTGTCCCGGCACAATGGTCTTCTGGGCAGCAAAGGCCTCAATTTTCTCCTCGCAGATCATTGCTTCAGCTGATTATGAACCAGCATGTATACGCAAACCTTTCTGGTAGCTAAACGGCCTAGTAGGGTTGAGGCTCGGCTATGGCTGGCTGTGACAGTGAAGCCAAAAAGCGAGCAAAGCCAGCTATGGATGCGGCTTCCTACAAACTAGTTTAGATACCCGATTCAGTTTAAAGCTAAGTGGCGGCCACCTTTCGTCATGAGTTAATGAACGTGGTTCTCAGTCTAAAAATACGCAACAAAAAAATGTGGGTTGTGCTTGGTGAAGTGCCCAGTATGACGTGAGAGACGCACGACTACGCCGCGGAAAATGTTCGTAAATTTGAAATGAGCAATAATTGAATTTCATTAAAATGAAGGGCGTTTTCGTACCGTTCAATGCAGCTTCGGGGAGGAATTTAATAAAGCTCGTACAACTGAATATTTCTTTTCAATGACGTTCGTTCTAGTGGTATTCTACCGTACACCTATATAAGCCACTAAGTCACGCTCGTAAGGCTTAGTCAAGCTAAATTTATAACTATGTCCGGCGGGCTTTCGCATTATGTGATAGCTTATGGCTTACGCCTACGTGCTATACATAACGTGTGAGATGACAGAAACAAGAACTAAGTTGAAAAGTACCTGCATGCGAACGATGATCCGCAAAGGTAGCCGCGGTATAGGAGCACGCCATGCATTGACACATCCAATCAGCACAAAAAAAAACGAAATCAATATAATTCGTTAATGAGAGAACAAAAGCGCCACGTTTGCCATATGAATACTAAAGCCAATGTTTTATCAATTGGGGGAAATTAAATGTCGTGTGTAGTTTTCTCATACAACTGTTCTCAATGCAGAGGACGAAGAGCCCACGTGGCGCACTTTTACGAGGCTTACAAGGCGGCCTTCCAAGCAAGACGGAACAACTCTGCCCATCCCTCCATCATATCCCCAGCCCAGCACAGCTCCTAAAGAGATAAGTGCGTAGCAACGTCGAACTGTGAAAAATAGGAATAAATGAGTAAGCTGGCTCTTGACGGCTAGGGATAAAGGAAGGTGCGAACAGCAATTGAGACAGAGAAGAGTACATGATAACCTTTGATTTCAGAAAACGTACTGCACGTGACTGACTCCGCTTCGCCACTGCTCCTCCTTCATTAAGCAAACTTGACTTTGTCTTTAATCTGCACTCAAGTAACAATTCCGCCCTTCCGAAATAGAAACTCTTTTTTTCCACTGCGTATCTCTGCATGCTAATGAATTGCGATACCTAAGCCTCGTAACAATATAAATAACATTTCGCATTACTCTGGCGTTTACTGCAGCCTCTGAAAGCTTGAGAACTATGTCGGGCGGTCAGGTATCAGTGAAGCCCGCCACTAATCGTTAAAAAAATAAATAAATATATAATGGTTTTGCGGCACAATCTTAGTGTTCGCAGACATCAGAGAAAAGGTGAATAATGTTAACTCTTAGGCTGGTTGACTAATTGCTAGTATTTTACTCATTAACTACTACAGTTAGGCGCATATGGATGTAAATAGAAGTATGTACTCGTCCATATACTGACAGCCATACCAGTTTACAAAATTACCCTATAGGCGCTCTGGCGCAACAAATCTCTCTCACGTCACTGTCATGATTCCACTGTCATTAAATGTCATTAAATGAAGCAAGAGTCACGAGCCTGTCCTCTCTGTGCCGAGTGCTTGCGCTGCTCGCTGTTTCAGTTCACATTAGGAGGCCATGTGACACGTCACTGAGTTACGGTGAAGGGCATTTCTTGGAGCGCCGGTTTTTCGCAAGCTTGCTTCTTTTGGGATAGCCAGAATTTTCTTTGCCAAGGCGCAAAAGGTAATCGCGCTTTATAAATTTGTAATTCTCATATGGCTGTTAATAGTTGCCGGTTAAAAATGTCTAACTACAGCAAGATGGCAACTGAAGCTATTCAAAAGTTAGATATTATAAGTTAGTCAACCAGCTTACTCGTAAACAATACTCATCTCTTTTGTGAGCTCCGCTAACGATCGCAATATCGTGCCCCAGAAGACATGTATACACTTAAAAAACTTATTTTCAAATAATGCTGGTGACCGGATTTCTCGAAATAAGTTTCGGCATTAAAATGCTTCCATCATAGTAAATTGCGCACTGCACACATTCTTTAACTTGAAGTGCTAGTGAAGATGGTTTTGCATAACTGCTTCAATTTATATTTTGAATTCACTTTATTCGTACAAACCTAACAGTCTGTGGTAGGTGTTAACATTTTACTGCAAACCAAAGTTACTAGCGGCTTTTGTGATGTGTCAACGAGTCACATAATGAGAAATATCGGTCATTTTCACTGAAGGTTCTTGTTATTCAAACTCCTGCTCCACCTTGAACGACCGACGGCCATAAACATAGCTGTGACATCATACACAACTTTTTGTTTTTCCTTTTTAAAAGTCTTTGCATCAGGCCTTTCTTCATACTGTTCTAAGATAAAAATAATCAGCCTTCTTTCAGCAGTCCCTGAAGATGCCGATATTTCACACACATCATTTCAGTGGCTACTCTGCCAAAGCGCTCTAAAACTTATATTTAAATGTGATTCCGCATCGAAGTTTCACACTTCTTGCTCCCTAATTACCACATCATCTTCTTAAGCCGATGAGGGCGACAGTGGTCCCCGCACTGGATCTGTGGTGTCGCGAATATTTACTTTCAAACGAAAAAAAAAATGAATAAGAGTTAAACCTCAGCGAGTTTGAGAAAGCCCAAGTTGTAACCGTTGAACTTCTGAATCATTCGCTTACTCTCAGGATTACTATACATGGACGATGTATCAATTTTCAGATATTACGCAGTCTACGCCTGCGGACCGTAATAATTCAAGTCTTCATGAGGAACTCCTGCAATCGGATCAGGATGTCGAGACTGGAGTCATGCAGCAGTGATCCGTATCACCGAGGCTCGCCGTTCTCCATCACGTCCTGGGAGTCAGTAATGGTTAATTCTCTGTAAGTGCTCAGGTATGCCACTTTTGACATAAATAAAATGCCTCTGCGTCTCTGCCCTATATACTACCCAATTATTGAGCCAAGCACTTTGGAATTTGGTCAAAATGACGTGATTGCAGTTCGGAGCCGCTTTAGGTCTTGCATAAAGCACCGTGTTTCATTATTTCTAAAGGTCTGATCATAGGGTGCTGTGAGGAAGGTAAAGTAAAAGCAGAGAAATTTACCTGCAGACGATTACTTTGGAACATTACGTTGTTACTGTATAGCAGGACGCCATAGCGTGGACGATTCAATTCGTCAGAAAATGGCTTATAGAACCCCTGGCCTCGCCCTTGACAAATGGCTCATTAAGGCTCGAATCAAGGAGTCGCGTGGTGTCAATAGAGTTCGTGTTCATTGGGGAGCGATCAATCGGTAACGTACGTAAGAAGAAGAACAAAAATAAACACTTTGTTTGGACGCTTCAGATAATGAAAACACTTCTTACGCCAAGCAAGGGTTTTTTTGTTTTGTTTTGTAAGTTTTAGCGTCCCAAAGCGACTCAGGCTATGAGAGACGCCGCCAAGCAAGGTGTGTAGTAGGAGGAAAGTTGTTGCATCGTCCTATATAGATAGCCGGATCCTGTAAAGAGCAGAACTGTTATATATTCTCCGGACTACGCTCACGCTCACGCACGCTCACGGTACTGCGCGTAGGTCCGTTGTCACCTTCTGTCACACGAAGGAAGCACCTACGCTCGCTGCAGTGTTAGCCGCCAGTGGTTGTAGTTCCCAAAATTGCATCGTTGGTAGTTCATCTACCTGTTACCAGTAATCAGTTACAGGACAACGTAACTGAATTACCCAGGGCTTTATGAAAAAGTAACCGCTTAATAATCCATTACTGTATAAATGACCACAATTAACCTGCTCCTTGTAACGCTTATTTCTTTATTCGCAGAACCATGCGGTATTTTAAAATGAAGAAAACCGAAGTGTCAAGAATTTCTAATGAGAATACAATGTGTCGTTTTACTTTGTGATCTCTATAGCAAAAAAACGTGCTTCTACGCTTTTGCTTGATCATTAACACGTTTTATCGGAGAAGCTGCCCTTGCTTTCGTGATTAGTAATTACGAGACTGTCGACATTCGTCCGGAGCGTTCTCTGTTGGCTCCTCGCTCTCGCGGATGTCACGTCACGTGATGCAACTTATCGGTCAGGTCATCCGACCCTACCGATCTGGTGGCGTCCATTCATGGTGTCTGGAGCAGCGCTGGTCACAATATGCGCTATGCCAATCCTATAAATCAGATCTTATACCACAATTACGCACTAAAAATTCCAGTGCAGAAAAAAAAAACATCATATAAAAAAGCAAAATCAATTTATTGTACACGCGACACAAATAACATTTTGTAAAAGGGTAATATTTTCAGCGTGGCGAGATATAAGGACAGGAGGGTAGGAGGATCAACGTACGAAGAAGGATGATATTTCGATAAGCAGGTTCCATAATCCATGTAGTAGGCTGGAACAGCCATCCGCCAAACAAAGATATCAGTCGCACTACTTATTTCCAAGCCCCCCTGGAAGAGTGTTGAACACATACGTGTACACTCAGTCCTCTAAGTCGCTAAGAACATAATATGTATATCCACTGCCAGCGAAAAGAGATGCTAACACAGCGGCCATGTCTTCCGTAACGTTCTGAAACTATTTCCTTTTTCAGTTTGTTCGCCATTTTTCATCCAGCTTCCATATGAACAAACTTGTACAGAACGAAAAGACAAACTTGTGAAGGAGTACGTTCGAGGAAGAGTAAAATACGATCTGAAGCCGTCGAGGACGGAATGTCGATGCGGGCAGTCTTAGCGGGCACAAAAATGAATAAAATTTCTTTCTTCACAAATGAGTGAGTATATACACTACATTATCGAAAGTCACAAAAAGGGCATTTTTAGAGTCAGTGGCACCATTATGGTTATAGTGACGTACTATCATCGCTAGGTTAACCCCCACGCCGTAGTTGCTGCCTGAGAGGGAGCAAGACAGGTCGTACACTGTTCCAAGTTAACAGCAGTAGAGAGCTTCCGCTACAGCCGATATCATTTTTTAAATGTACGAGTTCAGCATCAAATCAATTCGGTGAACGTTAAATGAAACAAGTAGCTTGGCAAAACATGTTGGGGTAGACGCTCCATAGCTCTCAACATTAAAGCATCATTGGAATGTACTACCAAGAAAATTAAAACCACCATTTGCAATTTTAAACATGGAGTGTAGTAGTGACTTGCCCGAAATTAAGCTCCGCACGCTTCACTGCTTATGGAATCCAATGGAAGCAGAAACAAAGTGTTTTGCAAAACAGCCACGGTTCGGGAGTAAATACGGCAATAGATGAGGTGCTCTGATTCTTGTGCGTAATTAATATTCCCCGTTTAAGAATACGAGTATGGAACAGCCACCGTGGAAGCGTTTGTGGAGGCTTCAGATATCTGCTTTAAGAGTAAGGGGAATGAAAAGGAGAGAGAAAAATGCAATAAAGCCAGAATTTAAAGGAACTTGGTTATGAAAATAAACGTTTGTGCGCTGTTTGCACACAGTACAGCGACGTATGTTAATGGAAAAAGATGGCGCGCCATTCGTGAAAGACTACAAGGGCGACCGTTCCAGCGGCCTTACTTTTTTGTTCGCGCACTGATCTCTCCCATTCGCGATCAATGGTATAACGAGCCTCGCATGGCTAGCAGAACGTTGGGCACGAGGAGGAGGGACAGAGAGGCAGCCGCACTGCCGCTTCCACCGCTCTCCCCGCCAACAAACATGGTCTGTACTTTCTCCATGCTGCCGCTGTTCTGCAGAGGCTGGATTCCCAGTTGACGGCAGATCACGTTGTAGTGGTCCACCATGCGCACGGGTCCGTTAAGGAAGCCCTGCTTGAGACCTGAGAAGGTAAAGACGGCGCTATAATCAGCTAGCGAACTTCTTGTAGCTATGTGTCCCCAGACCTGCGAACGAGCATGAGGCATCGGTGAAGCAGTAGAAGGGGGCTAGAAAGATGCTTCCCGCCTCGCCCTGAGAGAATTATCACACCTGCAGCATTTCTCTATGCAGCTTTTGGGTATAAGCAAGTGCGTAAGTACTGACGTTGCAAAATCATGCTAAATCAAATATGAACACGTCTTTTTGTGGGAGTGTGCCATGCCATCCTTGTTGGGCGACTCATAATAAGGGCCACTCAACATTTTGTCACTACAGTGAGTCATATAAAGTTAATTGGCGCGTAAGCAAGGATGTATCATGGCCTTTTGTGCTAAACGACTAAACGTTTTGACGCCTTTGGTTAGCTTAAAACATTGGTTTTCTTGAGAAACGTTAAAACCGGTTAAAACAGTGCTTATGCACCTTAAACAATGTTGGATGAAATAGGACGTATTCAAGCAAAATAGGTTACTATATTTTCCTCGGGCTTTGGAGTTTATGCATGGTATTAAAATGTGAATTACTGTGAGCTCACATATTTTGCATACATGTTTTTGTTCTTTTGGCAGCAAGAAGTTGCGACATATGGGCGGGCGTGCGTGTGCGTGCATGTGCGTGCTGTCCCATGTACAGGCATGGAATTTTTTCAATAAAACGTTCCTGACGCTGACATGAGTTCTATTCTACTAATATGAGCTTTGTGTACAAAGGACAGTTTCCTAGTTACAGGGCGCCACTTTTCAATAAATTTCTGTAAATTGATTGGTTTCACCATATCTGATATGTATTAGCTAACGCGTACTATTTTATTATTGTATATCTAATATGACCAAGCGGGTGCATGATCCGCTTGAGCAATCTGGGCACGCAGTAGGCTCCCGCTGCTTTGATATGATCACTACACAGTACACTCCGTTGCACTACATGTCTGAAATGTATTTAAAGCTATGCATTTATTTCGAGGAATATTTTTATGGAGCTCTGGACAGAATTACAGAGAATTACTGAGCGTTGGTATGGACCGCTATAGAGAACGTGCTATCCACTGCAGAGAACCGCAAGTCTTCGCGGCGGAACAGAGGACAAGTTTCAAAAATTATGTTGGACCTGGTCGTGAAATTTGGGGAAATATTGCTACGGTACAAACCTGGACCTGTGGCAAGGAAGATGGCACGCATATCTTCCAGCTTCATAGGGTCGTAGCCATGGTTTCCGTGATTTATTTTGCTTGACTTGGGTATCTGCTTATCTGTGTTTTCAAGCTGCAGATAAGAGAGCAATGGACGAGATATATTTTCAAGGACCGTCTGGTTTCTCCGCACGTGTGTATGCGAAACCACTCAATGCAGTCAAGCACTCACAATGAACATCCTGTATCCCGACACACCTTCCGTTCAGATTCATTTTATCGTCCATAGAGAAGCACGGCGCTATCACTTGACCGCTACAACACAGCCCTAACGCGATGTGGAACCATGAGCTGATTTACCGCGTTACCTGCAGCATTGTACTTCAAGCTCACGTTATCTACTGATAAAAAAACTAAGAAGACAGAACTGCGCCCGATTGTATGAGGGGAAGAAAAACGCTTGGCGTGTGCTTCAGAAGTTTCAATAGGTGCAACGCTGAGTGTTTCCTTTACTGCTCTGTGGACCCGACCTAGTCAGATTATGGGTTTGTTCAGACGCTCTCTGTGGAGTTCACTGCTTGCACGCCCTTTGAACAGAAGGCTGACTTTTGAGGCCCTAGCGTCACAGACGCATGCCGCTGCGACTAGGATGATGTCGTAAAGGGGAGAGAAGGACAAAAAATTCCGTCACTGACGGGCGAACTCAAGCTCTCGAAAAAGTAATACATCTGTATCCCTTGACACTCAGTCTTGTTCGTAAGCACATTTTAACCTCACAGGAGTGCGCACGTCAGCGATACAATACTGGCAGCGGCGTTTAGCGAAGCCTGTAGTGGTGCGCAGACATTGCATCCTGGAGAACGCCGGTTTTTACATTCTCGCGGCGAGCGATTTTTAAGAGGCTCGTAACGACACGACATGAACGTTAAGGTATCGTGGCTTCTTCCTGCTTGCTTGAATGCCCAAGTGCACTATCTAGATGGCTTAGACAAATGACAGCATGCGGAAGAATACCTCATATTGTTTACGGCACCACTGGCTTTCGTCACATTCAAATCATATATACGGCGCTCAACGGTACAGAAAGGCAGTACTGACACATTAAACCACCGCCTAGCCATGGGTGTCGACAACGTGTGGTTTGAAAGTTTATTTTTTTAGTTTTCGCAATACTTCAGGAACATAAGGCAGAGAATATGTCAGGACATTTGGGACATTGATGCGAAAGGAAATTTCTGTATTTTTATCCTCGCAAGCCTACAACTGGCGCACGATAAGCACCGCAATGAACAACACGTGTTTAATTTCGACCCGAAAAGTTTCTTCGGAATCGCACAAAACTACAATAGATTACAAACTGTAGAAATTGCTATATTTGGACAGCTAATATGTAATATTCTGTGGGCTGTACTGTTAAGCACCTGAATAGCTCTGGCGAAAAAAAGAAAATCAACTTGGTATGAAATCGTCAGCTAGATAGTCTAGCACTGTTTGCAAGGAAAGAAAACAATACTGAAGGCAGGCAACATATTTTTGCTTAGTTTGTCTTGTTGCCTTTGAGGACGTAGAGCTCACTTTTTTGATCTGGTAGCCCGGATCAGCAGTCAGAACTATTGGTTGGGTTAGGTAAGTATTCTTGAGGTGGTAAAGCTCCGGAAGTTCCTCTTTCTTGAATATGTTTAATCCTTTTTTATTCAGATTTTTCAGATTGTTGTATACCTGTGTAGAAAAAAAGCATTGTTAAAGCTTGGCTGCAATTCAAGGTCTGCAGTGTAAATTGCATAAACTGTTTTGTACTGTAAATAGTAAAAACCATCGGGAAGAATCACAAATAAGTGCATTAGCAAGGTTACTTTACAACAAAATTTTAAAGAGCTTTTTGCAGCACAGGATTGAATACCTTCACAAAAAATGCTCCATATTAATTTTTGTGGTATATTGACGACCCTCTCCACTCTTGCTGAATAATTTCTTCCAATGAAAACATAAAAAATGCAGATTCATTCAACAGACACTTCCAATCAATGTTTACACCAGACAGTTGCCATCTTGATGAAATCAGGCTTCACACTAATTAGCCATGACAAACTAAAACATTCCCGTTATATCTGAGACTGGACTATTAATAAAATTAGATAAGAGGTAAAGAAACCGGGCAGACGGAATCAGTAGCTGTTTTTTGAGACGGTACGCTGACCCGATATGTAAGTTTCTTTTCCTCACATTTTCAAAGTCATGTAGGCCTCCTGCGGCTGGAATGAAACATTTTCTAAAATAATCCCCGTGCACAGATAAGGTACCTTATACGTGCCGTGTAACTTTCGTCCTATTTGCTTACCTGCTCTTATTGTAAATTACCTGAAACATTTTAAAATGTATTATACGTTTGCAGAAGAATATAACCGAATCAGTTAGAAACAGCACAGCTTCCGATCCGGGCATTTTTGCACAGGTACTGGGCTGATTTAAACCGTTAATCACTTGACGCTTGGCATTAAGAACTAACTGCAAATAATATATTGTTACATTTTCTAAATCCTTCGATCTGGTGTCCCACACTAATTATTTAATTTGCTATCTAAGCTAAAGAATACAGTTTGAGAATGAGGCTATTTTTCGTTGGATTAGTGATTATCTCATAGATAGTTACCAATTCGTACAGCTTGGTGGCTGCACTTCGGGCAATGTCCCCGTTTTCTTTCTTTTTTTTTTTTTCTGTGTCCTTCGGGGCTCAATGCTTGTTTCGCTTTTATTTCTCCCATTACTACCATTATTTATTCCAACAGTTCATGACACACCTGTCACAAACACGCTTTTACAGTTACTAAACTTTCGTGCAAATTTATGCTTATTATTCCTTATTTCCACTCGCAGTGCACGATTGCAACGTGCTGGACCCCGAAATAACATGAGAGAGCTCACCTGAAAAGTTTACCGAGCTGATGAAAAAATTCTTACTCCAGTCTAGAGCGCAGTGTATCTATCTTTTGATAAGTATTTGCTAGTACCTACATCTCTTTAGTTTTGAGTATTGCTGAGGTACTGCGCATGCTCTCGCCTTGTTACGCATCTGTGTTGATACTTGAAAATGTGTACTGTATCATTATTCTTTGTAACTACCACTAGCCTCCAATCGTGATTTGAGCCATCGATTCTGCCCCCTCATGCCATCACATATATTCTTAGCCTCTAGTAAACATATATTCTTTTACGTTTCTGCAATGCAAGGTGCCAAATGCGAAGATACATCACCGCATGACGTTCGCCGTGCATTTAATGTGCGCGCCTTAAAGCCCAACTTTCAGCAGAAATAACGTCGTACGACCTCAAGCAATTCCTCGATTCAACGCTTCTGCTTCAACAAGGTTGTTCCTTCTGCTCGCACACCCTGGAACCTCAAAATTACGTCATTAATTCTCATATCAAAAATGGGTTCAGCAGTATCTAGGTTTACGCGAGGTAGCTTTAATATACACGAAGCTTACGCACAAAGTGAACTCGCCTACATCCAATCACCTGCACTCCACAACCGGTCGCCCAAAGTTGGACAATGTTGTAGGCGGAAGAAAAGAAAAGGAAAAGAGCCCATACCTTCTCAATCTTGTCTGCGTGAGGCCGGAGCATGGCGAACGAGCCGCCATCAAGCATAGTTTGAATGTCATTAGCGTCGACGTGTGGCTCGATGTCTATCAGTTCAAACTTGTTTGGACTGGTGTCGGTCATACCGTGGTCAGACACCACCACCACGCTTATCTGCAAGAGAGCGCGGACGCCTTTTAATCCATGGCATTACCGACAAGTTAATCCTGCGGGATACATCGATAAGGCGCGCGGACATCTATACTATATATAAACTGATTACAAATAGAAGAATCGTTTGCTGGAACGCTACATCTTTACAACTTCGTATAAGCTGTTAGGGTTTCGACCTATTTTTCATTGCTCCGTCTATGGTGAGTTTAAAAGAAACTAACAGCGTGCACACGCAAAAATAGCAGACACCTTGCGGAATTACATGCACACAAATTACTTCATCAAAAAATATTACAGCTTTCCATGCTTATGCCGTTCCAAAGACGAAAAATCAAAGACATAGATATCATTTTCAGCTTGGATCGCCTAACAACAAGGCTGCTCTAGTGAAATTTCATTTTCTATGCGAAAAAGTTTTGAAAATTCATTTGCTTTTTTCTTTGAGTAAAGAAAGGATTTGTAGAAATTAGCGAAGATGAGGGAACAAGCACGCATTTGAATAACCGCTACGAATTAAGCCTGTCATCTACGTGGCAAAAATATCAACACTACATCGTTTTCATCTCTTCCATGTATTGAGAATGTCTTGCGTAGTACCTTTAGAAGATAACAGGATTGACAAGTGCGTCAGGCGTGCTCAAAAGTTTGCATTGACATAAATCGTGCTATACTGTCCAAGGGTCTACGTTTCTTTTGGGCTTTCCTGACTGCCTACAGGTGTGGACCATATAGGGTTCTTTCTTACTTCATACCCAGTGTAGGATACGAATTATGCACCAGATTAAAAAAAAATATAGAAAAAAACATTGTCCAGGTGAAAACCGATACCTATTAACTAGATAGGAGGTGAGAACTGTATGCAGGTAATTGCGGTACTCGCTCTACAGGTGACAATAGAGCACGATTTCACTGAAAATTTCTCAGAGCGTAAACTCATTTCTAGATTTTAAAAAAGCCGGAGCGAATTGGGCTCGCACATATGTCTTACCTTGTCTCGCATGTTCTGCTTCCTAGCTTCGTCGAATAAGTGCTTAATGACAGCATCGGCGCTCTTGAGGGCATTTCTTCGCTCCATAGAGTCCGGACCACTACGGTGGCCTAGCAGCGAAAGTGTAATTAAATTGTATTTTTGTGCAATGGGACTTAGACATTCAGTTTTACCACTTCATTTTTATTGTCACTTAAGAAATGCGGAAAATGGTGTGTTCATAAGGACAGGAAAAAACAATACCATGTCAGTGACTATGGGATGAGAGAACATCGGGAAGCACAATAACGTGAGATATGCAGCAAAATGAAAAATACTAAAAATATTTCTTGCAACAATATATAACGAAACAATAGAAGTGAAAATGCATTGCACAAAAAAAAAAAAGACTTCAAATTTATTGTCTTGTCCCATCGTTCAAGCTAATGCGTGATATGCACTACATGATTTTATGTTTATGGCACATTTTACAGCTACTCGTTCTGACGACTTTATGAAAACGTTTGTTTAGCTTTAATATAATCATTTTCACAGTCACTCAGAAAACGTTTACAACGCTGTTAAACTATGAAACTTCTATGCTGTTCTCAATCAACAGAACTTTTTGTAGTCAATGTTTTGGCATTGAATAATTTTGAAAATGAGCGATATCCGGCAGTAAAAGCGCCAGGCACCTTCCACGAGCAGATGCTTTGGTTTTATGGCGCAAATTATCTACACATAGAACTATAAAGTGCACTATGAAGATTTAAAAAATGCCAGCAGCTAATGCCGCTATTACTAATGAGCATGCCGTGCAGCTCATTTCTCTTTGGAGCTGCGATACTACAGCCTAGGTTTTGGGAATGGCAGAAAAAAAAAACCCTAAAGAGATGTTCCATATCTTGCAAAGTAAAAAAAAAAAAAAAATCTTTGTTTTATATTAATTATAAAAAGCTGTCATTGCTCCCCTGTTCGAAAATACGAAGTAATAAAATTAAATCTCCCATGCTCCTACCGAAATTAAGCAAGAATTACGTGAGCCTAGCGTAAGCATGAGCAATAGAGCCAGGCTAAAATAAATAACATTATTCTGCCCTCGGACGTTACTCGAACTCTAAAGCACACCTTCGCCAAGTACGTACCAATCACAGCCTACAGATGCTGTAGTGCAGTGTTCTGCATGTGTTCAATAAATCCAAACTAACATAAAGTGATCTGCGCCTGTTAACTAAACATGCGCCGTATGCAGATATCAGTTAAGAATTTCTTTGTTTCTTTTATTTCTTCCCTCACTGTACGATGGCAAGCCTTGAATATCGTTTGGTGTTTTTCTTGCAGACTTTAAAGGAAGTAGGGCTAAACGCGGCATAAAACCAGATTTAATTCGACTCTCCTCAGCCCTTTTCGTGGACGAGTTTATGTACACACGTGTGGCATAGTAAACTAAGCCGAAACTGAAATGCGAGGATCACGGATTCTTTGTTGCTAAACAGTCATCAACACTTCGTCTGTTTATTGCTTTGTATTTACACTTTGTGAGCGCAATTTGATATAGTCGGTTTTTCCTTATTCAGATGCATATGCATATCTGGAATTTTCATCACAGAAGCGTCATAATTAAACCAACTTACCTTCGGCATCAGGTGCTTCGTAGTAAACGAGTGCGAAGTTCAGTTCGTCTTGTTTAAATTTTTGCACTATTTCAGTTATTTTGCCTTTGGTCTCGTTTTCAACAGTATCCCTCCGTTCCCAGTAACTCTCGTAAGGAATGCAGACAGTGGGCCTCTTGTCTTTTATCTTCACCTATCAAGAACGATCAGAAGCACACGGTTAAGTCTAAACAAGTATAATCATAAGCCACTAGTATTTCAACACTCGCGCCTTGTATTCAAGGAGAGAATTGGAGGAAGCACAAGGAGCACTGATGTCCACAAACACAATAACGTTTAAAAGACGAATGTTTCGCAGCTCTAAGAATGTTCCATTATTTTTAATTAATAATGCGAATTGAAATAGTGACCTGAGACGGGAACACTTTATCGGAAAACAGTGACGGAAAATACAGGTTTACAGTAAACGGTTATTTCTACAGAAAACAGATATCAACGTGAGAAGAACGGTGCCTGATGTGCCATTGAAATAGAGGCCCCAAAAAACAATCTAAGCTTCGGTTTGGTTTTCGTTTATAGTGATATGACTTTCTAAAGCTACTTAGGCTACGAGGTACGCTGTAGTAATTAACTCCGGATAAAATCAACCACCTATATAGTTTGTTACCATGCACTAACATCTCACAGCACACGTATGACCTGCTCCTCCATTGAAACGCAGCCGCCTCGGCCGGGGTCGAACCCGCGTCTTTGGGATTAGCTCTTGGGCTTCCTAATTACTCGGGCGGAGCACTGAAACGTACGGCGACCGAGCGAAATTGAAGTGTTCTCCTAGATCATCGTACGAACACGGACAAAAAGACGGTGTGCTGTCACCTTGCATTGTCGTTTGTCTCTGCCATGTGTTTCTTTGCGATTTTCATCCGGACAGCGTCATTACTTTGGGCTGATTTATTTGTACGCGTCCATGTTTTGTTGTTGTAACGAGAATTTTCACGCAAATATGGGCACAAATTCAAAAATGTTCAATGTAAAATGCAACGCTTCAAAGGGCTTTAGGGACAGCTCCTTCCAGTTGTTGCTGTCGCCTGAAATCGACTTTGCTGCTTTTTCTGCGTCAATCCAGGCTCGTCCGGCAGCACAAACGCAATTATCAGCGCGGAAACTCTATTCAAATGTTTTCTCGGCAGTCAATTCGAACTGGCGTCGTCTTTGCCGAAAAGGGCAGAATTAGGGTAATTTCGAAATGAACGGCGGAGTGGCGTAGCCTCCGGGATCCGGGTAGTGCGATAGGCGGCGAAATCTGGATTCCATTCCTTCTTTTTTTTTTTTAGCTTACAGGAACTGCTTTTGGAGACAGCGGTACATTTGTGATTGGAGCACTGCGATTTTAATATATTTATATGGGCTGTGGAGGACGCATGGCGGCTTCGGGGGGGGGGGGGGGGGGGGTCGTATGGGGGATGCCATAGTGGACAGCTCCGGAATAAATTTGACCGCCTAGGGTTTTCTGAGTTCTAACTTAAGTTCACGTCGCAGAGCACACAGCCATTTGTGCATTTCTCGTTCATAGAAATGCGGCACGCACGGTCGAGGTTCGACCCGGCGACCTTGGGACCAGCCGCCGAAAGCCAAGGCTCCCCGATCCTCCGTGGAAAATGCCGTTTTGAGAATTGCATACTAAAGGGCAGCGAAATACTGGTATATACTTTTGAACAGACTCTTTGCTCTTCAAGCTAATTCAGTTCACGACTAGCTAACTATTATTTACTAATCAACTATGACGAATAAAAAATACGGCATATTAGACTAGGTGATTCAAGCACTCTAAATTGGTCACACAGAGCTAGGACTCTACGTGAATTTTACGGCTTGGTGGTAAAGGCGCGAAGTAAACTGTCGCTGCAAGCATCGTGCAGACCGTGCCGAGAACTGTCCGCAGATAGGAGCCGGCGATCGCAATCGTGGGCGGAGAAGACCCAGAGAGCGGACTCTCACCTGGCATCCGTCCCACCAGTACATGCCGGTGCGGAGGCCATTCTTCTCGGCAGTGATCCACACGGGCTCCGCGTGGTTCCACCAGTGCTCGTGCGAAGCGTTTGGGTGGGGCGCCATTTGGAAGTAGTCGTCATACTTCTCGTCGTACATGTAGTTTTGCACAAAGCCATGTCGCTCCCCGTACAGGCCTGTACAGAAACGCAGAGAGCATGCAGAGGTTGCATGAAAGAAAAACAAAAAAAAACTGTGGACAGGAAAATTGCTCGTCTTTTGTAGCTACTATTACGTATACACAGCCAGTGAAAATGAGTATGGAGGTGGCAAAATTAAATTATTTTAAAAGCGATGCTTTTTATAAGACAGGGTTTGAGTTTCTCAAGTACAATAGATAGTAGCATGAAGCTATTCAGGCGATGCGTGATTGTGTAGTGACGTTTGCATTATTCTTTTTATTGGTTCTCTAAGTAAAGGCTGTAGGAGAGGTCAGTCAGGAATGCGAAGAAGATACGAACGTCAGAGCGAACAGA
Source organism: Amblyomma maculatum (assembly GCF_055883805.1). Lineage (NCBI taxonomy): Eukaryota > Metazoa > Arthropoda > Arachnida > Ixodida > Ixodidae > Amblyomma > Amblyomma maculatum. The sequence goes on along the minus strand of NC_139349.1, from coordinate 53,439,017 downwards.
TATCGTTCAAAAACACAATGAAAGCTTACGGGAAACGAGTTGTGTGAGGTGCGCGTTTATTACATTAGAGATACGGGAATGCGGCAGCCCCTGTCGTTTGCGACTGAGACTTCCGCGAGCTCGAGACAAAGCGAGAAGGCCAGAGTGGGCACTGCGTCTCAAGTGGAAAGATACACAGAAGCGGCGTGAGTGAAGAGCTAGAGACGACGTGTCTTTCCCCGTAAATGTTTTGTGCAAATATGATTTCACGGATGCATCCACATTCGCACGCTTGCTGCTAGATCTAGCATGATATTTTGAGAGTGAGACTTACGGACTTACAACAACCTAAAGCAAGAGAACACTGCAGAAAAGCCACAGTTAAAGCTTATGAAGTGTTAAAAAATTACACGATTGGATTTCTTTCTTACTAGCATTTAGTTTTTTCTACATTAAGCAAAAAAAAAAGAGGAAAAAAACGAAAAAAAAAAAAAACTAAGTGTTCACTTGTTGTGATAGTGCCGCTCCAAGAACCAGTCTCTGTATAATCGCCAGTAGTAAAGTGAAACATTAAAAACCACAGTAATAGCTATTTATAAACAGAAGTCAAGAGAAGCGAATGTGACAGTCTAAGGTTCGACAATACTCGAAATTTTTTAACACTGAATCGATTACCTAAAGAAGAAAAATATAGGGTCACTGACAAAGTCAATGTTTAATTAGACGTTCTGACGTTTCGGAAGCCCTACGGCTTCCTTGCTCACAATGAGGAAACCAGACAAAAAGCATGCGTTTATATCTTCTTCAAAATGTGTCGTAATGATCTTCCATAATCACATGGCAGATTTTCTTGCATCCAATTTAGTGTGCCGGGAGTGGTCTGAATCATCAAATACACTAGATAAAAGCATCTCGAAGAGATCCGTTCTCTGGCAAGCACACGTGCCCCGTCCAATTGATGACGTGTCCAGTTTCTTGCACGTGGTCGGTCAGAGCGTTAGTAGAAATGTGTCCTTTCGCCCCGTCAGTTTTGTGCTTCTGTATCCGTTTCCACCAGTCTTCGGATTCTCCAGTATAACTGCGGTCGCAATATGCATACGGAATCTTGTGCACGACCCCAGGAAACCTGTAACAAGGAAGCGGGTCTTTCACATGGACGAGCTCGTGTCTAAGCTTGCTCGTTGAAACGTGGGCAACTTGCACGCCGTGCTTTCGAAATAGCCAATCAAGTGCTTCATAGATCTGTGTGATGTAAGGGATATTTGGAGCTTTGGCTTAGAGGCAATGGAAACATCAGAAGGTGGCGGTCGCTGTAGGAGATTCTTTTTGGTGTTTGCCCCACAACGCTTCTTGGATAACCATTTCTCGTAAATATTTTTCAACAGCCCTTAGCTCTTCGTTCAGGGATTGCTCGTTAGAGCACGTGTTTATTGCTCTTTCTATTAAGGAGCAGACGACAGATTGCTTGTGTGCCATAGGGTGGACAGAATAGAAGTCAAGATAATGGCCTGAGTGCGTAGGCTCTCTGTACACGGTGAAATCGAGTAGGTTTTCGCGTCATACGAGTGTCGAGAGACGAGATACAGTCATTCACCTCCTCTTCTGCAGTGCTGGAATACATTTTATTTACACGTTGTTGACCCTAGAATACTGTTCCAGTTCATTAACCCTTTTTGGAACTTTTCATTTTCCTCTGCCAGCAATTAGTTCTCATTAATGACGTCGGCGTGCCTGACTTTCATTTGATTCCATTTCATCTGTAAATTGAACATTGCTCAGAAAGGAAGCACTGTCGTCACCTTCAGAAGCTTTCAATTGTGAAAAACGTTTGTAGTGATCTCGGCCACCACTTAGCAACTCCAGTTCCTGAACTTTCTTTGCGAGCTCTGCATTCTCCAGAATTTCAAACAATAGTCGACAACAAAGAACAAAAGGTAAAAGGGCAGCTGGCAGCATTCACGGCAAGACTAAAGAGGCAAGAACAAAAAATTCAAAATATTGTTTTCGCACACCTGGCTAACGCCAACGTGGAAAGCTGCATGGAGGTCTTAATGGGAGAACAAAAAAAAAAAAAAAAAACGTAATTTTCAGGGTGCTGACTGAGCATTCAAGTCAGCGTTTAACAACGTACGTGTACTGCCAGCCCATTTGGTCCTATGTCAGCAAATACGACCAGCTGTGTGCACTGGCGGAGTCTTTTAGTCCTCGCTACACTGAATGTCGCAGTGAGGTGCAACGTCGACAATATAGAGACGGCTTCGTGACACATTTTAAACGCAAACCGTAAATGAGCGTCATCTACGCCGCACCTGTGTACGCCGCAACGGGCATGGATATAATATGTAATGCAAAAGTAAGCCAACCGATGGTCGCTAAGGGCAACAGACTGGATTCCAGGGGTTGAAAAGCGTAGCGGGGGCCGGCAGCAAGTGAGGTGGACGGAAGAAAATAGAAAGCCTAAGGGGATCACGTGGATGAAGGTGCCACATGACCGGGCTAATTAGTCGGAAGGATAATGGGTGAGGCGTTTGCTCTGCAGTGGGTGTAATCAGAATGATGATGCTGGCGACGATCTTTGAGGTGCAGCCAAGACTTAGAAAGCATACATGGTTGAATCCCCCGCTGTATAAATGAAATCCGCAATACCTCTGCGTAAGGAGTCTGCAAAGGTATTGACAATAAAGATTTAATGGCAGCAATGTGGTTTCCTATCGTGGAAGGACGCAAGAGCGCGAATACACAAGATTTTTTATCTTCAAAGTAGGCTCAAAGACAACTTTCCAACCATTTCAACCCAGAAAAGGCCGAACATCAGGACAGAAGAAACCTTGCGCCCATCAGAAACCACCGGGCAGCTGGAAGCGCTAAGACCGAACACCGCACCACCCGCATGCAAGGTGGATGCTAAATAATAGCAAAAAGAGAACAGCGAAATCACAGCCTGGCAAAACAACTACTGGTGTGGTTATAATTATTGTTTTTCGTCGTTGAGCATAATGATCTGGTCTCCCGAAGAAGTCATAAGAGCGAGGCATACGCGCCGAGACAGCTATTTCGTGTTCCTTATTTTCCCTACTACCTCTGCATTTTCTGCCCTCCCATTAGCGGATGACAAAGGCAACTCATGACAAAAATGACATGTTGAGGGTTACCGAAGCGGGGTCTATGTAATTTATGGTACCCGAGCTCTGGATGACGTTGAACATTTCGTTATACTTTTCTTTCCTTTCAGCGCTTTGTGTTGAATAAGGAATATGCAGTTCAGATACTGCGGGGGTTTCAAAGATGGCGTTTCTTTTCAAATTGCGCACGGGTATTTTAACTAGAAGAGACTGTTGCCTGATAAAGCACTCGCAAAGGTCAACCAACTCGATGCTTAGGTTCAGTCATATAATTAGGCATTTGGATGAAAATAATTTCACACTATCAGCCACTCTTCAGGGCAATCCCGCAGGGATTACCATGTCCGTTGCTATGAGGCTTATCGCGGCTTTTTGGAGATTCCTAAATATGGCGGTATAATGAGCGTCTTCTAGCGAGAGCTCTTGCGAGTATGAAAGTGACCGCTATAGCTACAATTTCAGACTTTTTATGTTGCTTGCGCCTCATTATGGCAATAACCTTGTCATGACAGGTGTGGCTAGTATGTCTACTATTCCTACGCTGCATTTGTCCGCAGTGATAGCGGCGCTAGCAAAGTGATTTTCAAAAAGTCTGTTGATAAGTCTTTGATGTTAAGAGTGCTTAAGCGGTCGCCTTTCTATGCGTTTCCTAGGGCTAATTCATCAAACACCACGCCTTTCTCTGGGTTAACGTTCTTAGGTAAGGGAAATTCACAGATCGCGCCGGGTGTTCTTGGATAGGCTTTGGTGTCGCTATGGTTTTTACCCTGCAACTGAGTACCTAGGTACGTTGAAATCTGCCTTGCTTGTTTATATTTCAGCAAGTGTCGTAGCTGACATATACTTAGAACTTGAATCACATGCGTACGCAATGACGATGGGGTCTGTCTGAGCATATCCTTCTCTCTTCTGATATTCATACAGTAGATTTGCTATTTTTCTATTATTTTTTTTTTCAGCATCGGTGAGGTTTACACGCGCCAAGGCCGAACAAGAGGTGGTGCAGAAGTTTAAATTCACTAAGCAAAATAACTAAATAGAAAAATGGTAGCGTGTGATTGGAATCAACGGCTGAGGCTCTTCTTGTCTCTAAATGAAATATTTGGTGGGCTAAGCAAACCAGCAACACTAAACAAATCAGGTGTAATGAGTGGTATGCTATTCTATGGCATGGTATGGCGCGATATCTTTTGGCATAGTATATGAGGTTCAACGTCCCCAAGCGACGTGGACTATGGGGACGCCTTAGCAGAGGGCTGACATCGTTCAGTACACAGCCGCCTTGGCATTTCTTCACCATCGAAACCCGGCCGTCACTGCCGGTTCGAACCCAGGAGCTCGGGATCCCCAGTCGATCATCCTAACCGCTAGGTCATCGCGGCGGGAAAGCACGAATAAGCAATTATAGGTTATTCATAGTCAATCAGGTTTCTACACTTCAAGCTTACTAGAACAGTTGTTTATAAGCTGTCAGATATTGTGTTAATAATTCAAACAGCGCGAACAAGAAGGCACAGGACAAGATAAAAGGAAGCCACAGTACAAGTGCTTGTACTGTGGCTTCCTTTTATCTTGTCCTCTGTATTCTTGTTCGCGCTGTTTAAATTAATAATGGATGTTTGCCAATTCGTCCAACAAAGTATATTGGTAAGATATTGTGTTGTGTGCCAAAATAGAGATATAGAATTGGCACATCCAAGCAGCACTTGGTCCCACTTCCCTATCTCTCATTCACTCTCCCATCTACCAAAAATTATATAAAAATCGAAGGTACCTTCTCGATAGCCTGAACTGTACATTTAACATGTGCTGCTTATGGCTCAGACCCACTCAAGAAATCATTTGGAGTCGGGTAGCGTTTTGCTTAACGCTGGAATTTTCTGCTGCGGAATACTACGTCGTTTTCCCCTCAAACTGCTGAATTCGTTTCAGCAGTCATTACTTTTATGTTTTCCCTTTCGCATTTTATTTGCGGTTCATTTGACGCAGACAGTACCGCCACTAGCCTTTGCAATTATTCGGTATTCCCTGTTTAGAGCCGCGGGAAAGCACTTTATTTCGTTACATACGCCGGAGGCGACCAGATTCCTCTGCAAAATTTTGAACCTTGAGCAACATCATACGGTGTTCGATATTTTTTTATACTTGTTTTTGCTGCTCGTCGCGAACGTTCTTTGCCACGATTGAATTGAGTCCAGCCGAAAGCCTTTCGACGATTACAATGCGAGCGGGTCGCTGTCGGCGTCACCGAGTTAACATTACACTACGCGGGCACGAGGTCGCAAAATAAAGCATTTTTGGAAGCCTTTGCTTGCCACACTGCCGTTCCCATCGCGTCGCTAGCACTGCAATGATGAAAGCGCAGCCATTACGACATGACACTTGCAAAATTGTCAGCAGAGCCTCTAGTGCTGAATAACGGCAGAAATTGATTTGAACCGTTCTCATCGCCTATAGACGCGTGTCAGCAATTTTGTTAGTAGAACTAGTAGAGCGCCGTTAACGGTAACTTTGCCGTCAGAACTAATTCCCAGCAATTGCGAACAAAAACTACTAGCCCTCTCCTTTTTTGTACCCAGGTTGAACTGCGGCCGTTGAGAAGAACGCAAGTTGAAATGCGTAAGACAACAGCGCAAGTTGAGCAACGAAACCTGGCGCAATGCGAACAGCTCAGAGAGAACAGCACAGTGAAATATTTGGAGTCGGTTAAGCTCTGCCTTTATCGGTTTGACGCAACAGCTTTAATAGAGGGATGTAGCAGACGAGACGTACTAGCACAGACGTCTACCGGTTTACCAGACGCCCCCCCCCCCCCCCCCCCCCCCTTACCTTATGCGCTCGCAGTGTCCAACCTTGGGAACTTTGAGCAACCTTGCGATGACAATTTTCGTAGAATGCATGCAAGCTTCATCTATCAACCACCAGCCATGTTTAAAAAAAAATAATGTATTGCTTGCGTCCATTTAGTACAGCTCACTCAGTGGGAGAACAGTTTTACATGGTTAGAAACGGAAAGTACCCCGGAAAAGTGTTTGTGTTTTTGTGCTAGTTGTGTGCGGCGAACACTGTACGCATGGAAGGCTACGTCTGCGCGTCGGTTGCATTCTCGAATGCAACGCATGCGCCGACACGTTTCCCGGTTCACCGGCAGCGCCATCAGTGATGCCCGCAAACAGGTTTCGCTCAGACTCGCACGCGCGCTTCTCGGCGACGCGGCCGCCGTGGCATTTTAATTAAACATAAGGGACAAAACGAAGCGGGAAAAACAAAACCGCAACGACTGTTGCGGCGAACGGGTGCAACCCGCGCAAAACATGCCGCCGCGAGAACTCCCAAGCAGGAAAAAAACAAAAAAACCTGAGTCAGGAATACATCTCCTTTTTACTCTCACACCGAGTGGTGGCTTAAGGCGGGGGTCCCACGGTGGCCATCTTGGAATTAGTTCAAATTCTGCCACCAGGCTACGCCACTGATTCAGGACTGAGAAAGTGCCTATCGGCCTTGCCCCCAGTTGGCCGAGGGGCCCAACCATTGCTTTGTAGAGAAGCTTTCTTTTGTTGGAGGGTGGGTTTTCAAAGCCCCATTCTTCTCCCAGCCGTGCGCAGGGGGAAGCGTTCACCTGTTCTTAGCTTGACTACTGCGGATAGCAGGACTGCGGGGTGCTAGCTTGCCTTACCACGGCTGAACTTGAGCGGCGACGCGGACCGCCGCCGCTCGATTCGGCCATGACCGAATGTGCGTAACGTAAATGAAAAGTACCACCTCGTTTTGTTGTTCACTGTTCTGGATAGAGTGGAAGCTTGAGCGAGTTGATGATATATAGTCGATATATGTTCAGGATAGCTCAAGTGTATACCAAAAATGGAAAGGTGCGATATGATGGAAGATATTTATGTGGCCTTTGTATACTATACTTTGACTCACAAAAGATTTGCAACACTGCTAAAGGCAGGGGCTCCCTGGCCCATTCAAATGCGCACTGTAATAGGTAATTGTGCTCCGACGCACGCCTCGAATCGGCAAGGGCGACAGTGGGAGCACAATTGCCTATTATAGGTGGTGTGGATAGTGGTTATTCAAACAAAAGGAAGGAAAAGAGTGCTGCCGGCCCCTTCAACTGCTATCTAAAATCTGAAGCGCCCAAGCTGCAGCCGGCGGGACAGCAAAATGATGGGGAGAGGAAAGCGAGGGGAAGTGCAGAGGGGAGCTATAACAAGAAATTACAGGGGGAGCTTTGTACATTAGTTACAAAGTACAAAAACAAAAAGGGAAACGCGTTTGCCTCGCTCGCGCGCAAGTGTCCAAGTGCTCTTGGTCCATGGCGCCCAGGCCTTTCACAGTACTAAAAATATTTTGTGAGACGAAGTATACATCTTTGGTGGTTTCGTCATGAACTCTGGCAGAAATCTACACCTGTATTGTCTTTCCTTTGATACCCATCTTTTGAGCTGTTATCGCTTTTGAAGTTATGGCATTTATAGTAGGATATTCTTGCGAGCTCTCTGGTGCAGAGCTACTTTTATCAAACGTTATTGCACATAATAAAATTGCAATAAAGTCGGTTTCAATCAACAGTAATCATTTTCTTTTTTCTTTTTTTTTTAGTTCGGGCTTTTCTAACCATAGAAACTGACGTTGGTAACCTAATGAGCTGAGAAAAGGGCGATGGCCAATTTCATTTTACCTTAGAGAGGACAGTCGGCATTGCGAAATAGGTGTGAAATACCTACCAAAAGGGTAAGCACCACGCAGCTGCCGCAATGCATTCAGGCTAAATTTTAGGGGAAATGAATTGGAGAGGGGAGGGTAGCAGACAGTTATGAGGCAACGTCGCCAGTAGAAGCGGGTTAGTTTCGCAAGCGCGTTAGACCGCTCCTTCTCGACCCTTCCCCTTTGAATCTCCTCTGTACTCTTCATTGGTTAGATGTACGTCTTTGCTGCATTGCGAATCCAGTGTACTTTCTATATATTTATTTACTTATTTATTTATTCACTACCAGCATCACCTGCTTTCATAACAAGAATAGAACGGCAATCACTCGTGCTAACCACGGTAAAATGCATAACTTGCTGCCACTGAGGCATTCTTTGGAGTGAAAGGATTCGTTTCTGTGGTTGTATGTGCAACAAAAGAATAATGCAAGACGCCCTTCGGTTACTTACTGCCCCTAGAATTTGTCCGGGGTGGAGGCATTTCCATTGAAACACACGAGGCTATATAGTGTTGACGGTAAGCTAACCGCCCCTCCCCCTCCCCCATTTTTGTTTTTATTTAGAATAGCAGCTTGGGCGTGTTGCTTATGCATCTTGAGGTGACAGCGCGGAACGTGGACGGGAGCACAAGGTCAGAAGACGACACAACGAATAGATTGATGTTTTAGATTGAGCTCCTTGTGCTATATACAGCAACATGAGCAGGTGGGCTGAAGGCGAATGCACCAGCGCTGGTAGTAAGCGTACATTGGTAATGGTACTCCAGCTACAATAACTACCGCGAGCTCTAGTTTCAAGTCAGTCTGCGCTCTTGTTGCGACATTTTTAGCTATAAGGTGCGTTGAGAAAGCGGACTGCCATACTAGCAGCACTCGAGAGCGTGAGTGCAACATATTTCTGAAATATATTCAAAATATATGTAATGCCTCCCTGAGGGGTAATGTAAATAAAATAAATAAATAAACATATTCTGAGCAATAAGACGACCAGAAAAGTGCGACATCACGAGCAGTTATCTAAATATGCGCCGCTTTGCAACTAGCACATGTGTTTCTTGACAATGATTTCATAATTTGAAATTTGCCAGCCCCGGAATTCTTTTGACATGTCTGGGGATCGTACAATAAGATGTCCTTTTTGGTTCGTCTGCGGTTCCAATAAAGAAGGGGGGGGGGGGGGGGGGGGGGATCGCCCCATTTAGACAAGTACTGGCGAACCTACACCGTTTGCAAACATTGTCCCCACGAATGTGTGAAGGGTTTGTTTCATCATTGATGGAAAAAAGAAAAACAGCCCGAGGAAACAGTACGGAAAATCGAAGAACTGACAAGCTTGGCTGTCAATCCTCACATTCCTTCTGTAGGTAAACCCTCGTAACTGCCATAAATAAAGCGGGTACTCCAAAGCACTTTCCATGCGCCGCGACGTCAACGCCGCCGTCACGGCAGGCGTCGCAAAAGGGGAATGCACCTGCATGTTCGTGGTGCTGGCTCGCTCACCCTCTCGCGCGGACTGAGAAAATTTGAAAACCGTGAAGAAAACTATTCTGTGAAGAAAAGAAGCAGGGGGAGCTAAGTGGACTTCTGGACGAGAAGAACGGAGTAGGGGACAGCCGCGCGGTCCCAACCCCTCGCTAGTTTTCGACGCGTGTAGCACGCGCCAGATATCTGGCAGGGACAGATCACAGCATCAGAGCTCGCGATGCACGCATGCGCAGACCGGCTTTGGCTGACGCGTGCGACGACGTTAGCGCGGCAGTGCATGACGCATGTGTGTTTGGAGTCGGGGCTTATGTATTCCAGTAGTTCCCTTCACCCCACGCCACTTCTACCCCCAACATGACGCAATTTTGGATGTACTTTGGCGAAGTGGTATGCCTTTATACTTTCTTCAATAGCCACACTGAGAGAAAAAACTTGACGAATGCTAAGCAGCACAGGCATCGGAATGTATTCATTTTCATGTTATACAAAACATTTTCCCAGTGCATGCCCAGATTATTTTGGTCAATTTTGGTCAATCTAGTCTGAATTTACTAGCTTTTGTAGGCTTACAAAAAGCGGCTATGAGCTTTAGGCACACTGTCTCTCTGCAATGCTGTTTCTTGGGCTAGTTGGTGGAGTTTGCTCATTTTGACAAAGCGCAAAAAAGAGGCAGGGATGGTCGAGAGACATGGGACAAAGCGCTTTGCCTGTCCCTCGTGCCTGTATATTTTTAGCCCTTGCCCAAAATGACCAGTCCCTGTCCTTCTCTCTTCCTCTATCATGAGATAAATCATGGTGGCAATTCGTTGACCTCACCCCAATGTTTTGTTGTTTCACTATGCCATGCAGCGTTTCAGCAGGATTGGAGTTGAACAATGGCAGAGCTGGTTCAGGGCCCCTTGTTGCACCTAACCCTTATCCTCCTTTTTTTGTCCACACAAGAACTCCTTAGAATGACTTTCCAATCAGTCGGCTGAAGTATGCTCGCGAACGCTCAAGATGCAAGTTGATAGACCCTTGAAGCAATTTCTCTAAACCAAGAAAATGGCAGACGCCGCGAATATTTATGCAGTTTCTTCTGCGGCGATGCTGTTTCAAGTCATTTTGTTTTTTGGACATTATGTTTCCATTCCCTCCCATTTATTTCCGATTTTATCATTGCAAAGGAGTGGAAATTTGTTTTCCTATCACTAAAAAAAAAAAAAAAAAAAAAAGTCGTCTGCAAGGCGTGGTCGCCATTTGTTATCTGTGCACAGCAAAAATGGGTGATGTTCGCTACACGTGGGAACGAAGCTATAGCGATAACTCGGCGCGGTCAACTGTGGGTTTCACCGCAAGGTCTCGACATACAGCTGTCTACATCGAATTGACGTGGTATTGTTATCAAAAATCATTTCGAAACGGATTGAACAGGTTCAGCCCAGTTCGTGAATGCACCTTCGTGCAAGACTCAGGCTCCTATCTCCTGAGGGAAGCAACAACTGCTGCCTTGGTAGATATTGCCGCGTGTCTTCTGCGTGTTTGCTTGGAATTGCTTTCGCACTGCTAGCTGTGCTACTATGCTTATATTTCTGAATCTTTTTGAGTAAGACCACGTGGCTCCTTGATGCTAAGCAGTAAGGATTACAACTAGCGTTAGTCTTTCGTTTTATTTTCTTTTACTGCTTTGCATGTTTGTTATCGGAAATGCTTTCAGTAAATAAAGAAAAATGCCGCTGGTGACCTCGACGTCAAAACTGCGCGCCGAATCAGACTGTCATGTGATTTCCGCTCCACACATCGTCGCATATTTCATTTCGGTGGTGTCAATCGATATTCAGCCATTCGGAGGCAAAAATTCTGAGCCTCCTCTACTTACTTTACTAAAACTAACTGACGTGTTCGAAGGTGTGAAGAAAACGATGTCCTATGTCAAAACCAAACGCGACGTTTATTTACTTTTTTTTTCCGGTACAAAACCGGAATGAGGTGCAAGAAACACCCAAAAAGCTTGGAATTTCACTGCGATGACTAATCGGGGATGACCATGTGCGCTTGTAAAGGGAGGCTGTCATTGTGCTAATAAATACGTTCGATTTTTTTCATTGCGGCAGTCTAAAAACAGTGGCGATGTGCGTGTGCCGCGATGGATATCAGTACTCTGTTCTGCACGACCGCCCGATACAGACACGCGCTTCATTCCGTCAACCCACCACATGCACTAAATGTCCGCGAAAGCGTTTACGGTGCATTGAATAATAATAATAATAATAATAATAATAATAATAATAATAATAATAATAATAATAATAATAATAATAATAATAATAATAATAATAATAATAATAATAATAATAATAATAATAATAATAATGATGATGATGATGATGATGATGATGATGATGATGATGGTGATGATGATGATGATGATAATAATAATAATAATAAAACAGACCCCTGGCCTTGAAACATGAATCCACGGCTTCGAGGCTTACTATTTTGAGCATAGCGTAGACGCACAGAGAAGTAGAGAGTGCCGGCTGTGCACGCGCATTAGCCCTACTTGGCCCCACTAATGCCACTGCGTGTGCGCCGAAGGAATCCGGTAATTCGGTTTACATGTAGGCAAGCACTTTTCTCTTGTCACAGTGAAATGCGCCCAGCTGCCCTCTCGGCGTCACTTTGTTTGCAGTCGAAACTTCTCTCTTTCCACGCAGCGTAGTGTGGTGAACTGTCCCACCTTGCGAAGATGTCCATACACGCTTCGTAAGTGACCAAATACAATTAGACAGACGTACAACGGCTGTTACGTTTCATTACGGTGATTATCGGTGATGACGTCTGGTTTTTGATTATCTATGAGCACATATTTGTAATGTTTATAAGTATGAAAAGCACTGAACCAAAACAGTGTACATTCTCATTTCAGCTAACGCTCGACATTCGGTTCAGCAGCGTCGAATTCCTTCGTTTCTTTTTTTTTTCATCTGTACTCCGTATGCGACGTCGTCCTTTTGCAGTTGTATTTCTTGTAGCGGCTGCGAAGCTACATTCAAAACGGTGCTTTCCGAGAGGACAGCTGCACCTAAGCACACGTGTGCCACTGAAAGCTCTAGGGAACAGAGCACGCACCAACGGAGATGTGAAGGAGACAACCAGTCGATACCGCCGGCCGAAACTATTTATTTTGGTCTACTGTCCTATTCCTTTTTCGACCAATATTTGAGAGTCGCATGACGCACATAGCATCTAAACGGTGGATCATACGCGTGGTATGCCAGCTGGCGTATCGTGATGTCATGTGCGAGCATTTTGCCAGCACACCATGCAGCATAACGTGGCGATATCCGTAGCACTCGCTGTCAAACACATAATGTCTACATTTTGCGAGAAATACCACTGGACCAACTGCGCGCACGGATGAAGAACCTAGTCCAAGCAACCTGCAATCTGTCAAGGCATGTCTTAATTTTGATAAATTTGCACTTTTGTCGCCAGCCGAAAAGCAAGCCCGATACATGTAAATTTACCGGAAGATTCTGCGCATTCTGTTTGGATTTTGCTACCCGTGTCACTTGCTATCCGAGCCTGAAGCGCCTGGCGAAATACGAATGCGTGAGGGAAAAGTACAGGGCCAGAAGCATATTCAGAAAAGCACAAAATAGCGCAAAGCCCCTCAGCGATTGGGCGTGAAGGTTAGCGGCTTAGCACTGCAGGCGAGCGTCCACTGTTCGCACACAATGCAGGGGTGCAAAGGGTGATGCGGTGACCATTGTGCAGGCTCTTCGTGCGAGCGAATAGCCCCCGCATAAACCACAGTGTATGCGCGCAAAACATGTGCACGCACGTAGTGTGCGTGTCATGTCTTGTCACCTAAAAAAAGCTTTCACTCCGTGGTCCTTCCCTAATGAACTGTTTGTGTTTCCACTTTGAGTAGATGCGTCTCCTTGTGCTAGGAACCAGCGGTGTCTCGCACCACGTTCTCAATCGAGTGGTGCCTCCAGGTATCCATTCATTCCTTTCACTCCACTGACACTCCCTGCTTTCCTCTATATCATGAATTGTAGCCTCTGCATCAGGTGAGAGAGTTGTCGAAATTCTTCCTCTATGGGATGTTTGAAACCGGATCTGCTGCAGAAAGAAGTTGTTTCGACAGGCAATGAATTTTTGAAAAGTGTGACACTCGCCTCACAAACAGCAATGCAAATAGCAACAAGCAAGACACTTCACAGCACAAAAGTAGTATAGGTGGGTTGCTGAAACCTAGAAGTCAGCAGAGCAAAACCCCTTCACCATGGCAGCCAAACCTGTTTCGAGGGCAGAAGTTGGGTGCAGCGCAGAATACTTCTATGTCCAGCCTGATGTCATGCGCGAACGTGTTGAGCAGAATTCCTTCACTATTGAGAGCCTGGAGGAGGTAGGGGCAGGGGAGGTGTTATGAATGGCACTCACAAACGGAGGGGTTCTTAATCCCATAATTGCGACAAGAAGAAGAGGGGTGCAGGAAATGTACGTGGCCATTATTACCACAATAGACGTCTCCTGCACTGCACCTGTTTTGTGCCCCCAAAACAGGTTTGGCCGCCATGGTGAAGGGGTTTTTGCACTGCAGAGAAGCTGACTTCTAGGTTTCTTGACTAGCTTCAGTACTTTGAAGGAGTGTAGTCACGCGCGCCTCTCCTGGCAATTGAATGAACTCACACTTTTGCTGCTTTTACCTAGATGGCGCTAGCAGTGAAAAACCTTTAATGACCGAATACAGGTGCAAATACTAATTATCACCATGGTTTGTGCTTCTTATTTTAACTTTATTTTACAGTAATACAATATTAAAAAAAAGCCAACTCAAACAAGGCTCACGTTGTTGAGTATGACGGCCTTCTCCATTGAATGTCGTGTACGAAAAATTGATTATATTTGAAGGCTCAGTATAATCGTGCTAATTGTATAAAGCGCAATTTGCGATCAGGGTTCACAAATAACGACTATTCTGGTTTCGCCATGCATGATTCCTAGGCTGTAGAATGAGCGGTTTTTCTGGTCAAGCTATGCGATGTGAGGCAGTATTACGGAAATCTTCAAATTGGAAAGGTAATTAAAAACGAACTAGGGAAAAAATTTCGATGAAACTTCGTACACTCAACTATTATAATGTGCGCCCGAAGTGGTAAAAATTTTACTGCTGTGCACGTTGATAAAGCGCAGATATTCGTGCCCAAAATAGCCAAACTTTACCATGTTTAAAAGGCTGCCGATCAAAGACTGATTAAATTAAAACTAATTACGCTTCAGGTTTCATAATATAAGTACCCATTCTATGTGTAGGCCAAAGGAAACTGTTCTAAGTGCAGCAGTTTCTTCAGCGAACTAATCCGAAGTAGGGTATATCAACGACGCTAGCGAATTTGTCATCTGCAAAACCACCTCTCATGCAGTTGATAACGTTGACACACTAAAGCAGCGCACATCATTTGACAGAGAGTATATTAAGCTTTCGAATGATGCCTACATTGTGATGTTCGAAAAAGAACAACGCGCAGAATGCTCACGCAAACATTGCCTAAAATGGCACATTCGCGCTGCCGGAGTGGGACCCCCGCCTTAAGCGCTTCATACCCATCTGCGTAACCAAGTATGCAGCGGAACGAGAGTGTGTAGTGTGCAAGGAAAGGAAATCGCCGGTGCAGTATGTCGTAATAGAAAATTACAGTATCATCTACTGCACGAACAAACACGGGCTAAGGTATGCCTGAACCTGAGGTCCCATGTGGGATGTGGAGAGACCGTGCTGTTGAAAATGTGCTATGCGCGCGCGTTTCACACAGGTCGGCGTTGGGCCTATCACTCATCCGCCTCTTCAGTTCAAAAAACAAGCCTGCTGGTTTCCCGGCCAGCCATACCCTCTATAGGAAAGAAGTTGAAAAAGGAATATAAACAGGAAGCTATTGCGATAAATGGAATTCGCACTAAGGTAGAGGAAATGTATCATGACAGCACCACGAGGGTAGACTACTGAAATATAGACGTGCAGTACTGCTATACCTCAGCACTGCGAGCTGAAACGGTGGAGACTTCATGCCGGAAACCGGTACAAAAGCATATGATTCGTTTGGTTCATGGGTTTTAACGTCTCAAAGCGCTTTAGGCTATGAGAGACGCCATAATGGAAGGCGCCGGAAATTTAGACCACCTAGGGTTTTTTAACATACCCTGACATCGAACTGCACAGGGACGCCTTGCTTTTCGCCTCCATCAAAACGCTGCCACCGCGGCCGGGATTCGATCCCTCAACCTTGGGCACAGCTGTCGAGTGCCCTAACCACAGCACCACCACGGCGGGGCTAAAAAAGGCCGTTCTTGATGTAAGCTGGTTTGTTCATATTAAAGGCGCAACTACAACCTAACAGAAAAACATGCACGAGGAACACAACACGACAAGAGGCTGGTTATGTCGTGTTCTCTTCCTTATGCGTGTTTTTCTGTTCAAAAGGGCACCTGAAAAGCAGCCCCCCCCCCAAAAAAAAAAAAAAAAAAAAATCAAGAAGGCTATAGGCGTCTTAACATCACTTTCCTCTCCCGGACCCTCCCTCCTTACAGAGGTCTGGATTCGTCCAAAGGAAACGTTACTAAGCCCACAAGCACAAGCAGACATAGCAGCTAATAAAGCGAATCATAAAGGAAAGTTGTGAGGATTACGCCGAGA
The DNA here is from genome assembly GCF_055883805.1 of Amblyomma maculatum. NCBI lineage: Eukaryota > Metazoa > Arthropoda > Arachnida > Ixodida > Ixodidae > Amblyomma > Amblyomma maculatum. Next base: position 53,423,037 of record NC_139349.1, on the reverse strand, counting down.
TATTGTTGCAAATTATAGAATTTCTCCTCGCACATGTCGGAAAGACGGTAACGTCAGAGAACGTTATGTGCGTCACAATCAAGCTGGTCAAAACCATCACGTGGAAATCAGAAACGAACCGATTCGCGATACGCAACGTTGCGAAAGCCAGTACAGTAAGGAAAGCTTAACGGGGGTGCTCAATATATAAGGCGGTCAGAGGAGGTTTAGTGCCTTACGGTCGAATGGATGGGGATAGCGATATACGATAAAGTATTACATGCACTGAGTATACGATATTCAATCAAGCAAAAGGTTGCCTCGAAAAGGGAGCAGAATAGCGGTGCATATGGCAGATACAATAAGAAGGTAAGACATTAAGTGCCGACTAGCTAAACGGCTCAAGCGCGTTTTGCACAAGACAGTAAGAAAGGTTTTATTCTAATGCCAAGACAGTGTGAAGTGGAAATAACTTCATTTTGGCTATTGCGGAGAGCAGTTAGTGCGTTCTGAGACTATATGTGATGGCGCACATTTGCAGTTAGTCTCTGAGTAGTAATTTTGAGGACTAATGACGTGCGGAAATTATTCCTCTATAAAAGTTGGTGTCCCACTCTTATTAGCATTTTCATCATCACAGTGCACGGATAAAGCACGACGAAGTATGTCGCAGGGACCCGTCTCGACACGGGAGCAAAGAGGAATGATCAAGACTGGGAGAAACCACCACCCGCGCAATCACACTGTCTGTGCTACGAGGAAAGTGGGAAGAGTGAAGCGATGTGCTAGTGTGAGTTTACCGCTTAAAATGAGAGCGAACGAAACGCAGACCAAATGAGATGAGAGCACCACGACGCTTTTTTCTCACTCTTTCATCCATTGTCTACATTCGATGTGACTATCGTGACGAGCCAACTAATCTGCCAATGTGTAGTGATTAATTTGAGAATCATGAAACGGATGGTTTGAAGCGCCGGATAATGTCTAAAATCGTCTATGCTTTAGCCATGCTGCATATAAATAGTAAAACTCTGTCAAAAGTAAATATAGATTTCTTCAACCTCCCTCATCCTTTACGTTCCCTTAATTCTATTCAAGGTAGGGTAATGTTGTACACACATTTAACAATGATACATATACTTTGTAGCTGTTCAAAACACAGCCAGATCGAGAAGCATTTGTCGGCATGTTACAATTACTCGTTCAATCCGATGACAGCGAAGGTCACATGAGGCGCTACAGGCACGGATCGCATGCACGGGGTGATCTCACAAAGGCACTTTTCGCTGCAAAACATTGAAACTTTTCCAGCTCGAACTTAATTCGTCAAAAGAAGAAGAACAAGGCATTGCATTTTGCAGCCCCCTGGATGCCGAACTTGCTGCTGAATGACCGTGCGAAACTCAAAAGCACATCTTGGGAGCTAAAGATGTGAAGAGGGATTAAGGTACGAAAATTTCTTCTAGCTTTTGATGGCAAATGCTATGCTAGCTGCAGTGCACCTCATAAACGAAAATGCAATGGGCAAGTGTCGTGTTAAAAGGGCGATTTATATTTAAAAGAACTAGTTTGAACAATTAAGGTGGCGTCTATCTCACCCTGCGTCGAAAAAGATACAGCTTATTTCGCAACTATCAATTACGAGCCGAAAGCAGATGCGAGCAGCCCCTTCTCTTCCGTTATTTCTCTCGCTTTCAGACACTTTCTCTCATATCGATTCAGGGGGGCAGCCACATTCTTAAAATTTCGCGCATGTACCTTGCTAAAGAGAAAATGAATTCAGCATGAATAGAGATGAGACTTAAATACCGCCAAAAATACTGGAAATACTGCCTGACCATTCAATAACCCGCCTTGCAATACGTAAGTGAGCTCTGTGCTTGTGCAAATACTACTACATTAAAGCAACTCATTTAAGTACGCTATTGCGTATTTGAAAAGGTACAGTTAGTGATAGTCCTAAAACGTATACGCGGTGTGGGGCTGCAGCTAACGGTATATTTTACCAGGTTTTCCCTGTGATTCAAATACTTGGTCGCAGTCATGCAATTTTGTATAATAGTCGCATTATTTAAATTCGGCTTAGAAATATGGGCGTTATTGCAGTCCTTGTAAAAGGTGAGTAAAAATGGCTATTAGCCCTGAAAAAGCGCCATCGCTCATGCATCGTGAGTATCCGAGAAGTTGAAATTTATGGTTGGCTTGGCACTGCTATGAACCTCTCCACAGCGCAACATGCATATATAGTGTCATGCATTTCACACGCTCACGGGATCAGTTCGACGTAAAAGGTCCTTAATCCGATTACTAGAAGGTGCCTGCGACCCACGTCTTTCGGTGAGACGTCAGTGAAAATTTAGACGATAAGTTTTTTACTATAATAGCTCAAGGATGCTCTTCGAGGTGGATAACGTCGCTATTGCCGTAGTAGCCAGAAATGGGCGACTACAGTTTGAAACACAGTCTGCATGGTGTCCATGCTTCCATGCGACGGAATGCTCGCGGTGTTTCGACCCCGTGCCATTAACAGATTAAGGAATCGTTGCCATAACAAGTCCGTAGAACTTCTTGCCTGCTGTGAAATTGTGCTCCTTGTCTACATTAACTCTTTTGTGAATTGAAAGTAAACTAAAGCTAGCTTAAGCGAGTTCTTGTTTGAAACCTCGTCGAAGTGGGCGCGATGGAGTGTTTTTTTGTGACTTTTCCGTTGAAGTGCAAGAAACATCTTAATTTGAGCGTTTCACTACTGCGAAGCACTTCGTAACGTTGAGACCACATTTTAACACAGCGGAAGTTGAACGAACTAAGACTTCCGCAATCAAACAAGTGCTCAAATGGCTGTAGAGCGGCTCGTCTGGGTTTCCGGTTGAAGGCTTGAATCGTACATAGCGGCATGCAATATCATATCGCTGGGGTACGTCACTGTTTTTTTTTGTTTTTTTTTTTCCTGCAACTCGACTAATTTGTACAATATCTTACTATCAAAACAAACACACATCTGAATAACTGCTTCTTGATTAGTCGCTCTCCACAAAGTATTAATCTCACTGACATAATTGCACACCAGGCAGCGGCTGTGAGGCAAGAGATATGAAGGTGCGACTGATCCCGTAAGTCAACTTACCCGTAACGATGGTGTACCAGTTCGGATACGAATTAGCCGGCATGATGGGGACCACGTACTCAGCCTTTACGCCCGTCTTGGTCAGTTCTCCGAAGCCCGGCAGGTCCGGCTCGGAGAGGTAGTCCCAGCGGACGCCATCCACCAGCAGGAGCACGACATGCGGTTTCGCCGAGGGCACGGACGCGGCCAGGGAACCGCAGAAACCAAACGCGGCCAGGAGAAGCGCCAGGCATGGCATGCATTTAGCGCAACCGCGCGCCGGCAGCCTTAATCGCGGTATACTCATTATACAGCTTTGTTGGTCTGAGTCTGCTAGCGTCCTGAGCTGACGACTACGACACCGCGCTCGGCTGAATCTACTGCAGGTAGGTCTGGGTACTTAAGAACACGGCACCCTGGGCTTAGCGGAGGCGCGGCCCGCCCCTTGAATGCGGCGCGCGAGTATCTATCCTGTTGAGCCGAGTGAGGTGCTCTCTGGCGTCAAGGAAAGAGCGGGGATGGCAGAGGGCAATGGCGAATGCTTTGCTCCTCGCCTTTTGGCACGGGCAGTTACCCTCACGCTCGCGTTACTAGCGCAGCGCCGTGCGTGTTGAGCAGCGCAAACCACAGTTGCAACCACACCGACCACACGGCGACGGCGGCTGTAGCAGCGGCACGCAACATAGCCGTCTTCATTCGTCCTCGCGTGATTGCGGCGAACGCTATCTGTGCTGCCGCGACAGCAGGTTCTGGAATAAAGCACCTCGCGTACGCGCGTCACCCGGTCGAGCCCCTGTGCTCTGCTGCCGCAGCTGCCTCGTGCGCCTGTCTCGCGAGGCTCACAGCAAAAGCGGTTTCCGTCTGCTGCCGACGACGACGCTTTAGGGGGCGAATTGCGGCCGCGTGTTTGTTTCGGCGACGGCATTACCGACATTTCCCTTCGATTTCCGCAAGCCTTGAGCGGCGCGCTTTCGGTAGTCTGCTGAATGCTCCCGAGATGGAGACTCTGTTCAATGCACGATAAAATGGGCTATGAAAAGTCTCGTGCAACCGAGCTGAAAGGCCACGTTGAAGCGGAGCATGGAAGGAAAAGAGCGCTGGAGGAAAGAGAAAAACCACTGGAGCAATGAATGCGATACCGAAACCACAAAAGTCGGAACAATGGACAAACAGTGGCGATTACTATACTTACGCGCTCATGTGCGTCTCGTCGTGGGTGTTTATCTAGGTTTATCGCGCCGTTTCTATAGTTACGATGTAACAGGTATCTCGACACACCTCTCCAGCGAACATGTTCCACATCGGCATGCGGGGTCAGAGCGAAGGAAACTTTTGTTTCTTATATACACATACGCGATTCATGTCTGCAGCTTTCTTTGTGCAGCGCATGAAACCAAAATACATTACAGGCCGGTGATATATAAACGCCGCGAGTATGCTCGTAACTATGCTCATGCACACGTGCCTTTGTGCCAGGTCAAGCCGCGATGACACGTGCTGAAAGAAAAAAATAATTGCCAGACTCGCCACTAAATTTGAGCATCTTTTAAGCTTCTTTATGAAATTGGTGATAAAATTGCGTTGAAGATGCTTTGGCATAGAACAACCACTATCACATCGTCCCCCGCACGAAGCCATATCAAGACCAAATTGTAAATTACGTCCCAAAGCGACCACAAACGGCCATTATATGCGTCCAGTGCATTGAAACGTGGTCACCACAGGAATATTTGAACTGAGAACCCAATGAATCCTCAGTTCACTGAGTACGAGGACCCAGCTGGATCCTCTTGCTCAGTAGCTGAACGCACTGACTACTGAGGCACCGTGCACATATATGCACGCTATTTTGTGCCTGACAGAAATAGCGATCAAAACAGGACTCTGAATTTATGAGTAAAGGGCACATTTTATTCAAGTTGTATTAGCTGAAGCACCCGTTAGGGGTATTTCAGCAGCGTTTGCTTAAGAGATATGTGGCCATGTTTTTTTTCTCAGATTGAAATCTTTTTCTGCGCAATGCATAGGAGGGACAAGACAAGCGCTATACCATAACTGCTTCTTCAGAAGAAATCAGAAAAACGGCTGCTATGTCTCCAGCGACACTTCTGTAGGCTTGAAGTGGGAAGAACTTTTATTGTCGACGCCCGTGTAAAACGATGAGCCTTGTGATATCACGAATAATGACAGAAGCGTGAATATATGTATGGTTCCTTCCGAATAAACAGTTGTGTGTTAGCGCCTTCCTTGTCCCCCTTATGAGTGGCTATAAACAGGATTCCACTTGAAAAACCATTGGCGGTACAAGGGGTAGCACAGTAAAAAAGAAAGAAAGACAATATACATATAAGTTGCGCGGTGAGACATTCACGGAATGTCAAATGATGGTTAGTGGCTGCAATGTAATGGGGAATGCGCCATACCGGTTTGCATGTCCTTGGTTGCGACATTTGAAGAGAGTGTCCCACGCGCTGGGAAAAGCCTGACACGAGTGCGCACGCGTTGTTTCCTGATGACGGAGTGAGTAAAAAAAGCTTGCGATAAAGGAGGACACTCGCAATGTGATGGATAAATGAAAGATCCTGTAAAAGGGATTGAGGATTTAAGGATAAAATGCCGAAATTTCCCAACAAAAATGTTTAATTAGTGATCCTGTTCTGAACCCCTCGAGAACATTAGTGAGATCGATCGATGTGGAAGCCAGAATGCGGGTGCCTATTCAAATTTCGGCCGTACCAGCGCAGCGTAGGCGAGTACTTCTTCGTGGTGAGGGCCATTAAGGAGGCGCTGATTTAAAAAGAAATCTACGGTCATACTAGCAGATGAGATGAAGCTCGTTACATGGCATTAGGAGCCTAAATACGAAGATAAAAAGGCATTCAAATATTTACACGATTGCAGATGATTTACTCTGACACAAGAATGTTTACATAATAATATGACAGAGTTACGGTGGCAGTGAAAGGGTAGTTTTACATTTAGTAAGGTTAAGAGACTTTAACTGCTGGTTGCACAATACTTCATCATAATCGTCATCATTAGCTTGACTATGCCCACGGCAGGGAAAATGACTCTCTCATATTAATCCTATATATCACGACACAGCCCTGCTCCCCCCCTTCGCTCTCTTCTAGTGTGGCCTCTATTTAGATTTTCCTTGCATTATACAAGCCTAATCACAGTGTTAAGGTAAAAAAAAAGAAAGAAAACAACACTAGGAGAGCTAAAACGCAGACAGGAAAGGAAATATAACACTATGCTTTTCTTGGTGCTGTATGATTCTTTGATTTATACATTGTTTCGCTTATTTGATGCTTGCACCATCAAAATGGTTCAACGACTACAGTGGAAGCAAAGTTTTGATGACAACTTTGGCTTCCTTTCCTTAATGGCCTCGGATCATCTATGTGCTATAGTAACACACGGCATTGTTGCCGTTGTGTCCAAAGTACAAGTTTTGCAATATTTATTTAAATCGAATACAGTACAATATACGAGTCTGCACAAGCCAAACTCGAGCTGGGCTAGCAATGTTTTTGTTATGAATTTCAATTTATCATAACCCCTGCTCTGAAGAATTAGTCATGAGGTGGTAGATAATGCAGTCCTTTCTGAACAAATTATAATGCAAGAAACTTGAAGAGGTAAGTGTTTGTTGTAAATCGCCTATAGTGAGAGATCAAGAAAGGACCATTAGAGAACACTGTAAGTGAATTTTGGTGCAAATTTAGGTTGCTAAGTTTCAAGAACAAATTATTATGGTTAAGTTCAGCGCATGCATAAGAGAAGCATTAAACTTGGGTCAGTCTGCATGTTAACATCGAGGATGGTGGAAGTCGTGAAAAATAATTTTTGACTAAAAACAAATATTTCAATACAATGATTCTGATTACAGAGTGAGTGACATGTTTTATGAGTTTGCAGGGCACACTGGTGATAGATATTGCGTGGTACATTGGACATATTTCTTTTAACCTGATTTCAGTAAAGAAACGATCTTCCACATTTCTTACTCTCTGATAACTTGCGTGAAGCGACTGTATATACAGAAAACGTAAGTATTTATCAGCAACACGTTTGCTGTCTTTTAAAATGTATGGCTGATTTCGCTGACTGCAGTTGATGAATATAAATGTTTTCGATGGCATGAACTCCATAAACCAAACGAAATCAAACCACCTGAAACATCCGTAGCGTGATGTCTGCTCATTTGAGGAAACACACAGTAATAAAAACGACCCATGTAAGACGTGCTCAAAATTTTATGTTGGATATTAGGTTCACTAATCTGGTTGTTTTTCGTTTTCTTGTCTTAAGTCATGGCAGGGATACGTATGTACGCTTTATAGTGCTTTTCGCATTTATGCCTGTCATTTCGCTATTAATTTTAACCTACTACTAGCATTTCTGGTAATGCTGCATCTATTAGGACTAGTATTTAGTGCCTAATACTGTTGTTTCACGGCGTGCTATAAAAACTGTCATTTGCACTTACTATTTTAATACTTACCACTGCCATTATTACTGAGATTCTACTATACTTCTGCTGCTCCTACTATTACAAGAAGAATATGTTTTTATAGCATTAGATTGGCTAGTTGAGCTAGTTGGTAAGTCATCTTGAAAATGAAGCGCGCACAGATGAGGGGCGACTGCAGTGTACTATGCCTCGTAGTGCTGTGACACTTATTCCTCGTCAGTGGGCGTTATTCCTGTTCAAGGTTAAGTCTACTGTTTCCTTTTTTATGGGTTTTTTTTTTTTTCGTCGTCATTGTAATGAGTCTAGCGCTGCTCCGTGCAGTGGTCCTAGATGCGCTCAACAAGGCGCCTTCCTAATCTCAAGTGTTCTGACATGTGTTGCGGATAACGCGCGTAGGCGTCACTCACTGTGCACATAGTCGATTAGTTACTGGCGGTCTGCACTCAATCCCTCTGTCACTCGATAGCGCAATCTGACCTTCGATCAGACCAGCCGGGGCCAAGTAACGGGACATTTGACCTAGTTAAACGTACAGCCGCAGTCATAATAATGCGCACCACGCCACGGCGACAAAAGCTTTTTTTCTCACATCACCTATACAGCGAATATTCGGTAGTTGCTTGTATATACGGCGTGTTACACAATTACCGGCGCGCTGTAGAATGGTTCTCCCAACTAAACCGCGGTATCCTCGCAACTCAAATTTCGCACAAATATAGCATTTTGTCGTTAGTATTTTTTAATACTAAATTTTTTGGGGGCACTTGCCTGCTTAGATCAAATAAAGTCGGATTGTCCCATCGATGCGGCGGCGGCGATGCCGGTGCCATCACTGGGACAGCGGCTCGTCTTGCATCGCCGCCGCCGCTTACAATGGGAACATTGAACTTCCGATCTAATCAGGCAAGTACCCCAACCAATTTGGTATTAAAAAACACTAACAACAAAATTTCGTTTCTGTGCAAAATGTGAGCTGCGAGGATACCTCGGTTTAGTTGGGAGAGGTATTCTACAGCGCGCCGGTAATTGTGCAACACGTTATATGTTAGCCCATGACGCTCGTTCACGTAGGAGCCGAAGGAACCACCATATATTCTAAACGGAATGCGTGAGGAAATTTGTAACAGAAGAGGCATATTTCGCAATATTTTGTCCGCATCTGTACTTCTATATCGATGCTCTCATTAACTGTGCTCATGGGTGAATAAAAAAAAATGGAATACTTTCGCGACTTTGCAGCCTATTCCTTTTGCTTTATATTTTAGCAGCATGGAAAGAGACACGTCAATGCACGTTTGGCCCTCAACAATTTGCGCTTAGCGATAAACATTTCTTGTTTTTATATATACTTTTTAGTTCACTCGTGACAGGGTGTACCCAAGGCTTGTTCATATAACCAGCGAATGGGACTCCTAGGGTATATAGTACATCGTACGCGCGCTTCTGGTGCTGGTCATAAGCTAAATGTGAGAAAGAGTCACGAGCCCTAATTCTTTCTCTCTACTGTCGAGTTTTGTCGTCGTCTCTTGACGAGGCGTTCTGGACGCTGTTCAGGTGTGTTCGACGTTCGCTAAACCCTTTGAGCTTCAAGCTTACGCTGACGGGCCCCGTGAGTACAGAGGGAATCAGGAAGTGGCTAACCATCCCCATTTACCTAAGAATATGCTCCCCGAGCGAAACAAGATCGGAAAAGAAAGTGGTGGTCTTTAGCATCCGAAATAGTAAAATGCCCTTGGAGCGGATAGCGATGTGACGCCGGGGGTGGCCCCAACGAACGAGCTGCAACCGCGGTAGTAAATGGCCGCGGAGGAAGTTGCCGTAGCATTGCTTGCGCCGGCACGGAAGCAAATTTTTATCACAAGTGACAGTAAAACTGTTATAGTGCAGGCAGTTCTTCATGGAACCGCTCCGTGAAGATCTCGATGGGGGCGGGGTACATGCCTATATGATGTTTTTAGTTGATGGTAGTGTTAGTTTGTAGCAAACGCATCGTCCCACGTCGGGGGCTTGACCACGGGATCAGAGGCGCCCAGTTGTGAATATCGCTGGCTAGCTGATGAGCCAGCTCATTTCGTGTGATCCCTGCATGGCCAGGGACCCATCGTGTAATGACTGACGATGAAGACGAGGAACGTAGGGCGTGATGTAGCTCTGTTTCTAGGTCAGAATGAATTAGTCGGCACTGCAGCAAGCAAATAGCCGCCATGGAGTCAGTGTAAATGATGTACGAAAAAGTGCGAGGAAGCTCAGAGGAGGACATGATGGCATGTATGATAGGCAAAGTCTCTAGAGTAGCGATGTGGGGAGGGTTGCCGTATGGGCCGCATGTATGAAAGGAAGGGTTCGTGGGCAAGGAGGCGGAGATTACATATGCCGCCGAACCTATATGATGGCGTCTGTGCATGTGGGGATAAGGGAGGACTGTTGTGGGGTGCCTGCGCTATGGAGAAACGATATGGTTTCGAGATGAGGTTGAAATCGGTCAAACACCATCCGTTCCATGTCGTCTTACCCACACAAGAAGTAAAAGAAATGGGACGGCGGTTTTGCAGCGCCAGGGGCTTGTTAGATGTTCTGATCATGGCAATGATAGAGGAGCGCCATTCCTGGGGGAAAGTTCTCTCCGACCAATGTGTACTAATAAAGAAAAGTAGTCGCTCCATACCGTGCTCAGGAAGGTTTCGGTATAATGTGTAAGTGATTTCATCATTCCCCGGGAAAAATGTTTTGGAGTTTCTAGCGAGAGCCCAGTCCAAATTTGCCAGCGTGACTTCGTCTTCAAGGTCTGGGTTATCAGGCTCTGGGTTATCAGGCCCAAAGTACGAGGGGTACGAGCAGGGCAGCGGTAGGTGTATATAAAGATCCTGCAAGGCTTTTAGTGCTTATCTAGAGTTGGTACGGGGGCGGTGCTGGTCCAAGTAAAAGCACGAAATAGGTGCTATGCAGATTTTGATGCAAGCTTCCGTCAACCTGATCACATATTTTTGTCTAGTTTGAGCTCTCAATGGGAGCACAGTGCTGACGAATTTGAAAACCTAAAGATTCTATTCGCTCTCTAATCTGGTAATTTTGGGGCTGTTCCTTAATCCGTCTTATGGCGAATTCGAGTGAGAGAGCGGTATACATTCGAGAGCACTTCAAAAGTGCTCTCAGAGAAGCGGGCGCCCTCCAGTGGAGAGCAGGAGTATTTATTTATTTATTTATTTATTTAATTTATTTATTTATTTATTTATTTATTTATTTATTTATTTATTTATTTATTTATTTATTTATTTATTTATTTATTTATTTATTTATTTATTTATTTATTTATTTATTTATTTATTTATTTATTTATTTATTTATGGCGCTGAGTTTGCCACACGGCATAAAAGATGGTGGTAGAGTCACAGGAATGTGTGGAGTGCAGCCGTGTGCAAGAAGTCACATAAATTGCGTGCATAAATGTTGTTTGTTATCCATAAGTGGAAATGAGAGTCATTAGTCGGTGAAAGTCCAGCTTTTTGTAAAATGGTCTTGCGTATATGCGAAGAGCAGGAGTAGACTCACTGGCTTCCAACGGTAAAGGCGGAGGGCTTTTCCTCCGCTGAGAGCACACGAGTGTACTCCCGGCTGCTCTCTCGTCTAAAGCGAGTGTAGAGGAAGTCACATGACATAAAGCGTCATATCCGCGCCATCTTTTTTTTTTCTTTCTTTTTTCTCGATTCGGCGATGCTTAAAAAGTCGGCTGCAAAGCGTCGGCGCTCGGCGAGCTCTTGCATCAGGAGCGGAAAGCATTGCTCAGGTGCTGTATGCATGTTTGAGAGTCGCTGCTGACGTCGAAAGGGCCAAAGGAGGCAAATCGCCGCGCTGTGAGAACAAAGGCATACAAAACAAGCGAATTCTTCACGGAGCGTCGGCCTCTCCTCGGGTTGCAACTGCCGCCACTGCGGCAGGCGGAGAATGCTGGGGAGAGAACTGAAGTGGAGGTAACTGTCCCTTAGCCCTGACGTAACCTATCAGCACACCTCAGTACGCAGGCCACCAATGTATGTCCAAAGTGTCGACACTGGGTTTACCGAGGCATGCGGAAACGTGGCCAACCCGGCTGCACCGAAGACAGCGGAGGCCTTCCTGGGATTAAAACTACTAACGATATACTGCAAAGGCGTTAATGGTATGAAGATTGTACTTGCGTTGACTCCGTCCTTGAGCGCCACGCGATTGCTCTGCTTGCAGTTTTCATGTGCTCTATCTCAGAACATCGCCCCTTCTCGCCTTCCAGTCTGAACAATTCTAAAAGGCACCAAAGCCTATACGATCCTTCTGTTCTCTATATAGCGCGGGAGCCATAAAATCTTAACTGTGCTTCTTCAACAAGCTTCGGCATTGACAAACTGTTGTCGCAGGTAACCATCCAAACGTGGCTCATTTAGCCCAAATGGAGGTCCAAATTCTGTGCGCGTGCGTCGCGGAAGTCATGAGCACGATACGGGCGGCTTTTGAGGTGCGCATGCAGAAAAACGGCGTTGAGGTTAACTTTACCGGCAGGAAGTCGAGGGAGGACAACATTGTAAGAGTCCGTTGTGGCATTTCCACTCGTGAGAAGATTTCGCCCAACAGCCCATGCGCTGTTTCTAGCTCGGGGCATTTTTGAACAGAGCCGTTCGGAACGGCGCCACAGAAGCGACGAGAAGAGCGGGCTTTAATTGCGCTCTTCTTTTGTTTGACGAGATTTCTGCTATTAGTCGCGAGGTGACGCAGTTCGGAAGACTCTACTACAGCTGCTATATAGGCTTTGCCAGAGGTGCGCGAAGGTGTCGCATAAGCAACCAAGTTGTACAGTGAAGGCATGCGTGGTCTGTGCAGGTGTCGAGCAGCCAAACTGGAAAGCAGTCGAGAATTGATTACTTTAGCTGACCTAATCAACATAACTCGCAGCCACTACAGCTCGCACACATCCCCCCCCCCCCCCCCCCCCCCCCCGCCTTTCCGGACGGATGATGCAATGAAGCCAGAGCGCCTGTTGGGTTGGCTTCACGGTACAACACGGTTGCATGGCGGCGAAAGAAAAAGAACGCGGAACTCTGGCAAAGCTTATATTCTAGACCATACTGAACCCTACCGTCGAGAGAACGGCATATTATCACAGGCGCCTTGATTTTCGCCTCCAGCGAAAAGCGGCCGCCGCTGTCTGGATTCGATTCCGCATACTCGAGCACAGAAGTCGAGCACACTTTTGTAAAAAGAAGGGAACTTGTTCTGTTAGACGGTGTTAATTCACATGAATATATTTTAGTTCCTGTGTCCCATCATCTTTTTGTTGTGAAGTGATTTCTGATTTGTGTGTGATCTTCGCGTGGATGTGCAAGAAGCCCTGCATTTCCCAAATAAATCATTTTGAATGTCATCGCTCATTGCATTTCAGTCTTTCAGTCTCGTGACCCTGTTCACGCTTTGCTCTATTAACGACTGGAAAAACAGCAAGCTTAAGATGCTGTATGGCACAAAAATAGTGTAAACCCACGTATCATTTCTTTACAGAACAGAGAAAGAAAGAGAAATAAAGAACGAAAACACCAGGAAAATTACTTCTCCACGTGCTTTTTTTTTTTTTTTCTTTTTTTTTTGCATACAAACCGTCGCTGCCCCCTCTCCCTTTTTTTTCGTTCCAGACTATGCTGAAGGATATAGTTTCAACGAGCTTTTGAAAGCCAGAGCAAACACCCTTAATCGTGGAATCGTGACGCCAGTCACGCTGTTCTTTTCTTTTCTTTTTTTTCTTACCGTATTTGCTCTGCTAGCTCGTCAGACGCGGGAACAAAATAAAACAAAACGAGTTTTTGTTTCCGTTTTTCGTGCGTAGGTTGCTCATGGGTCCTCTGGGCTCATGCCGTGAACAGGTCATGGTGTATTCGCCCACCTAGCATGCTTTCCGAAAATGTTATTTTTTTCGTGTTCTACTGTACGCCTCCGTTCTGGTCGCACAGAACTGCCATCGGGAATCGTTTCCTTAGTGTAAAACAAACAACCAAATTTACTGAAAATATCTTCTTTTTTGTGTGTGACCGAAACAGTTGAAAAAAATAAAGCAATGGCAGTCACAGATTATGTACGTACACAGCGAGAGCACCTACAATCGCCCATAAAACCAAACATTTGGTTATTGCTATTCGCGCTATAAAAATATGTGGATAATGTGTATACCTTGTAACCGAGACTGCTTTGTATTTTCTTTTCTTCTTCCAGGTATCTCGTCTTGCATCGACGGAAATGGAGCCTTGTTAAGCCGGGCTATTGTGCATTGCCATCGAGTTGAATAGTATTGTAGTCCCACTGCGCTTCTTGAATGGTTACGGTCAAACACAGTCAAGGATGTAGCTTCCCCAGAAAAAAAAATACTATACGATTAAGCAAAGGTGCATAAAAAGCACAGACGTACAAGGAAACTAGTCGTTTTTATCTTGAGAAAAAAAATTAAAAAAGCTGACCGGCCACCGAAGATGACACGTAGTCTAACGCGCTAACCACTGAGCTACGGCGGCGGGGAACATAAGACAATGTGTTTCTATTCCTGCTTCCTTTTTTTCTTCGTATTTTGTTTTGAATATTGCCTCTTATATCCCCTATTTCGACTATTGCCATTAGTGTAGTTAATTGTTAAAGGCAACACAGCGGCAAAGCAAATATAATAAAGCAAGCTTTAAGTATAGTACACATTTTATTGCGCATTCACTACAATTCAGTGCCCCAGCCAATTTTCAAGACTCACACTTAACATCACCCCTAAACACCCTCCCTCGCTTACACAACGAAAGGCAGTTATTATTATTATTTTTTTTTTTTTTTACCTTGCAGCACGATTAGGAAAAGTAAGCAGACAGCATAGCCAATAATCTGAACAGGTTGCCGCAAACAGAAAACACGGACGTGGATGAGGATGAGGAAACATCCACCGGACGCGGTTGACCTCCATCAATGCCTGACACTAATGCCTCGCATTTAAACAAACGACAAAATCGCCGGCGGCAAAGTGACCGCGTCCTCCTTCTTCTTCTGGCATTTGCAGCACTTGAAGCCACGCGCATTCCTTTCGACGCCTTCTTCTCGTGATTGACCAGCACAAGCGCCCCTGTCGCAACCGCCGTGATGCGCGGAAGGTTGGAGCTTCTGGGCACGAGCAAGCTAGCTAAGCTCTACAAAGCGTCGATGCCCTTGAGACAGGAGGACTTCCCCCTGCTGCGACAGGGACTCGTCATTCGCCGTTTAACGTACTTCCTTGCCTCCGGCCATCAGGACCTCGCCCCTGGGCCTGACCGACTCTTGCTTAGCGCACTCCTCCGTGCCCGCTACTTCCGCTTCTGGAGAAGATCCGTTACGGGATCGACACCTTCGTTCGCCGGAGCTCTCGGACCAAGCGAACCCACCAAAAGGAAAACGACGAGGAGAGGAACGATGAAAGAGGAGGAACAACGAGAACAACAAAAAGAAGCGGATATGAGGAAACGAAGGAGAAGAGGACGCATTTCGTTGAGGCAGCGCCCCCTCCTCCTCTTGCTCGGATGTGTCTCTTTGCAGCGGCTGCAGGAGTAGAATGGAGGTCAGCGGCCCCGGAGGAACAGACAGCACGGCGCGCGCTCTTCGCTCCAAACGGGGCCAAGGGCGTGCCTGTGCTAACCGGGCCGGATGCCTAGCAGCGCGGGTCGCCGTAGCCGACAACTCTTCTTTGGCTGCATCTTATAAGCCCCTCCCCTTTCTTGCCCATGCTGATGGCCCGAAAAATGATCATTTGGACGGGACCCGCTGTTTCAGACCGAAGATTGACGCCTCGTGCAACCGTTTAGCCACCGATTTAGGGGTAACGGCACCAGAGCGGAGCGGAACCGTGCAAGATTTTGTAGGCATGCGTCTGCCTCCGACATTTCCAGCCCCTTCTCCGGAACGCTCGCGTAGGACTCGTATATTGCGACGTATCCACCCGGCGGTCGTGGCCTCTTTGGTGGGTAAGGAGGGAGAAGGCCTTTCAAGGTCGGCTACGTAATGGACGCAACTTTCTCGCGCACGCGTGAATGTTCAAAGTTACTTTCTTTGTCGAACTAGAAATATATTCTCCATAATGTAGTCCTTCGTTAGCCTTCCTTCCTTTGATTCGAGGAACAAAATATAATTACCTATTAATTAATTCATTCATTCGATCGATCATTTGTTCGTTCGTCCGTTCATTCGTGCGTTCGTTCGTTAATTACTTCGTTCGCTCACTGAATCGTTGCATTCGCATATGTTACTTATGATTAACTTCTCTTGTCTTATTTTGATTTTCACTGCCTCACGAACATTTTGAATTTCGTCAACATTTACTTTGCTTATTCTTCTATAATTTTGTACGAAACAACCCACGTGCTACGCTCCCCGACCCTCTTCATTTTTTAAAGCAGAAAGTCATAAGAAAGGCTCTATAGCCTCGAGTAGGTGCTTAATATACTATCAAGACAACAGCACGATGCGCGAAATACAACTTGAGCCTGACAGGGGGCGCGTCTATCCTGTTGGAGTCGTATTAATGGGGAGAAGGCAGACAGATGATGCGGTCGTGAGAGGCCCGGTGACCTACGCATCTACATGACCGCTGACAGCACGTCACGCCGCTAGAAAGAAACAGCCTTTAGACGTTCGTTGCCGCCTTATGTCAGACGGCTTGACAAGCTTGTGTGAACCTTCATGCACGCAAACTGAGCCTATGCTTTTACATTTCTTGTATGTGCGCTCCACGCAGCCAGGAAGTTTGAGACATATGAACCGTTTAGGCAAGATCTCCTACGTAACCACGTTGCTGTTATTGTTTTGTAAAGTAGCTCACTGAAAATAGAGGTTTGCAGAGTTCTGAATGGGGCAGCTGAACAAAATTAACACGTGTTTATTTGAACATATACCATTCTGCAGCGTGTCGCTGTCCACAAGATTTAGTTGCCAAGGTTTTCTAGGTGAGTGGCGAGAATAGAAAGTTTCTGAACTCTGCAATGCACATTTTATTATATATAGACAACGATAATATGCATCTTTACAGCATATCACTTCAACAGCCCCCCCCCCCTCCCCCCCCCCCGATTGAGCAAACTAAAACAGTTTCACCCGCACTTCTCTATAAAAAGATAACGATTAACTTTAGTGCCTGGCGTTGATTCGATGCCTGTGCCGGAGTGCATCCTTTCAATGTCATTATTCTGAATCACCTTAAAAATTACAAATAATGTGACCTGTTTTACTACAAAAAAGACTTTACTTTTTACTTTTATATATGTGAACACATAAGGGCTTAGCAAAAAGCAAGGGTAGGTCAGAATAACATGTGATCACGAAACACAGATATAACTTATTCGCAGGCACATGAAAACTAACTTTAAAAATTGAGAGCGTCCGTAGAGGGAAGTTATGCGTAATGTTGTGCAAATATGCGTACAAATTTCCATGGTTTGAACCGAAGAACACTCATTTATATATCAGAGTGAGATATTGAACTGGGATCAGTTCACGATTGGTCGCACATCCAGCCATGAGGTGCCTTCTCTCTCTGGGCTGCCGAAAAATTACGAAGAGCCCTTACGCCACGGAAAACATTCTGGCGGTGTAACCTCTGTGATAGCTTAAACGTGTTTCCGGCATGCTATAAGAAGTCATCGGCGCCACACTGAATTGTATTGAGGCAGTAATAGCCACATGAAAAGAAGAATATGTATGTATGTATGTATGTATGTATGTATGTATGTATGTATGTATGTATGTATGTATGTATGTATGTATGTATGTATGTATGTATGTATGTATGTATGTATGTATGTATGTATGTATGTATGTATGTATGTATGTATGTATGTATGTATGTATGTATGTATGTATGTATGTATGTATGTATGTATGTATGTATGTATGTATGCATGCATGCATATATGTAAGTATATGTGTGTCTGCATGTAGGCATGTGTGTGTGTGTGTGTGTGTGTGTGTGTGTGTGTGTGTGTGTGTGTGTGTGTGTGTGTGTGTGTGTGTGTGTGTGTGTGTGTGTGTGTGTGTGTGTGTGTGTGTGTGTGTGTGTGTGTGTGTGTCACAAAGGCATGCTTTTTATTATTATATATGATCGGGAGTGCACACAGGTACTCCCGGGCCATCGCGCAAAGGGCAGTAGTTCAGATGAACGAGCATTATTGGCTGCATTACTGAAGCCTGCCTGCATCTTTTCGTGCACTTATACTGTCGCAAATAAGTAAAGCCGGTCATTTTAGGATGCGATTATAATTAAAGCATCTTTCGCAGTTAAGAAAGTGCCCACACCCCTTTTCATCCCGTGGGCCCTTTGTGACGTGTAATCTTCCGTGACAATCCACAGTTGTGCTTTTCTCCGCGTCCAACAGATGGCGCTAAGGTCCTTCCTAAGCATCGGCACACAATATTTAATGCAACAATGCGGACTTGTGCAGGGAGGAGGGCGTCAAGGACACAGATTCTCCAGGAACTTGGACTGTTGGCGTCGAAAGAGGATGACTTTTCCAAAGTTCGAACAGCAACACTAAAAGCAAAAGCCTTCTCCAGGTTCTGGCAGAAATCGAATTACATGACTTTCTATAGTATGCCTCATGGCAAGTTAGCGAAAAAAAAAAAAAAAAAAAACAGAGCCGGGCGACGAAATTCATGGTCGACGAAAACCTGTTCATTAAAATTCTAAAACGCTCACCAGCAATAAATGTCGCATCGATCTTCGATACACAATCTTTTTTTTTTTTATTCTAGCTTCGTTAGTACCGAACATATTGCGCACGAAAATGATGCTTCTCCTCTCCCCCCTGAACTCAGCCCACGCCGGCGCACAAGAAAAAAAAAAGAAGAAGAAAACAAGTCGCCACGGCGCCCCACTACGCCTCGTTCCTCCTGCGTATCATGGGAAGGTCCAATGAGCTGAAGCATTCACAAGCCTCTATCACGCCATTGAGGAGGTTCGCCCACGAGCCTGTGTCGCCAAAACCAGTTTCTAGCGGTCGCCAAAAGCACTTAAAGAATTGTTAGTAAGTAACAGATTCCACGCGAAGCTTTTACATTTCACTCCAATACTCACAAAGACCACCTCTATGAATTTCTTGAACAAAAAAGTTACCTCAATTAACATTTCAGGGGCCCTATAAATCTTGCGTGGCTTAATCCTGATTGTACAAGAAAGACGAGAGAAAGAAGACGGCCGAACAGTATGGGGTTGAACCGAATAAGGATAGAGGGGGAGCCTCAGTTTTCAGGGTAAGTCAATGCTTGCGAACAGAGGCCCTCCCTCAATCCTCAATCCCTCAATCCTTGTTCGGTTCTCCTTCATACTGTGTAACCCTTTTCTCCTTCTCGTTCTACAGAAAACCGCATACGCAGTTCAATTCCGTGAACCAAATAAAGTTTATTCTCTCTATCTCTCTCTCTCTTTCTATACCCTGCATCCTTGACTTGAGAAATGAGGCCTTGTTCAACTCTCCTACTTCCAACTGGCCCACCAAACCATGCCGTCACCGTCCAAGTGTACTGGCGCGAGTATATTTAAACGTAGCTTTCGCAAGGTATCATCGGTCTAACCAGAATAAACCCCAGATTCATTTAGTGCGCGAAAGCACTACTCCACGTGGTCATACTAGACCGAGAATGCTGTGGCTCGCATATCTCAGGTGGGGAAATAACCGTTGGAGCGAAGCCGATTCTCGTGGGAAGCGAGTGTAGAAGCTCGCAGTTAAACCGCTGTAGCAGATGACTCCGCGTGCAGACTGCAACACGTACACCCTTGCGCTGTGTTTTGCACATAGTGAGGAGAAGCTTTCGCACGTCCTACTCTGTTTAACTACGTTAAACCCTAGAGTTTATTTTTTTGCTTTTCTTTTTTTTTGTCTATACGCATGAACGACAAGAAACGGCACGATGCGCATCTCGAGATCGCAGGCCCAGAAGTGGAAATATTGGTGTGAGCTTCCCAAAGCGTTTTCCTCTGCGCCCGCTTCGGTGTTTCCAGGAATACGGCTGTGCACGGGTATCCTTCAGAAAGCCATAATACTTTGCTTCTCGGTAGCCTCGGAAAATTTTCTTAAATATTTGTGCGCCAGTGTCGCATTCTGAGGTAATGAAATAGCTCCGTCGAGGAATGGTGCTTTCTTTTCTGTTCCTTTCTTTTTTTTTATTTCTTTCTCTCACTCTCTTTCCATTTCTTTCCTTATTTATTTATTTATTTATTTATTTATTTATTTATTTATTTATTTATTTATTTATTTATTTATTTATTTATTTATTTATTTATTTATTTATTTATTTCCCCAACTGATGCTTCTACCCTCGTCCTCTTTCCTCCCCTTTATCTTTGTCTCTATTTATTCTTTGATATCTTCCCAATTTTATTTTCTTGTTTCCGCATATCTGTCTATAACTACCATCGAGCACGGCAAAGCATTCAGAGAGACGCCGGCGGCGATTTTGAAAACCCGTGACGTTGGATATCCGAGGAGTAAAGCTTCAGGGTTTACAGAAAATTATGCACCTGTCCCACCGGCGTGGCAGTCCGTCTGCGACGTGGTGACCCCGAACTCGACACGGATCACTGGATAGGATTTCAGACGTTTGACGGAAAGCTCTGTTTTGTGCAAGAAACGTACAATCCCAAACCGCTTTGCGGTTGTTGTAATGAATGCTGCTAGAGCGGGTTTTCTTTTATTGTACATTGGGGGCATTTGGTCGAAAGCTGCAGAAACGCTTGACGGGCTTCTTCAAACGGCACACTGGAGCGACGGGTTTGTAAGGCAGGCGAAGCTTCCGACGATGGAAGGTTGCCTATGTGCAGAGAGGTCAGCGGTACGTGCTTCTAGGGCATATCGTAAAAAACGCCTGCGTCGACCTGTTTTGACGGAGACACTTCTGGAGGTCAGCAGACCTACTTTTTAAGGGGTCTCTTAATCACACCTTTGCTCCTAGTCATTCTTTGATGGAAAATTTTTCATTCTTCTTCGGGATCGTTAAGCCTGCTTTCTTCAGATGTAATTATTACACAACTAACTGGCTTTACTAAATCACCCCTAAAGATTAAATCCATTGCCTACCGGTTATTAACTCAAAGAGTAGCTCTAAGCATGAAGCGATTTCTAGGAGCTTTGATCGTTTTCCAAGGCTTGCCCATATGTTCGGAAGGCGATTTATCTGTTCAAGCAATCCTGATTATTAGGCTCGCTTCCAAATGTTCTACATAACAGCACACCAGTTTCAATTTTTCTTTTTAGAAATAAATAAATATATATATTAGAAATTGCTCAGGTTTATCTCAGTTAAACCTTATTATCCGATGGTAAGCTCTGCTGAGCACGGATACACATCAGCCTGACGTCATCGCCGAAGCTTTGAAGCCTTCAGACCGATACTCACCTTACTCACGGCGATACTGAGCAATCAAACGCCAAAGGCGGGCTGTTAATCAACCCGCCTAGTCACGTGGTCAGTGCATATTAAATAATTCTAGGTGTAAGTTTAGTACAGCGTGGTCGTATATCAAGTTTCTAGTACACGAACAGGACATGGGCAAGGACAAAACCGCAGAAACGACAGGACTGAGAGGCAAAACGACAACACAGACTACGTGTTGTCGTCCTGTGTCGTCTTGTTCCTTACGAAATCCCAGGTGGTCGAAATTTTCGAAGCCCTCACCTACGCCATCTCTCGGCTCAAGGTGAAACGCGCAGATGACTGAATTGACAGTTGCAGTGCGAAGAGTAGAGTTCATGGTTTAAAAGGGAATAGTATAAAGGAAGTGCGGTTGGTTGCAAGCGCGACATGCCTAGCGGTTGGAATGCATTGCCTTCTTATGCAGAAAAGATGCGCGTTTCGCAGAAAGAATTACGAACAATATATCATGAAGGAAGGAAAAGTTGGGTAGAAGGCCACGCGTTTTGTTTTGTTCTGTGCTGCTTTCTGCTGCATCTCAATTCTCTCGTTTTTCATATATGACGCCCTCGTACAACTTTAGGACACAAAAGCGGCAGTAGTTCTGCGGCGGCGGTGTTCGACAGCTGCACCAAGAGCGCGGACACGGATTTCGGCTATAGAGGCAGCAGTCTGAATGCGCGTTTTAGCATTCTGGCGAAATTCATAAACGTTTGCTCCGAGTGATGTGCCGACATAAAGCTCAGTAGTACTTGCAAGCCGGAGGTCTTCGGGGATGTGCCGACACGTTGAAAAACCACAGATGGGCTGCATCCGGGATAGAGCTCAAAAGTTCTGCGGCATCACTCATGATCAACGTGAAAGTTCGGAACGGTATGCCGCATATTACGCTGCCCCCCCCCCCCCCCCTTCACACATAGCCTCTGACAGTACGCCTACGAGTTCCCATAAATGATTTCATTTTCACCGAAAACAAATATGAGGACCCTGCCTGTAATGGCGTAAATAATGACGCATTGCAACAACCAATGCAATAACAGTAGCCCTGGGGATAAAAAAGAACATTGCATCGATATAATGCGGCTAGTAAGGTCGCCCATCCCACCCCTATCCCAGGTGGTCGAAATTTCCGGAATCTCCACTACGGCGTCTCTCATAGCCTGAGTTGCTTTGGGACGTTAAACCCCACAAACCAAACCAAACCAAACCTTCCTTCTAGCGGAAGAAAAAAAGAGAAAATTCCCAATTGAAAAAAGCTACGAACTGTGTCAAAAATACGAGAAAATATTATCTAGTTCTGCCGTAAACGTCCGATTTTTCCGTAGTTCTGTAGCACTTTCCGGTAGTTTTGTAGTTTTTCTTTTGTAGTTTTCTGTAGTGTGTAGTTCTGTAATACTCTTCTGTTGTAACTACAGAAAATTCTGACGTTACTACAGAAATTTCTGTTGTCACAACAGGTTCACTGTAAAAAACCGCGCACAAATTCTGTTGTGAGAACAGAAAATCTGCTGTATTTTTTTACAACTGGGAAAATTCACAAAGGATGAATATAAGATGTATCTGGGATACGAGGATCTTCATCCAGCCTTATCAAGCGGAGAGGTCAGTTCCACGCTGACTCCTGAACCTTACAAAAGGAGCGAGAGAAAGAATGGTGGAGAAAAAAAAACAAACAACCAAACCAAACAAAGCCAGTAGCGAGGCAGAGCTATAAAGCACGTGCGTTCCACCTACTACTCGCACGCAACAGCGCGTCACGGAAGTTAACCCGTGCGCACAAGGCGCTTCCCACGGGGGCCTTGCCGGGTGGCGACACGAGCCGATACTGGCCCAACTGCCCCGATTTCAGCGGCGAAGGTTCGTGCTTAGCTTGCGCTCTCCGCGGTTGCGAGGTGGGATCGAAGACGCGCTTTTTCCGTCGGCAGGAAACAGCGGGTACTGATACGTTCTTCTGTTACGTTTTATAAGATACGATTCAGTGCGAACGCAATCTCCAGCGGGAACCGAGAACACGCAGCTTCCTCCCATTGGCGGGTCCCGGAGCGCCGTGGCTCTTATACAACTCCAGGTTGAATCGAATATCTGAAGATCTCTTCGTTTTAAATGGGTAACTTTTATATTTTTGGTCTTATCAATTTAGTTCAGAAGTCTCGGCGTAGCCTTGGACTAATACAGTGCCTCAAGGTGTGCGTGGGAATAAAGGGAGGATTCTTGATTTTTACAAAAAGTTTTTCAACTCGAGATATGCTCATTTTGTCCACTTTCTTGTCGATGCTGCTTCCTGGGTACAAAACATTGTGCTGTGCCAAAAATTTCACCACACCCGCACCCACAGATCTGAACTCTGCCGGCGCCGTAGTGGAAACGCCTGGATAGGATCAGAACAGCCTGGACACGACATAGACTCCAAGTTCAGCATGAATTCTCCAAAAGTTTAGTGAGCATCGCAGCGTGGTGTGCCTCATCGCTGTCACGAGCGGATGAAGACAGATATGCCGCTCTGTAGGTGTGCAGCCATTATTCCACGCTACCCCGTAACCAACAGGAAAAGCTCTTCGCGCGCACACCGGCTAAGCAGCTGTCATCACTTTATCCCTGTCCTCATTGCCTGTTACGCGGTGCGTCAAGCGGAGCGATCCGGTCGAAACGACGCCAGCGTGGCCGTTATTTTCCGACCCACCAGAGCAAAAGATGCGCGACGACTAACCGGTG
Organism: Amblyomma maculatum; assembly: GCF_055883805.1. NCBI lineage: Eukaryota > Metazoa > Arthropoda > Arachnida > Ixodida > Ixodidae > Amblyomma > Amblyomma maculatum. The sequence continues at coordinate 53,399,347 of NC_139349.1, read as the reverse complement.
TACTACACCTGGCCAGCACATTTAAAGCCCCTTACCTGCCTTATCATGCGTGTGCATTATCAACAGATGCTGTCTGCCCATTCCATATTTCAGCGAAACCTGTCAAAATTGTCCATTCGTTTAGTTTTCAGCGACCTACTTCTCAATTGATGCCTGGAGGCGCTGCGAATCTACTTCCTATCAAAACGGTATATTCGTTCAGTATCTCGGGCCCTGAAAGTTAATGTATTAAGTATATATATATCCTGAAAACCAAGGATTGCTTAACTTTCGTGCCCATAAAAGTGGATTTCTCTGAATTGATCGTTTTCTTTATTTTTATGGGGGCGGGAGAGGGGTAGAGAGATCAGTTTGGCGTCAACCGATCACGTGGCCATCACCTGCACGTGTCTAGCGTTACCGTTATCGCCTTCTGACAGGGCGTGAATAGTCTTGATTACTTGGCCACGTGTGGATCTTCCTGGCGGTCGGTTCACTTTCCCGTGCTCGCATGCGCCCTGGTCATTGTGCAATCTTTGTATAACAATAATTTTAAAAAATACTGGAAAAAAGTTGCTGAACCTAATTTTTTCCCCATAATAAAAAAACGGCATCACGACGTTCAAGACATCCGCAGATCCTCCCTTGGTAGGTCTGCAGACCTTTCCTACTTATTTTCAGAAACGCACCCTTTGGTTTCTAACGCAGTTTTCTACAGTTTCTCCGGCGCACACGAGTAATTACTCGTGTGCGCCGAAGAAACAGTAGAAACAATTTTTTTTCCACGCATCGGATGCATCGACCATTGCCATCATCGTCTCCATGACAGCATTTTGCAGTATTCTACAGCTGAATCACAGCCAAGAATTTTCTCAAGAAGCTGGACTCGGTATATCATTGAGCGCGGTGCGCAGGTCGTAAATGACGCCGCTAAACGCTTCGAAACAACTCAACATGAGCCTCCGCGTATGAGTTACAACTAGCTATAAGTGTGGTAGAAACCTAGATCTTATGTCCACGTGGGCAACGCCGTGAGGTGTACTAGTCGATTACGGTTGTCGCTATCTTAAAGTACCTCCCGCGTAGGAGCTCATTCCCGCGCCGCCTGGAACCAGCAGCGAAAGCAGCCGAAGCAGAAGCACAATACCGACGTCGACAAGATCTAGCCAAATACAGCTATGCAGGGTGCTCGAATTTTAAAGTTAGAAGTAATATATATGACAGGCAACAAAGACAAACTCCATCGCAGATATCAGAAAACAAAACATGGTAACACCGGCGCCAGTGATAACCTGTTATTTTTATTATTGTTGTTATTAGTAGACCATGGTAGAGCCCTGATCAGAGCTTGCGGAAAATCGAGAGAAACAGACAACTAGCAACGATCAGCTTCAGACTCTTAGAAACAGACTACTGACCTCTGGCCTTAATTCAGGTCATCACCTACGAAGTCGAACTATATGATTGTCTGTGGACTAACAATTGAAATTTGTAACTTAGCATCAGTCGGCTCACTACCAGCAAAATCTTTGAACCGCTTGAAATGATACCAACTGAATCAATGTTGTTAGCGACGTACTATTTGACTACTCGGACCATTTGAAGGAGCAAAGTAACCGCCATTCTTTCGAACCGCATGCAGTCGACGAAAATCCGGTCGTGGGACGTTTTATGTCGACATAAGGCCATGACGGGGTCATCGCCGTTTTCGTAGGCAGCGCAGAGAGTTCACTGGCCGTTATGCTATGGTAATGGGAATCCTATTTCCGCCTCTGAAAATTCCCGCGCCGGTCTTCAGCGGAGCGGTGATTGATGACCTACCGTTCGATCTGATAGGGCTTCCAGAACAGGGAACTTACATAAAGCCGTCATTAAATACCGTTGAGCCAATTCCTGTCTTCGCTAAATCATGTGCACATCGAAATTATCTTCGCCAGCGATCTTTTCTATCTAAGCATTGTTTTAATTACGCTATTCGGAATTAATGAGAAAAGTAGAAACAGTAGTTTTCGAGTAAGGGAGTCAAGCCTAATCTGATCAGAACAAACATGGCGAGACGTCAGCGCATTCCCTTCTCAACATGCACTTTAATTGATTTTCCTTATGCTGTCGGCCAGTGTCATATATATATATATATATATATATATATATATATACATACAACTTACATGTGAAAAATTGCTTCATACTGTTTCCAAGTTTATTTGTAGTCGACGTTTCGGCAGGAGCCCTGCCTTTATATATATATATATATATATATATATATATATATATATATATATATATATATATATATATATATATATATATATATATGCACGCCAAAGGAAATGAGGCCGCCGGTATGTACGCGCCACTGCAAGGTGGCCACAAAGAGACTAAATGAAAGCAGTCGTACAGAAATCAGGAAATGAGCACAAAGAGACCCTGCCGTCTGTTTTGCTATAGTTGCGTTTTTCCTTCATCTCTACCACGTAATGGCGCACAATACCGCCGTTGGCGAACATCAAGCTAGGGTAGGGAAGGCGAGTTAGCGAACCGTGAAGTTCATTCCGCGCTCACGCGGAGCGTCCCGATGGAGGCGATACGAAGTTAGAGAACGCGTGCACTTTTGCAGGGGCCGGAGAAGTCCATGCGAAACAAATGCGGGGCACAAAATGGCGCGCAGGCCGGGTATTACTGTGACGAAAAATGTCCCCTGTCGTCGGGACTGCGCACAGATTTCTCGCTTTATAGAAACAATCACCCCGACGGCGGCTGCGTTTCGATAGACGCAAAACAGAGCTGCGTCCGTATGCTGTGCGATGTCAGTGAAAGTTAAAGAACACAAGGTGGTCGAAATTTCCGGAGTCCTCCGCTATGACATATCTCATAGCCTGAGTCGCTTTGGGACCTGAAACCCATAGAGCTTCTTACCCTTACCTAGAGGGAAAGCTGTGCTGCCGTCTGTGGGAGTTTACATGGAGTTTCCAGATGGCCAGTTCAGCCACCATGGGCGCTCAAAGCATCATGGGCCGGAGAGCTACCGAGTGCAGAACTACAACTTTTGGCCAAAACTAATGCAAAGATAAACGTTGTTGTACCGTAAATAATGTCCTAAGATTGAATATTGTAACTATAAATTGCAAAAAGAGAGAGAAACAGCATGTCAGTGTGAGATTTATCCAGTATAAGCGATGGCTCTTTCTCCTATTGGCTTAGTTTTGAGCAGCACAAATACCAATATTTCGCACCTAATAGGCAAAATTTGAAACAGAAAAACGTTATAAAAATATTTATGGTTGTGCAATCAATTAAGGAAGTTTTTAGTGGCATTTCGGGAAACAAAAACCATTTATTGGCGACGTCTGCTTTTGCGCCTTCGCTACTATGACTTTCGCGGTCTATGTACGCACCTTCAGATGATGATGATGACGAAAAAGAATCATCGCAGTAACGCCACTCCACGTACCCGAGAAAAACCGACTGTCCCGCAACAAGTAGCACACCGGCCCATGATTCTTAGCGCGCCCATGGTGGCGGAAGTGCAGCGCCCTCAGCTTTTCCTCTAGTTAGTGTAAGGAACTCTATGCTTAAACCCTACAAACCAAACCGAACCAAATCAAACCAATCTCTGCCTGCCTTCTCAATATACTGTTGAGTTGCTTCCATCCCCGCCAGCCTGGATGTTTTCTACCTTCCTTTCGTGTAGGCGCCTGTATTTCCTCCCAACTTATCCTCAAGGTCACCCTGAATTGCTTGAGCTTTTTTATTTATCTCATCACCCGCAGATTACACTCGTAACACGCTCAGAACTATTAAAGATGCGCTGAATTAGTATTGCGCTTTGTATTTCTGGGCAGACCAACTGCAGCATTGCTTTTGTTTGTGATGCTAATCTGAATATGGTAACTCAGCGCAGGACCGGAAGCTGTCTCATCATTTGATGACATGTTGCCTTCGATTCCTGATGATCGCATCCTGCTAGCAGGGTACTTCAAAATTTCCGCACTTGAACGGGCACGCACTCAGATGGCACCACGTTCTTCAAGAGGTGTCTAAACATGTGCTTGTAATTCAAGGTTGGAGGGAAGCCTGTCCGGTCAGGAATATTCTTCGCGGAATTTTCTGCCAAATATGGACTAGAGCCATACGAAGAAAGCGCCGGCGCGGAAACACCTCAGACCTATATTTTGAAATGATCCGAATCTTCTTTACAGCGTTTTTGATCCACTTGTATTATATGAAAATGACGTTAAAGCAGATTTTTATTTAATAGTTCAAGCAGAAATTTCTGAAGAAGAAAAAGATGTTTACTCTCCCCAGCACTGCTTCTAGTGTCCAAAATGTTATGCATTTGATAACTTTTAAGCCTGAAAATATCTAGAATTGTCGTACCATGATTGATGAAGTCAAGTCCGCTACAGTTGATAAAGTTTTGCCAAGGATATTAAAAGCCGATTTTGTCCGAGTCATTGCAATTAACAGTTTCTAAAGCATAAGAGAGGCGCATGTCTTAAAGACTGGAAAAATCCACGTGCGTTCCCAATCTTTAAGAGCGGTTCAAACTTTTTGCAAGAAACGACAGGTCGATCTCATAGTGTTCAATATATTTTAGAATATTTGAGCGCATACAATATAGTAGCATCATTAAGCAGCTGGAAGGCAAAGGTTTCTTTTTTTCCAAACCAGCTTGGCTTCCGCGAACCATGCATCGTGCATCACTTAGCTGATTGAACTCCTTCATGAGCTTCTGGAAGCTGGTAAAAAGAGGCTACGTACTGATGCAATAATCTATACTGTAGCAAAGCATTAAAATCCGTTTCGCATGAGCTATTGTTTCATAAAATGAGCGATAGGAATAACAAATTGACCAAAGTAATTTAATACTATATCGCTGACACAACGCAGCGTGTATTGAAATCGGTGGTGAAATCTATAGTTTTGTTGAAGTCGTTTCGGGAGTGCCACAGGGATCTGTGCTTGAGCGACCACTCTTCTTTAATTATATACGTGATACTGTTTCCTACATTTCTTCACAAATCAGAATGTTCTCAGATGACTGCGCGGTTTACAGATCGATAAATAACTGGGATGATGAAGATCTACATCAAAACCTGCATATCACAACCTCGCGATATGCCAGGTATCTTCATCTTATTGCTGATAAATGTTACCAGGTGACATTTGCTAAATCAGAAAATATGAGTTATTCTGCCTTATAGAATTGGTGATATTACTCGCAATGAAGCAAATAACTATAAATGTTTGAGCGTTTTACTTTCCGCTGATTGTTCCTTTCAAGCAATGTCAACATGGCCCAAAAGAAAGGAAGAAAAGTGCTGGGCTTAGTTATCAGGACCTTTGGTTCTGCTCCTCTGTGTCGATAAGATGCGTCATACAGGTCACTGTTAAGGCCATATCTAAAATACGTGACCACAGCGTAGGATCCGCAACAATGCATAACTTTAAGATAGAGGGAATAAGATTAAGCCACGAAGTCAGATTTATATAAAGACAGTCTTCCTCACACGTCCGCACAACTTATACATATAAATAAAAAAAACTAACTTGAGAGGCGTTTAAGCTTCCATAAGAGTGGAAAGCAATAGCCTTAATGGGCCTCGTTGTCGCCTTTGAAGTTTCTCGTTCGTTACCTTGCGCTTATGCGATGAACTCAAGTAACGACTTGCCTTAGTCTGCACTTTCTTCCAGTCTTTCTTTTTTATTCACAAAGGCAATTGCTTTTGGTGGAAACTCTCGCTTTGTACGTAAACACTAGCTCCTAATTATCGTAACTTTAATCACAGTATTATCGGTATAATTCTCAAGACACGCCACTAAGTCAGACTACAACGTACTGATCCCTACTCCTCCGGGGAGGCGCCGTAGTTAGTGCACTCGACTACTTCGGCCAAGTACTCGGGATCCAATCCCAATCTCGGCGGCCGCTTTTCGATCGAGACGTTAAAAAGCCAGGCGCCTGTGTGCTGCGCGATGTAAGTTCACGTTAAAAAACCGTTCACGCGGTCGAAATTTCCGGAGCCCTCCACTACGGCATCTCTAATAGCCTGAGTCGCTTTGGGGCGTTAAACCACACAAAACCCTAAACCATAAACCGTACTTTTCCCTATAGATCCCCTTCTAATACGTCTGAAGAAACAATCCTTCGTAGCTAAGTGCAGCAAGTTCGTCTCGCAACAACCGGCCCTGAGTTCGACATTCAATACGCGTCCCAAATTCACCCCTATTTATTATGAGTTATTTTGTATATGTGAGGACAATCTGCCTATCAATTCTAGTTTCCCTTAGATCTTTCCCTGAAATTTCCTTACTGGCTTATAAAAAACATATTCGCCTGTAACCGCTACAGACAAGGCGCCAGAATCCAAGGCCGAAACTTCAGCGCTAAATGAGCAAACTTTTTACAGGCACTAAAAGCGAAAATGCGTAAGAGCCCCTCAATGTATTTCAAACGGGAGTGAACACTACTTCAAAATAAGGAACTTGATATCAGCCTCCTCAGATAGCGCACTCTCAAATTTGGTGTTTTGTTTAGAAGACCTCTCAAGAATTTATGTGTATTTTATAAAATAAAGCGCTATTTGCTAAAGCAGAAGAAACGGCAGCGAATATTGAAGCCAGTCGCACTTACCTCTGCGCCAGAAGAGAAAGCGTGTGCAGGGAATGGAAACAGCATTGGTCTCGTCTTTTTATAGGCGTCTATTTACACCCACGGGAAAACTGGTAACCCGGAAGAAAGCGCCACCAGAGCGACCGATAGGCGGCGAATTCCGGTAGCTAGGTAAAGGCAAAAATGGTTCTCTACGCGGCGCCTGCTTATATGTACTAGCTGAGTGAGATCCATCAGAGTGCTGCCGCATTCTCGCCTGTGACAACGCCGCTGCGACAGACTCATAAATAAGTGTTCGCTGTCTGGGCAACAAAAATGAAACAGGTCAATCGCTTCGCCGGCCACCGCCGGGACCCCTCGCAGCTATGTCAATGAACAAGAGGTGACCTAAAAAAAAAAAAAAAAAAAAATGAAGGATTTCTTTTCTTCTCCCGTGGCCAGAATGACCGTCCTTGAAAAAAAGAGGCAGAAAACTACCCGTCCGGAAAGCCAGCTCCTTTTCTTCCTTAACTTCAGTTCCCTGCCACATTCGATCGTCGCTTCTACTTGAAAGTACTGTGCCTAGAATCACATGTAGGCATATTTCGCATCTTCCGTTCCTATAGTTTCGCTGTCTCAATTTAACAACCATTTCACGTTATCGAGTGCGTATTCAGATCCGTTTCAGCGCCATCATTCCTAATCTACCGCAAATTGGAGTACATTGATCTATATGGCTGCCTGCCAGATGATGTGGATGAGGTTCACATTCTTTCCGCTGCTTTTGCATTGTGCAGAGAACATCTCTGAGTAAATCGTAGCGGATATTGCTCGGCTACGGAATGTATTTAGAGCTGCTTCACAGCAACTGCTTGCTCTTGCCTCAGCGCGAGGATACTTCTTTCAGCTCATTTAACATACGCTTGCGATTTCCTTTAAGGTGAGTAGATAGTAGATCGCTTATATGGCTTATCGGTTATGGTTTCGCAACGTGTCCGGTCCTGTCCGGACAGTGAGCCCTTGGCCTATGTTGTTGGGGAATGTTTTATTTGTCTGCTCGTTTCATGGCAGGCCTGAGCTTCAGGATGGTATCTGGCAACTATTTTGGCGGTTTGAAGAACATGCTCTTTGATGAAGTCCTTTATTGGAGTTTTTGAGTCGCTGTGCTTTATGTTATCGAAACCCTTCGTGAGATCCAGCGCTAAAACAGCTCTGTCTTTAGCCGAGGTTTCGGGGACCAGAATGTGTTCTTTCAGCTGCAACATGACGTCTTGTGTAAATAGACTTGGTCTGAAGCCTAGCATTGTTTACGACAGAAGTTCGTTTCCTTCTGTGTACTATGTGAGCCTGTTTAATACTACGTGCCCAATTAGTTTCTCTACACAATAAGCAAGACGGGTTGGTCCCAGGTGTCCAGTCTAAGTAGTTTGCATGGTTTCGGGATAAAGATGACTTTCGCTTTTTTTCTGTGAGTTCAGTATTTTGCAGCTCTTACAGCACTAGTTCGTATACAGCAGGTGAGGGCTTCCATGATGATCTCATCAAGGTTTTTCAGCATCGTATTTGTAATTCTGTCTAGCCCTGCTGCTTATGAGGTATTTATTTATATATCTGCTATAGTTAGGCTTCGGCTAAAGTTAGGTATGCGCCTTATAGCGTTTGCTGTCTTTGTTTTCTGGTACAGTCTTGCGCGGGTGTATTTCCTACGTGTGCAAGTACATCTTCGTCGGTTCCTTCATACTGTTGTGAAATGGTTTGAGCAGATGCCTCAGTAGCCGCCAAGTTTGGCGGGGACCTAGGCGTTCTCTCATTTGCCTGCATAATTGTTCCCAGGGCTGTCATGGTCAATTGCTCGCCGTGTTCATGGGTTTCTTCATCCAGCTCTGTTATTTCGAGCTGGAGCTTTCGTTTTGTCTTATTATTCTGCACCTCGGGTTATTACTGCTCTGATCTTCCATAGTTTCATTATTTACAATCTACCGCGACTTATTGAAGCTCCTCTGGGATTCGCTTAGTGCATATCTCTACGTCCTTCACTAACTCACTCGAACAGGCGTCGATATACGTGGTGATGGAAGGCCGCGTTATTTGCAGCTCTTGTCTTAAAGCTGTTACTTCATCAAGGCCCTTACGCGACGCGGCTTTTTTTTTTTTTTTTTTTACCTAATCTTGGGTGTACCCATAGTGCTAGATACTACATAGTGATCCCTAGCAAGTGTTTGTTCTATTCTCGTCCACTCTGCTCAATGTACCCGGGAAGACATCATAAGGTCCGGATTGGCGTCTTTGGAGATGCTATTTTCAATTCTGGGTGCAATATGTCAGGTTGTTAAGGACACTCAGGTGTGTTATTTAAATCGAGTTCCGTAGTGCTCTGCATTTTGGCGCGGATGTTATGTAACGCCATGCCTGATGCGGGGATTCGAAGTCCCCAACCACGACTGCTGCCTGACACTGTGCTTTTTTCGAAGTTATTGTGATCAGTTAGGTTAATCTATGAAAACTGGCCTTGGTGATACCGTGCATGCTTTCCGTGGAGCCTTACAAACTTCTTTCACTTGTTAATATTTCGAGATCATTACGTTTTCCCCGTATTTACCTTCTTGTAGAGCCTGTGCGGTTTGAACGTTGCTTGTCAGGTATTCCATATACAAAATAAAAAAAAAATAATAATAAAGCAGAAATCATTGTGAATACATTAATTTCGAATGGGCTTTGCAGTTCAAATGCATCCAGGGACAGAGATGCATTATTGGTATTTATGTCGTTGGGCGTACAATTTCTGCTTCAATAAGCGAATGCACAGTCTTTATTTAGCACGTTATTTGACATATGTAAGGTTCTGCGATTATCTTTCGCGAAGGGCGAAGGCGCGCTTAATGGTCGCCCATTAATACAGCCATCGCGGCGATGGCTGTGTGGCTATGGCGCTAGAGTGCTCAGACCGAAAACGCGGAAACAAACCACGGTCACGGCGGATTAACTTTGATAGCGCTAAAATGCGAAATACGACGAGTGTTGTTCAGTGTCTGGGTGCAAATTGACTGGATGGTGCAAATTGACTCGGAGCCCTGCACTGCGGCATCACCCACAGCCCATGTGTCGCTTGGGGATTTAAAATCCGCAAGCCTTTTCATACTTCACACTTAAAAAACCTTTACAGGTACACACATCTCGATCAGCTTTCATCATACCAACGCAAAGCACAGAACTCGTGGATCGAAAGGTGCTGGCTAGCACTCGCGAGGAACAGCAGAGGCCTCCAGAGGCCACAGAATGTGGTTGACCTACTACTGCGAACAATGCAGCATACGCACGGCTGCCCACAAGGCTGATGGCTGGCGGCTGGTCCTGATCGAAAGTGCGTAGACCCTTCACGGGAATTTGTGGCCTAGCCAGTGAGTGACTTGGCACCGTTCCCTCCTGGTCGCCCGGCCGTTTCTTGTTTGCGGAGGATGCGAGGGCGCTTCCCCCATAGAAAACAAGGGGCCAAGGCCAAGGTCATATGCTTCTCGTTCGTTCGGCCCTGCTGATTTCCTGGTATGCTTTCTTAGAGCGCGAGTGCTTGCGCAACCTCGGCACCTCGTTCCCAACTCTCAACAGAGAAACTTCTATTAATGATGCGGGCACTATAGACCTCAGCTGAGTCCCCAAAATACGTTAGGATCCAAAGCTTAAGGTCACGAGGTCATTATCGATAGAGGCGACTCCATTCCAGCCAAAAAATGTCACGAACCTCTTCCCTGTGGCTTGAGCGAGCGGTAATTGAACATATTCCGTAATCTACCCCTAAGGCTGTCATAGGGTCAATAATCTTGCCTCAGCAAAATCCAACCGGTTCACTCTATTCAGCCAACCAATTGGTCTAGTCATTCAAATCACTCAAGTCACTCAAGTCAGTCGATGAACTTGATTGATTGATTGATTGATTGATTGATTGATTGATTGATTGATTGATTGATTGATTGATTGATTGATTGATTGATTGATTGAAGTCTTTCAAGCCCATGTTTTCAACGTACCCATATCCAGACCATTGAGTTCAGTCTAGTCTGTTCAGCCTAGTCAAGCTGGATTTGTTAGTCCGGGTGTGCTTTTTTTGGATCAATGCTAATGCGCGAGAAACGTGAAGAAAGCGTTGTGTCATGTTCGGCATCCAAGAACTGGCCGGCGTAGACGGAGTATCAGAGGAACGTTTTTATCCTGCTACTTGGCAGGCTGAAAGCAAGTTGCACACTGAGCGCGGTGGGCCCGCGCAAGCGGTCTTTAAAACCAGCACGGGCTATCAGATAAGCTATAGTCGGCGAGTGCGTAAGGGCATGATGTCTGATAACAACACGCTTACTTAAGGCTTCGCGCGCACACATCATTGGGCTTTTCTACCTGATGGATCCTCTTTGTCCTGAATCCTCTTAGTCCAGTCTCAATGCAGTCTTGTTTCTATGCAAATTGCATGCTGCAGCATTGCTTTCCCTTTTTTAGTTCTGCAGCTCATGTAAAAATCCCAGTGCCCGCCAATGCATCGGAAAAGTATTGGTGAAAAAATATTACGCTGCGTCAGCCTCGGCATGTTACATCCTGCACACATATTGAGAAAAAGCTGCGATGTCATGAAAAAAGTCGTATGATTTGTTAATTTTGCGGAAATTTAAATGCCCATTGTTGCTTATGTATCGTTAAGTGGAAAGCCATCGCCAATAGACCTCAGACGACTGTCAGCTCATAAGGTCGATCGAGATTTCTGCACACCTTGCAGTATTTTGTAACGGGGTGCGCTTGCCGGCACGCGAATTCGCTCCGTCCTTCGTGAAATATGACGCGTAAAACAGTTTACTGTTTTCAGTATTCTCGCTGCTTCCCTTTGAGTCACCCTACGATACGCCTCAAAAATTCTTGTTTGTCTGCTCTCCTCGAATGCCTTTTTTTGACCCTGTCGGTCAGGCTAGCGCAACATCTGAAAAACAAGCACAGTCTAGTTCACTTCCGTCCAGGCATAGTTTTACCTGGCGTGAACGTTAGAGTGGGCCATAAATAAGAAAAAAGCTGTTGAGCTGGATAACAGCATTCGAAAGCACAAAAGTAAATAAACAAATAAAATACATGGTGGCGTATTTACCTAGGTTAGCCGGATACGACGTCCACTGTGCCTTAACTTTGCATGAATGGGTCTGCTGCCCTAAAAACCCAACTGAAGCCCGAGAAATTAAAAACCTAGGGCAAGAGGCGGTTGGGGCCCTTCCTGCGTTTTTTTATCATTTCATGCGTAAAAATATGCATTGTTGCCTCTCCAGCAACATTAACATATATGGGCAAGCTCATAGGAAAATGGCGGAGGGGTGAACTTAAGCTTCACCTTTAAAGTCACGACGCGACAGAGTGGCTCCCGTTTGACGTCTTCCCTTGCGAATTCTCGCTCACGTACATGTTCTTTCGTTACTATTTGCTCAATGACTATTCCATTAGTATTATAGTATACACCTCTATTATCCCTCACACATACCAGTCGTAAGCTACCACATTATGCGAATGACGACCCCACGCAGATATAACCATATATCTGGTTTAACTATAGCCGTGATATTGTGCCTCCGTGTCCATGGGACAACGAATGTAACTCGGAATCCAGGTGTCCCGGAAGGCTGCATTACAAACTCTCCCTCCCCTCTCAAAGCGAAGCCCGAGTTAGTAGCGTCTGACGTCTCAGGCCATGTCGTGCCGTCTTTTGACGCCACATAACCCGACTCCCAGACAGTCACCTGTCAGTTACCACCTGTCAGAGCCATTTTTCGCTCACAACAGTGAAGCGGACAACGCTGACTCCGGATTTTCTGGAGAACGAGGCCTTTCTTGCTCTCACTTTAAAAACATTGCACGGCAAGTGGTGTAAAAGAACACATGACCATGTGACAATCAAATCTGCAGGAAAATTACGAGGTGGCGTTTAAAGAGGCGCAAATGGTGAAGCGGTTCATTATGGCAGGCGTTGAGCAAGTTTTTTCCTCGAACACGTTTTCTTTGGAAGTAACGGTGACTCCTGGCATTGAAGGGATTGGCGTGCAGAGTAAAGCGGCCTCAGGGCGGGGAAGTGAATATGATGATCAACTTGTGCACCTGTAGTCATTACGTCCAGTCCTGGCTTGACCTCATGACCTTGGAAGGCACAGTCATGAAAGTGCCGCAGTGCTGGGGACCTAATTCATAAAATGGCTAGAATTCACCTAAAAGACACCGTCATGGTTCACACACACAACTCAACAAAATTCTGTGGAGAAAGAGAAAGCGCTGTTATTTGAGAAGGCAAGCATAGGCGATCCGATTTCTTAAATATAGATTCGTAGTTGCTGAAAATCATTCGTTAGTTCTTGATGTTCCGTTAAGGATTAAACAGTTCGTGCCGTATTCGGAACACTCCAAATAAAGTTCAGTTGCAAGTTAGCGCATTGGCCCGTCTCTCTCTCTCTCTCTCTCTCACGTCACTGACTTTTTTTTGCGCTTCAGGCTTCGTCAAAAGGATCAAGTAGGGGAGTTATTAGTACAGCGCGTGCAGTTAATCTTTACTGAAGAGTGCTGGGTCCAAATCGGTATGCTATTTCCGCCGAAGAAAAAATTTACCCCGACATTTTACAGCGGGCTGGCAAGCGTAACCACCAATCTTTTATTATTATTATTATTATTATTATTATTTCGGCCTCCTGGCAGGTACCGGTGAAGAGAGGAGGTTCTCACTGTGTCGGCTTCCGGTTTCGAAAATTTACCTCCATCCGACTCCTCCTTTGTTCAATAGAGTGGAGGTTCGTACGTCTCAGCGAAATCCCTTCTGCTCACGCGGGCTTAGTAAGCCTCTGCCCATGTTCAAACACAGACAGGTCTTGGAACGCAAGGTCGCGCCCTCTTTGAGCAGCATTAGGGTTAGGTCGTGCCTCCTCCGTCTTCCCATTGTTTCCGCCTGGTGTCCTTTGCCGCAAAGCCTGTAATGCGAAAACCGTTGGCGCACGAAGAACCGTGATCGCGTGGCAGTGTCCAAATGTAGCAAGACAAAGACTCGTCACTGAGAACAAAAGGAACATGGGCAGCTACAGGTAACCGACGAAACAATGCCACAAGTCTCTGCCTTCTACCTCGGTTTTATTTTGATGCCCTGTTACATTACCTTTCGGTGTCTTTCGATTCCTCGATAATCTGTCGTTCAGCCCTGTGCCATATATCAATGCTGAGATTTCTGTAAAGCTCTTTCTGTTGAAAACAGGCAAGTCGTGGTAGTGCTAGTGCTGTTACACTCACTTGTGTTTATAAAAGAGAGCTTGAGTATTCCAGGCAATCAGCTCAGAGAAATTGCTACGCGTTCGTTATGGCCTTCGTAGCATGGCGGTTTTTATCTTACGCTACAAATTCGTTGTGCAAAATTTTACCTAGTATACAGCATAAAGCAAATTGAAACCAGTGTTTTATTCGATACATTTACGACTTTATCTATCGAAAGGTCAAGCTGAGTAGTAGAGACGCAGTACTTTATATGCCGGCCGTCTCCAGCAACGGCTTTTAATGCAGGGCAGGACTAGAGGGAGTGGGGACACGCTTTTCTTTGTTATCCTATTTTACTTCGTCTTTCTGGTCTGTATGTTACAATGTTTCAAAGTTCCTATATTTTCAAAAATTGACTGATGTAAAAAATATGCTGAAGAAGCATTTCAGAAAAAGAGTGAGCACGCCACACAACCGTTTATCATTCTTATTGCAATTTAGCCTAAGAGTTTTTTAAGCTTACCAGTCACGCTCACGCAACCTGCAGCTAAGTCGATGAAACTGTAAAAATTGCCTGTGCTGTTTTTTTTTTTTGTTTTTTCTTTTTTTTTTTTTAAGGAAAAAAGAGAACAGTGCGAATCTCGGCCCAGGGACTAGTACTTTTATTGCGAAAGCAATACTACGACAACCAAAGCGGGACCTCGAGTGGCCGCAGCTACGCCGTGAAGAGGCGTTTAGAGTCTCCTCATAAAAAAATCAGCCTGCCATGACATTCGAATTCATTTTACTCCTATGGCACGGGCAGGAGCTGCCAACTCGGGTCGCTCCTTTCATACGAGAGAGTGATATGAATCAGCCTGCCAGAACCGTTTGCATTCTTGTTACCCCTACGACAAGCAGGCACGTCCACGTGGCTTGGTTGAAGCATGACTTTATAGTGAGATGGTAGCTTACGTTCTCGCGTCATACCCTTAAAGGATGAGCGTAAGTGTCCCTAATAATGTAGCACCTTGAACTGATAGGGCGTGATAGGGAAATAATGTAGCAGGCAAAAAAAGCTTCTGCCGTTGCTTTCGCAATTCAACTATAGGGTTAACCAGAGCTAAACAAAAACTTTTTTTTTTTCTGTTTCGATTTACTTTGTTGCTCACGAAGCGTATGACACTCTTAGATGTTTTTTTTTTTAATCAAATTTACGGAAGCCAAGGCACGAAAGACCGATTAGCATAAAGGCGTAACCTGCCTAATTACGCGAAACACCACACGACATAAATAAATTAAATCAGTTCTTTACCCAAACCATACGAACATGTCTGCATGGCACAGGACCGCATGTCGAACTCCAAAAGCCCAGGGTCCAATCACCGTTCGAGCTCCTTTCAGAGCAATTCACATTTCAGTTCCGCCGCTCCACGCGCGACGCACAGATCTCGACGAATTCAGGTTTCTCTACGCCCCGCTGGGATCTCCGCTGAAGGATAGCCTTAACGTTATTGCGCGAAAACCTTAGCATTGTTTCACGATACACGCAGTGCTTCCCTGACCCGTTTCTCTATATCTGAAGCAATATACGTTAACTGCGGACCAATTTTTATTGCATATGTGGCTTGTAACGATGTCTCATATAAAGGCCGCACACGAGGGCCTTTAGGGTGCCTATACATAAATAAATGTATATGGCTTGCCGTCCACGTTATCATTATGACCTAGAACTGCTTGTTTGCCTGTGTCCATGCGTGCGCCGAATGTGAGTGCACCGTTAGGACGAAGACGATCCAGATTTGCTAGGAATTCGCGAGCTGTGTCGTGTATGCGCGCTGTCTTCTAGTGATGAATCGCGTACTATTTCCGACTCCTGTCCCGCTGTAGAACCAGAAGTGATGAAGACTACGATGACTGACCGACATGTTTGCCTAATCGCGCATCGTTCAGGCTACTTCGTGTGATGTGGTCATTCCTCTTTCGTTATGTTGTTGCCAGCAACGAAGACCCTTGCTTACCTCCAGCCCCAGTGTAAGAGTTGTTTTACAGTTCAGTTCACAGGTATTTCAAGCCTTAACCGAATGATGAAGAATGAAAATATACGTTCAAAGATTAGTAGCCTCTACTGAGTGACCACAATAAATCGTTCGAGTAGCCTCGGCTGAATAGACGACTTGTCCAGGTAAATCCTACTGGCCTCGTCTAAAACGGCTTCTTTGCTTGCATAACTAGACCGCTGAGATTGCCGAAAATGCGCCGCTCCGCTCCTGGGACAGGTTCGTCGAAAATACAAGGGGTGAACATGCCCGAGGGGCTTCCACCACCACCGTTGCAGCAGAGCAAGTCAGGAAGGAAGGAAGAACGATCAAGGGGGAGGGCAGCCGATGAAGCCGTTGTTTGTCGGCGACGGAAAGGAGGATGGCCCGGCCGCAGGAACGGCGAGAGGAGGACGTGCGGCCACGGCGGCGGCGGCGGCCTTGGCCGGCGTCTGCCGCGGCAGAAGAGCATTGCCACCGGCCAACAACACGGAGGATATCTCGCTCGGGGCAAGGGACCTGCCACGGCGGTCCGCATCGAATCGGCCGCAGCGCGCTGGCGTCCGGTCATCGCTGCCGTCATCCCTGTCGCAGTGCCGTCGCTCGACGCTGACCCTCCTTCCGGAACTTGGGGGCACCGGGAGTGGGCTCTTCCTTTTAGTGCTTCGTGTTCCGCTGCCACTGCCGCCGCTACTGGCTCCGACTCGTCACGACCTTCGACTCGCCTGGCAGGTGTGAACGCACGTAAGGGACATTTGCACTTCACTTACGCGGCGTGATCTCTTGTCGATTTTGTTGCTGAGGGTGCTGTGTGTTCCGGTGTCTAGAAAAGCTGAGCTGGAGCGTCTGACACGACGCGTAGCTAGCCATTAAGAATTTTTAACCCATATGAAATGAAGCAGGCTTCTGGTTTTGTTAATCATATTTACTAACCATTAAAATAAGAACGTCAGCTTAGCCAGTCTTTGTACAGCGTTTGGCCTTCGTTCCTTCTTCACAGAGTTGAAGAAAACCCAATTGCGAATGGTCAAAATCAAACGAAGGTATTTTACAAACTATCACGCGACAAGGCATCGTTAACGCGACCGCAGGAATGCTGACAGATCAGGCTGCGTTGCAGCCAAGCCTCCGAAGGGGTGTCAAGTAAACCAGGCCTATTGAGACGTCGACGGCAGCTGGAAAGTTCCAGAAGCTCAACTAAACACCAACGCCGAAGGTGGACACTTCAACGCGCGCCGCCGGCCCCGTAAAATGCTTATTTTCCACGCTGTCTGAGAAGGTGCCGTTGAGCCAACCTGCTTGCGCTTCCGCTCTTTCTCGCCTCGCTACCGCGGTTACCGCATCGGTCATGTCTATTCGACCATTTTACGCCCGTTTTTTTCTTTTGTTGTTGTTGTTGTTGTTGTTTTTGCGTTCCTTTTAGTGTTACGCAGTAGGTCCGACCTAGACCGCGTAATCCTTTTCCGAGGGGCACGGGCAGGGTGCCGATGAACCTGCTGTGACGGTGCCTCCTGTGTTGCTACGTGAATGGTTTACTATGGGGAATGCCTTGGGCGGTCACGGGCGCACGCTGCAGCGGCACTGAGGTCATGGCCTACTCACGCTTTTTGATGAAGGCCGGAAGCTGATAGCTGTATGCTGCACTCCGTCCTTGCACATAAGTCACGATTTTAAGCTCGGCTGTACAGCGGACTAAAAACGTCGGCGTCTTCAGCGAGATTTCAACTGCAAAGTTTCTTAAAATATGTGACGACCGATTTAGCTTGAACATGTGTTTTCATGTCTCTGCAGCTCGCGGAAGCCTGCGCCTTTCAGATACCATATCTACCTGTGCCAACACTAAGAATCCGAGTATTCAGTGTCTTACTAAGATAGCAGTTACTCTTTACAAGAGGCGGAGAAATACAGTGTGCAGGTGTTTCATTTTTCCCTTTAGCCCATCATCCTCGAGAGAACCAGCCAAAGATTCGAAAGTTGTGTAGCCATATAGCTAATGTGCATCTTATGCTGCTTGGAAACAGAGGTAGCACCAACAGTTCCAAAGATATCTTTTCATATTCATCTCAGGATTTCATTCTCGCATGCCTTTTACTTGCCACTATAACCCGATGTCATTTCATACCAAGGCCCCGCGATCTTTTGCCTAGTTCCGGCCCCCAAGCTGTGAATCATGGATGAAAACTACCTTCGTACTTGGTTAATATTATGTAGGCATACACTTGGAGGATCACATCACGTGGCAGACAGAATGTACCATTAAGGGGGTAGTCTGGAAGCCCGTGTGCGCGTACGTTGTTAGCGAGTGAATTTGAGGGGTGCTGTCATGGCATGTTAGCGCGGAGTTAATAAGAAAGCACAGCTGTTATTGTTAATTTCAAAGAGATGTGTCAAAGCGAACGCACGCGTGCATTTGATACAGCTGGGTTATATGTGAAGTATTCAGCGTACTTTATTGCCCATTGTTAGCACCCCGCCGGGGTGGCGCAGTGGTTACGGCGCTCGGCTACTGTTCCCAAGGATGCGGGATCGAATCCCTGCCTCGGCGGCCGGTTTTCGATTGAGGCGAAAAGCAAGGCGCCCATGTGCTGTGCGATGTCAGTGCATGTTAAAGAACTCCAAGTGATTGAAATTTCTCGAGTCCTGCACTATGGCGTCTCTTATAGTCTGAGTCGCTTTGGGACGTTAAACCCACAAACCAAACCATTGTTAGTTAGCAATGCAGCATGCTTTGAAGGTATAAAAGCACAGGAACGAAATGACAGCGGAAATGGTAATCATAACGCGGAAACACCCTGGGGCCTCACTTACCAGCACACACTTTTCTTATTTGTTCCTTCAGTTGCCCTGCGCGTGTTGTCAGTGTGTTACAGAAAGGAAGAAGCAGTACGAGTGGAAGGCTTTTAGTTATCAAATGAGATAAGGTATTCTACCCGGAATGACGCTGAGGAACACAAGAGGGGCCGCAGTGGTAATAACAAGCAGTACTCTTGGGTGTATGATGCCTAGCGGTTGCAACCACTACCTCGCTCCCAGTGAGGCTAACTTACATCAAAACATGCAAAATAAATAGAAGGCAAAAAAGCCCTGGCAGCAAGGGAATGTGGAAGGAGGAAATTACGTTTGCAAATGTGTGAAAGTTTATATAACGAGCGCGGTTTAAAAATGAGCTTGTTGCTTAACTGAACTACACCGCGCAGTGCTGGTAAAGCAGCAATATATAAAAAGGCAAAAAAAAAAAAAGCAATTTTTTGTTGAAGATATTTCATTTTGTCTTGTAATTTATTCCTTGCACTTTTCCTTGCTGCGTCCTAAGGGGAAAAAGCTACAAATAGTGTATCCTAGTAACCTGTGACGAAGCTATCAGAAGGTTTTCGCCGAATAAGGAAACTAACAACTTTTATTTATTGTTAGTGCGGTATTTTTGTTACACCTTGGCTGAGCTGTCTCCCGGAAGCATAAGCATGGTCTTCTCGAGCGCTCCACAGGTGCCCATAGGGTTCGCGAGCAAATCTCTTCAAATCTAGCACCAAGGTAGATGTATATGCTCTCTTCGCCAAAATCGATAGATTATCGGCAGAACAGGCACTCGAGCCTAGCCACAGACTACATAGAAGGCCCTGTGCTCTTCTCTACCTTCTCTGCGGTTGATGCTTCACTGCACGCTATCGAGGAAGTCGCGTGCTTTGTAAGACACCACTGTAAAGGAGTTTGGATTTATGAAGCATTCGTCAAAACGTAAAACAAGAAGAAAAGATATCGCAAAAGTCGGTTGCTTTTCAATTCCTTACACTCGCATTTATGCTTGCCTGAGGCATTTGCTGCAGAACTCCTTCGCCATAGCAGATCGGATCCTGTGCCTCTAACGATAGAATGCGAGCGAATATGACACGTGGGGATACACTTTGGCGCGTCCGCTCGTCACGATCCAGCATTGTTCGAAGCTGTCGGCACTTGGTCTACTTTCGGCGCGTGTTGCGGCGTGATCTCGGGACGGGGACAAGTCGCTGCCTCGTGTAGCAGCATCAGGAAGAGCGGCTTCCACCGGCGGAGGCCGACCCCTGCAACCGCGCACCGCGCAGAACGAGACCGCCGGAGAGAACGCGACCGCATTGGCTGCGGGCCACGGCCGCCGTTCGTCCCGAACGTCGGTCGGGGAGGATTCCGGACTCTATGCTATTTGTACCATGCGCGCATTGCTCGTTTTCTCCTCTTACTCGAGCCGTTAGAGCGCCGAACAAACTGGGATGCGGCCGATCTAAAGCACAGGCAGCCGAGTGCGCAAAAAAGAAACAAACTCCGCACTGTCCGCTACATACTTAAAAGAGACGCCGCCAACAGTGAAAAGCAAAAAATGGTATAGCCGCTATGCCTTTTTTGTTGCTTTCTAGGTACTTTCAGTAAGGACCTGTCCACAATATGCGAGACACTGAGATAGCGACAGAAACATAGTGAGGGTTACACAATGCGAGAGGAACAAGATATAAGAGAAGAGGACATGTTATAAGCTACAGGAAAAGCGCGTGCCCGCAGCAAGGGTCTCACTAGCTGCGAAATAAATTCTCAATTGGCAACCAACTCTAACCTTGCCCTCCCCCCCCCCACACACACACACACACACACACACACACACACACACACACACACACACACACACACACACACACACACACACACACACACACACACACACACACACACACACACACACACACACACACACACACACACACACACACACACACACACACACACACACACACACACACACACACACACACACACACACACACACACACACACACACACACACACACACACACACACACACACACACACACACACACTTGTCTCGTATTCTCTCTCGCAATGCAATCCTTAAATGTTCTATCACCAATTAATTATCTAGCTACCACGATTGTGAAATCAGATCAAAAGCGACACTGGGCGAAGCATAAACTCAGTGTCAGTAGCAGTAAGGCCAAGGCGGTATTTCTTCTTGAGTTGCGATGTTTTTATTTTCTGTCGTGCTCAATCTCCCAAAAGGAGTTTCTGTCAAACTCACTCCTTCGAGGCTCGAATAAAATCGAGAAAGACAAGCAATACCAACAGACCTAACAAAAAGCCAGACAGTTTTTATTTTTATCCTTCGACTGCTGTTCGCTGTTAGGCATCTGAATGGATGCTAGCATTTCGGAGACTACGGTCTCCGTCATCTCAACATCTATTGCCTGCACAAATATAAATGCGTACATTTCCGAGAGCAGAAACATTTATCGATATTTTTTTTTTATCCCTAAACGTTTTGAAGACGGAGAGATTGTAGAATGAAGCGCTTGCAACCTGTGTTCATTCTTCGGCTTGTAATCACTGTTTGCGTTTAAGTAAAATATTAAATTAGAACAGCTGACTAACATTATGTAATACTGGCATATAGTGCAAATTTAGAAGTTGCTCTGAAAAATGAGATACATTTATTTTATTTGCTGTATTGGTTTTCTAGCTTGTGCAGTAATATTCCTCAAAAAAAAAAAAACTGTCAAAAGAAAGTTCCCAGCCGCAAAATAAGCAGGCGTTATTTACAAGCTGTAAATAAGTGGAGAAATATGGGAGAGGCCTTCGCCCTGCAGTGGGTATAGTCAGGCTGATGATGATGATGATGATGATGATGATGATGCTGGTGGTGGTGGTGGTGGTGATGACGATGATGATGATGATGGAATAACTTATTTCATTATCATGATGTTCTTGAATTGTCCTCGCCCTATGCAGCTATTTCGCGTGTTATTGCTCAGTGACACGGTAAGCCAGTGAAAAAAAAAACACACCGAATTTGATAAATTTAGCCGGCACCCGCAAGATGGATTTGTGCCAAGCTTTCTGCGAATTCGCGCGCAGAACAGGAAGGGCGCCTCAAGCTATCTGGCCACGAAAGTGACTCCTGGCAGTGGCATATCAAAAATGCTAATTCTGTTTTATCAACGGCGGTTCTGAACGGAGAGCATAGATCGAGGGAAGATACGCGCGCAAAGACGTGCATGTGCTGTCCTAAGAAACATGATATTTCCATTTCTCTTCGAAAAAAACCCTCTCGAATGGTAAACAAGGAAACGGTGATAAGAAAAGAGATAAACAAGAACCTGTTTCGTGGCATTCTGTTTGCTTAGCGCGTCGGCTGTGTACGCGGTCTATGGCGCATATTTCAGCGGAGATAACCTTTCAACACCTATAACTCCAGCTTATCGGCGCGCACTGCTTTCCCTGTCACGCGCAGCAGATCGTTAGCCATAGGATGGGGCACTTAGCGGTAAAAGCATTTCAGAAGGTGTAGAGAGAGATCCTACCAGAGGCTCTTATCCGAAAACAGGCCTTAGACGGGATCATCGTGTGTAGTGGTTGCTCGGTACTTCTCCAACATTAACGTCAAAAAGAAGAAGAAGAAAAAAAAAAGAACAAGCGGGCCGTTCACTGGCGAAAAAAAAAAAAATAGCAGCTTGAAGTCATGTTCTACAGTAACAGAGTTTACAGGTGTAATTATTTTGCTTATGACGATTATTATGCTTTAAGAAGGGTACGATGGTTTGGTTTGAGGGGTTTAACGTCCCAAATCCCAAAGTGACTCAGGCTATGAGAGAAGACATAGTAGAGGGCTCCGGAAATTTCTACTACCTGGGGTTCTTTATCGTGAACTGACATCGCACAGCACACGGGCGCCTTGCTTTTCACCTCCATCGAAAAGCGGTCGCCGTGGCCAGGATTCGATCCCGCTGCATCCTTTGGAGCAATGCGGTCACCACCCATTTTCACGAATTATGTAGGAATAGCTGGAGGTTGCCGAACTGATTTCCGTTTACAGGGTCCATAAAAAGCTATTTACTAAGACTGGAAAACGCGCATGTGCAGTAGGTAGTCAATAAGTCCTCTCCACTCACCACAACTCAAGAATTTTTCAGCCAGCTCCAATGAAACTTCTGCTCCCTATTTCAATTGAGCGCACGCCGGAGAGCAAGAAGAATAAAGCAAACAAGTCGCGACAGCGCTTCACCGCTTCCTGTTCCGTCCGCGCAACTTGCGAGCGTCCAGTGAGCTGGCGAACCCAGAAAGCTCCACTGATTTCATCGCAAAGGGAGAGCGCGGGGAGGTGCCGCTCTAATCGGTTGCAAGCGGGCACCAGGAGCGCGTTTTAAAAATTGTTTGTAAATTATAACATCCATGGATAGTCTTTAAATTTCATTCGAACACTCACAAAGACCACATCCAATTACTTTCTGAATTCCATTTTATGGCACCTATAAGCACTGGTCAAATTCCCCGCTATGCTTCTGTCAAATCCCCTGCGATCCAGCACCGCACCATCCATCTGGCGGAAGAGGCCGCAGCAAGCCAAGGGATACCTTGCCAGCCTCTAATCCGCGGGCGCACGACTCCCCGTCTTCCCCGGCACGCGTGCCGGGGGCGGGGAAGAGGACGCCCATTTCCGATGGAAATAAAAGTTGTGCAACCAACCAACCAATCACAAAATAGCTTTTCCATAAAATTCAGTTCTAAAAAAAAAAAAAAAAAAAAAAAGAAAGAAAGAAAGAAAGCTAACGTGACGACTCTATTCCTCTCGCCTTTCTTTACGGAGCGTTAACAATGCGCGGAGGTAGTAGCCCAAACGTCGGTTATGAAATCCTCCTTACTGAACAACCCATGTAACATTAACATTTATTCATATTCAATGTATAACCCTGCGGGCAATGTCATGAAGCTTTGATCTAGGTACCAATTCTTTTTAGCTTCCCAGTAAAGAATAATTAAAATCGTCCATGCAAGACGCACATGTGCAGGTTCTTAAACACGCAAGTGCACTTACAAGGTGAGTTAATAAATTAAAACATATGCGAAAGCAGTAAAATACAAAAATTATTAATTCTTTCTGAAGCAAAGCAAACCCCCTTCTGTCGTATAGCACAGTTCTTATACTAGCCTGCGCAGCAGTTTAGTTGTGGGCAGTTTAAGGAAGTTGAAGACAGTTATGACTAAACGAAGTTT
This sequence comes from Amblyomma maculatum, assembly GCF_055883805.1. Taxonomy (NCBI): domain Eukaryota; kingdom Metazoa; phylum Arthropoda; class Arachnida; order Ixodida; family Ixodidae; genus Amblyomma; species Amblyomma maculatum. The sequence continues at coordinate 53,375,485 of NC_139349.1, read as the reverse complement.
AGTTCCAAAAGGTGAAATGGTGATTCGCGCCTCCGCAAATTCGATTCATTATTTACTTATTCGCACGACGGAAGTTTGTTTCAATGTCGTACAAGACAAAAAGGGCTCAAGGGTTACTATGACCGCCTTGCTGCACTTATTTTTTCAGAAGTACCGAGTTGAGGGGCTTGGATTTTAATTTAAGCATGGTTTTGCTCAGGAACGGCACCTCGCAACTTAGAAAACGTTATTTGCTCTCTAATACTGTTTAAAGGCTTCCCAAGTTTTACCCATAACGCATCCACCTCAATGCTGCATGAAAATGAAAAAAAAAAAAGAAGAATCATATTCGCAAATTCTGCACAAATCGCAAAAATGACGTACCCATCAACGATTCCCCAATGATTGATGAACGATTGACTTCGCGTTTTCAAAATACAGCTGTCTCCTTGAATCATCTTTTCACGGCGGTACTCGCACAAAATTTGTAAATTTAGTTCGGAGTTTAAGTTGCAAGTTGATCTGTATAAGCAGCCAGGAACAGCACTGACCCATTGCCCTTTTTCTGTTTCGGATTGCTTACTGGTAGTGATCTTTTACTCTAAGCTGCTCCTTATTACGCTGCCTTTCCTTTTCTTTCCACTCGACTACTAATTGTTCACTGAAGTGTGTCTTTTTCACAGGTGGTTTTAATTCCTGTTCTTTGGCTTATTACGGCTACCTAGTACGTTTAATTATATTTTGGCCAGCTGAGCAGTCATGAAACGCATGATGCAAATATATTGAATGTAATGCCTTGTTAGTTAAATAAAAAAAAATATTCAGTTATTATTTTATTAAATCTTCATGGTAATAGCTTAAAATCAGTTCGTTCGGCAGCGGCATTAGTTTTTAATTGTTGCTTCGAGCTTTACCTCATAAGTCAGTGCTTTAAAGATACAAGGTTTGCGCTCCTACGTTGACCAGAATCGATATCAAAAGAGGCGACAGGCAATTTATCGATTAGGGGCAGGATATTGCACCGAAGACTGTAATTCTTGCCGCTGGTTTGCATCACTTTTTGCAGCTCGTGGTACCATATAGTTTGGCAGTATTGCTTACTTAGCCAGACTAACTACCCGGTCTTTCAAGATTTTCTTTTGTTAAAGAAATGAGAATTACTTGACGAATTTGTCGAAAACAAGTGCGTATTGCTATCACCTAAAAATTATTAAGTGCAATACCACAGCAGCTGTGAACAGCGGAAGCTTCGCGTGGATTTGCGTGCTTCACTTCGGCGTAGGGCACGCTTCAAATGCAGCCCTCTATGCAATCAACGGGACCATTCCAGAATTATGATTGAATACCTCCCCAGCCCTGTTACGGGCTTCTCGTGTAAACCGGCTGCCGGGTGAGGCCGTATCATGCGTCCAGAGAGCGCAACTGCTACCCGGAAGCAGCTATAGGAGATGGACCTCTCCCCCTGCTATCCGCCTCACCCGACACACTCTTGCCCCGTATATAAACAGAGGATGCAGCAGATTGCTCCACCAACTCCACACGCGCGCAATTACTTGGCGGGTGCCTGCCGTAAAGGCAGATAATAGCATGCCTGCACATTTATCACCACATTACACAAACAACGCAGAGAGCTGACTTCATATAGAAGATCTTTGTGCGCGAAGTTTGTAGTACACGTGTTTTGCTGGTATATATGTCTGCTTGAATTCTCCTGTACTTGCTATGATGGAATTTCGTTTATATGATATTTAGATGCTCCAAACGTGTTGAGCCATCCTCATATTTTCTCCGAATATGAATCCAGATTCATCGCTGACTTTTAAGGGATCGCGGGTTGTCGATTACAGAATAACACGTCGGAGCTGAGCGAGCTTGTGTTCTGCTCCCGCTGTGCACAGAAAGGGGCGTTTTGTTCTCTCGTGTAGAAGTTGCATGCATAAAGGAGAAAGATGAAGCCAGCAGCAGCCTTGCATGAGACTTGTTAAGACGGTCAGATACGACCACAATCGGAAGAAAACAGCACGGAAGGACAACGACCACCTTCGCCCCTCCAAAATGGAGTCAGTGATAATTCAGGCTCGGTGACAGATCAATATATTTAAGAGAATTTCCCTGAGTAAGAATGCAGAGCTGCGGGCCCATCTTCCTGCACTGCGCGTAATCACCGGTACAGAGAATGGTATGAACCAATTCTGAGATGGGCACAGAAGTGTGAATCACTATAAGTGCACGTGCTCTAAGACAAACTCTCAATATTTACGCGACTGAAGAATCAGGAGTATGAGAATCCATTTTGAAAGAAAAAAAAATCAGCGCAACTAAAACAGAGGACCCCGGAAAGGAAATACACGTACAGGCGCTGAGCTTACAAGCGCTCTTCGATCGAGGAAAAAAATAAAAAAAACACGGCTAATTATCTAGCTCATCCGGGAAAAGGTCACATCTGACTTAAAAAAAAAAAAAAAAAAAAAAAAAAAAGAAAAAACATAACAGCCTAGTTGATTCTTAAGCACCTACAGGCGTCCTTCTCGTTTCAAAAGCCCCGTCTAGCGCTTCATGGAGATCACGGAAGCGTTGCTAGCACACGAGTGTGGTTCTGTAAAGGTATCATGCGCCTCTACTATTCCCCGCACAAGTTAGTGTTTGTGGCCATACAATGTAACAAACGATATTTCTGGAAGGACAACAAAGCAAATTGCGCGCTTGTTCGTTCACCCGAAAATACGTGCACTCAAGAGTATACCTGCAAAACTCAGCTTATGGTCAAGAACAATGTCGGGTCCTGCAAGCGCACGATATCTGTCACTTTTCTTGCATGGCTCAAAAACACATTTCGCGCCGCCGTTGGTTTTCTCCGATATATGATCGCATTCGACCACGCAACAACTCAGCGGCATTGAGAAAAACACAGCGAATTGTCTCCGAACGACGCTTAGTTTTTCGCACCACGCCGCAGACAGAGGAATATTTTGCCCGTCAAACCAGGCCACAACCTCCGCCCTTCTTTCAATACGTCAATCGCGACGTAGGCCAGAAGAAGTTTATCTTCGGTTGACACGGGCGAAATGTTTGGCTTGGCCTGGGCAAAACTTGGTGTTACCATCTAAACTGGGTGCTGTCAATTATACCGGGATACCTGTTTTGGTCAGACTTGATGAAGGTCGGTTTTCGGGTGAAACGGGCCAATTTTGAGGGTGGTCGGATCCACAGCAAAGGGTCACTCCACAATGATGGACAGTGTTGAATCATGGTGGACTTGGTATACACCGTACTGAACTTCAGTTTAACTTTAAGATATGCTGCTGTCGTTTTGCATGAATCACAAGACCCAATCAAGGTCAGGTTTAACACCCGACTCTGGTTTTGCAGCTTTGGTTTAAAATCAGCGCACCGAGACGTCACGAGGTCATTAAATTAAAGTTGAAATAAATGTTTCTGGACTCCGTGAGTTTAACTGTAATTAATGCCCGTTATTTTGACACGACTCCATAGAATCTGCTTTCTGCGTTGATGTGGTTCTTCAAGAGCAGTAATCGCACCTGCATGAGTTTAATTAAAGGTTCAAAACGAACTACTTGACTGTCATAAAACCTTCTGTCCAGGAGAGAGCATAGAACCGCATAAGGCGGCCCCGCACATTGCGTGCCCGATTTATTCGGCAAGAAATCCAATGAAGCTGTTTCCGAAAATACTTGTCATTTTATTTTTTGCTGTTCTCAGCAACAGAACCAGCGAACGGAAAAAGTTTTTTATGCGCTTTCTGAATTGGGGAGCGAGATGTGTGAATTTTTTTAAGTCTATGGTTCATGAACCAGCACCTTGCTTGCGCACATCTGTTTTATTTTAGGCCCTGTTGCATACTTTCTTTTTTAATGTTCGGGTTAGTCAAAGTGTTTTTTTGGCAGCACCGCACAAATGTATTGCCCGGGACCAGCGTTAACTGGTGCTCTTTCAGCACCATAACAGCTGCTCCATATAATTTTGAGATAAGAAGCGCCTTTAAAGCAGTAGCGTCTTTAAACGTTACTTGGAGAAAAAAACTGTCAAATATGAAAGAAACACGAACGTAGCTTACTACGACGCGGAATTCTCAGTACGTGCCGGACGTGTGTTTTTGTGCTGCCCGAGGCGATTTGCGGTAGGCGCGTTGATAGAACCAGTTGGCATCGAAATCTTGAATTCAGAAGCGATAACGTTTCTTTCCGTGACGTGGAAACGCGATACGATGAAACACGTGCATCCTACAGACGACCTGCGAGCAAACTGCTACGTGTTGGTGGGGGGCCTGGGCAGCCAAATTAGGCTGGAACCTTCACGTGCGAGTGTCAGCTTACTTCTGATGCTAGTGCCTGCGGGAAACGATCAGCCCAGAAACCCTGCGGTTCGAAGCTCCAACGTGCCCCACCCGAACGGCGCGCTGTTTTTTTCCATTCAGTTGCACGCATTGCATCTACAACCTGTTCCCGTGACATCTTATTCATGTCTCGTTTTGTAGCAGCTTCCTGCAACGGCTTTATCGTAAACATAAATTGTACGGCAACGCACACCTGCACACCTTCACACTAAGTTGCCACGTGTTAGTAGCTGCTATAGCAATGTTCCCAAAGAGCAGTCATTTACTGACTGCTCGATTAGAGGGCAGATCATTGTTTGGCTTTGATCGGTATCTAAAATCGCACATGTTGACATTTTATGGCACGCGTCAGATTTAGTGCGACTTTTGCGTTTCGAAATAAAAAAGTAATGATACCACTGTGTGCTTGCCTCGTCCCAAAGAATAGATTTTCCGATCCTTAAGCGATGAAAAAAAAAAAAAAAATGCGAATTCGGGAACGCATGGCCGAAAAAGATCCGATGTTCGTCGTGACGCCTGCCCCTTTAGTGTCAATCACGCTAGTAGTAGTTAATGCGAGGCGAAAGAAAGACGCTAAGGCATTGGCAAGTTACATTGGAAGATCCTTTTTCATTGGCTCTTGCGATGGGAACTGCCCATAGATTCCCTTGGGCAGTATCTATTGCCGCCCAAACAACGTACTAGAATACAAGTCCTGGAATAGTGCAAGACAACAGAATGCTATTTTTTATTGCGATAGCAATACTGCGCCAGGTTTCGGCCCGTCGCGCCGTGTCAGGAAGGGCCGCGTTTGACCTTGAACAGCCGCGGAGGAGAAGGAGGAGGAGAAAAAGAAGAAGCAGGAGAAGCAGAAGAAGAAGCAGAAGAAGCAGAAAAAGAAGCAGAAAAAGAAGCAGAAGCAGAAGAAGCAGAAGCAGAAGAAGCAGAAGCAGAAGAAGCAGAAGAAGAAGAAGCAGAAAAAGGAGAAGCAGAAAAAGGAGAAGCAGAAGAAGAAGAAGCAGAAGCTAATCGGCAGCTAATGCTTTCGCTCCACATTCGGTTCAGCAGCATTGAACCCTTCTCATTTATATGTGGGCTGGTAGCTTATGCTCTCGCGTCATACTCTTAAAGGATGAGCTTGAGTGTCCCCAATAACGTAGCACCTTACACTGATAGGGCGTGATAGGGTAATATTGTAGCAGGCAAAAGAAGCTTCCGCCGTTGCTACCGCAATCTGACTCGGGTTAACCAGAGGTAAGCCACAACTAACTTTTATGATCATGCGACTCTGTAACAGATCTATCTTAGCGGTCTGCGTTATTCAGCGACGGCTTCAGCGCGCGCACGCTACATGTGGCAAGCAGAGGGGCGACACCCCATACCACCACCAGGAACATTATCAGATAAACAGGGTGCTTTGACGGAACCTGCCACCAACTACTAAAAAAAAAAAAAAAAAAAAAAAAAAAAGTATTTTGGAAGTACAAAAGTTGTTTTCGCGCAGTAGTCATGCTTGTGCTGGCGGAAAGCATAGCACAGGCCTCTATAGGTAAACTTACACAAACACCAGAAGTATTTGTCTTTACTGAAAGTATATTTGTTAGAAAGGCAGCATTCATTTTTTGTTTTTACTTTGTCACCCCAGCTCCATAAGCTTTGAATTGGCGGAGAAAGCCGAATACTGTGCTTGGTATTTATATACTATTTGCTTAAATATTAGTAACGCATAATCAAATAGCGCGGTATTGCACGAACAGCAACGCAAATTGCTTTTCCGTGGTCTTGCTTCTCGCAGCCTAGTCGCGATGTCCCCGCGCGGCGGTTCTAACATGGGCCTCGTTAGCGCTCCTTTCAAACATCTGCCATCGCAGTTGGGTTTCTTTATGGGGTGCCGCCAGATAAACGTGGGATTCAAAGGCTAATTTACGCGGCTCCCTTCTTTGTTCACTGTAGCGACTTGCTAGCCCGTTATACCTAGTGGCACGGTACGGGCACATTTTTTTTTCAATTCTTTTTGGGTGGCCTCACTATACAATATGTAGCGACTCACTGTGCAACGATTCTGTAGGTCTATTAGACTCTAACCAGTCGCCGTGGTTTGCTGCGTCTGAGCTGCAAGCCCGATCCCAGCTTCACCGTCCTTGAGCTTCGCTAGATAGGCAGCCTGTTTGCACCCCATTATCTTCGTCCTCTTGATTCCCTCGGCTCTTCAAACGGCACGCGCAAGAATCACAGCAAGTGGCGTCATTTTTTGAGCTACTGCCTTGGAGCGTGCCTGAAGTGCCTTCAGTTGTGCAGGGACACTGAGATCTGCACAGCGACCTTCAGCGTTACGAGTGTACGTCGTTGCATATTTGTTGGAGAGCCCAGGACAAAGACTAAGGAGAAAGTGTAGCCCATAAGGTAGGTGCTGTGGTGATTGTTTTACTAACCGCTCTAGTCACTGGTTAACCTTTTGTAATGCCGGTATGGCCTCAAGGCGAAACGCAAGGAAACACATGATTAATAAGCGTGAAAGTGTTTTTCAAAAATGGCATGAGCAATGGTTTCTGTTCTGGTACAGTTGGGGCGAATAAACGCGAACGCAGCAAATTCGGGTCGAAAACGAAGACTGAGCATTTACTCGACCGAGCATACTTCTTCCCATCATTTATACAAGTCGTTACCAAGTCTGCCATTTGTTATTATCACGCGTTTTCTTGAAGATATGTCGCATATTCTCCGAACTGATCTGCACCGTTTCGTTCCCTGCTTGTTATTGCATCATGCTTAATGTTCCAGCTCCTTATCGTAGATTGTGAGAAACAAAATAAAATGACAACTTCAGCTTTTACATTCCAGCTATACTTGGGCTGAAAAATGCGCACAAAAACAGCACGAAAACTCAGCAAAGCTGCGATTTCCATGTGACCGTCACTCGGATACCCCGGCTGTCTATCAAACTGACGATATTACATCGTTCAGCAGATTACTATAGCTACCCAATCACAAAAATGTTTTCTGATGTCTTCGGCCTGCGCTCACACGCACACACACAAAAAGAAGCATCTTTCAAGGGGACATTGTTGCAGCCGTCGCACAATTTCATGCTTTGAATACACGCCTTCATCACCAACTATATAGCAGAGAGGGGTTGTTTTCTCTTCACCACTTGAGGCGGCACATTATTCAGGAGCCTATAAATTATAATCTAAAAGCGCAGCCTTCTTTGCTTCTCATGGCTGTTCTCCGTTATAGTGGAACAAGATGCGGCACAATAGCTGTTTTTTATAAAAGTTTATTTAGAGACGCACAGCGTGTGAGAAACGAGAGAAGTGGGCACAGATTGGGGGCAAGCGCATTCCCTTCGTTCATGTTCTCGCGTTCCATTCATTCCTTGACATGTAACCCTCACGTGACACCATCCATCCCAGTGCACGACAGTCAGGTTTTGAAGTTGACAATAAAGAAAAAAAAAAGTAAAAGCCGTGGTAGCGCAGTGGTTAGAGCGCTCGACTACTGTGCCCAAGAATGCGGAGTCGAATCCCGGCCGCGGCGGCCGCTTTTTAATGGAGGCGAAAAGCTAAGGGGCCGTGTGGTGTGTGATTTTAGTGCACGTTAAAGAACCCCAGGTGATCGAAATTTCCAGAGCCCTCCACTACGTTGTCTCTCATAGCCTGAGTTGCTTGAGACGACGTTAACCCCCCCCCCCCCCCCCCCCTCTTAAACCAAACCAATATTCCCCCCCAAATCTGTTAGTACAAACTTAACTTTTAAGCAGCAGAACAAGAAAATAAAAGGAAAAGAGAACGGCATTGCAGTTAAGGCCCGTTGCGATTATTCAGTTCGATTAGTTTTTCTTCTGAAACGTTAAGGGAATCTGTCAAATGTCTCCTTTCACGCACAACGCGCGAAACTCGCCAGTTATTTTAAAGACATCGTGCTTTCACGGGCGTCCACTCCTCCGCAGCATTAAGATTCAGGACGACACCTCTTCCCTGTTGTATTTTTTTCCGCCCTCCTTGTCATCCGCTTTTGCACATTTTCGGCTGCAGACGCGTGACGCTCCGCTGCGCGCGCCAGTGTGAGCCTCTCGCCTCTGATGTGTCGCTCGCACGAGTCCCCCATGATGCAACAAGTGCACTAGAGTGGATTTGGGTGAGTCGCCTTTCACTCAACTTCTAGAATGGCTCGTTTGTAATCAGAATAGGTTTTGTCTAGAGATGCCCCTTCACATGATGCGCTTATCTGCAGCATCCTCTATGCTGCGATAGAAATGGAGCTTCAAGCTGCTCCTTTTCAGTGAGAAGGGAATTGAGGCCACAAGTGTCAGCAAGAATAAAATACTTCATAAGCTCGCCTTATAGACTAGTACATCGGCCTGTTTCTATGGGCTCAAACTAACATTCTATTTATGACTAATTTGACATGGCGAACTCTAAGGTCGCTCTATCCGTACCGCCACCCCAGTGTTCGCTTCCTGCTCGCCTTCTGGCTTATATTGTTCTAGTAACAAATACACGATCCGAATATATTAATGGCGTTTTTTTTTTGTTTGTTTTTTTGCCTTCAGGCTGCCTTTTTCATGTTGAGGTGCGATTAAAGTGGTTTCTAGATGTAGACTTGTGGGAGCATGGGCGCCATGCAGTGCATATAGGGTCGCCACTGAAAGGCACTTAGAGCTTGTTGTAGAAAGTTTATCCCGGAGATGATTTTCTGCTTATAGGGAACGGCTGCTCATCTTCGGCTGCAAGGACAGCCGACTTCCGCGATTGGGATTATTTCTTCCAATGGCTGCCGATTTCTTTTACTGTGGCCTGCAACATCAGACGCGCCCCTTTGTGTAGAAGCGAATATATCGAGGACTATGCAGCCATCTGGGAGAAACTAAGGTATTATATGTATCACGTATTCCTACAAACAAGCGCTGAATAGCCATGCTCTAATGTTGAGCCCAGCTTCACTTTCGGTATGCATACCCGTCTGATCAATTCCTTGAACAGAGGAATCCTCTGTGCTTTCGCTTTTTTTTTCTTTTCGTTTAACCATGACTCTTCATTGATCAGCACCTTTCATGTGCTTAATACTGAGGCTTCTCAACTCAGTGAGACCTTTTGCGCTGCGCGCCACTGCGTCGATCGGACCAGCACCGATCACTTATCTGTCGCTGCTTTACCTAGCGAGATATGGACGAAGAAGCAAGACACGTACAAACACAGAATAACAACTTTAGTTCGCGAAGAAAGACAAGGTGTATATATAAACGATTTCAGCGCCGGCCTAATAGTCAGAAACGTACTTATTGACATGCCGGCTTACTGACGATTAGATTGCATCTGAGATCGACGATATGTATACGCCTTGCCTTTCTTAACGAAGTAAAGCTCTTAGTCTCCGTTTGTGTGCGTCTTGACTCTTCTTCGCCCACTTCTCACCAGCGCAGTTCTTTCCTTGCATCGAATTATGTAGCGATTGGCCCGAAAAGTTCTATTCTACTCTTGTTAACAGCCGCATGTCGAAGAAATCCAAGCATCATCGTTGTCTTCGTTGGCCATGAGAGAAATTTTCGTTGGAACCAGATAATTCGAAAACATTTCTAAGCGATCGGAATCATACCAAATTTATCAAGAAGTTCAAGCGGTGAAATGTCCCTAAAATAAACAGAAGTAAATACCAGCTATTTATTTGCGATAGAAACCGGATGCTATCGCGTAGCGCTTTTTTCTTGATGCTTAGCCAGACGGCCATGCACCGTTCAGCGTAACCACGCGGAACACAGGCAATAGAAGTTTATATTTTCTTTTCGAGCTCATGCACTAGACTGGCTCTGCATGCTAGGAGGGAAGTGGTAGCCAGGAACAAGAGAGTCGACGATTCTGAGAGCAAACTAAAAAACGAGATAACGCTGAGCGAGAGTTACTCTTATTCCGCCATCATAACGGTTCTTACGCCTATAACAGGCTGAAAGCAATCCGGGAGACATTTCAGTTCCACGCTATGCGTATGATGCTTAACGTAGCTATTGGTCCTTTTTCCTTATCGCTTTGCAGAGACAGCCACTATTTTTTTTATTATTCTTGCTTTGTTTTTAATTTACCACATGACTCACAAGGCCTCCCCTTTCACCAAGTCGATCAAGCATGCCTCAATGGTCTAGGTCATGGCCTAGGTGTCGCTTGTTTGACTCCGGACCCCGGAGTCCGCGGTTCGTATCACCGTAACTGTCTTTTGAGCGCAAATAATTCACTCGACATTCTTATCTCTCATAATGATGTTTGAGCCATGATGCAAACTTGTAATTACATTCCGGCTGATATTTTAATGAAATTAAAACCAATGCAGAATTGTATAGTGACATCGCCACTGTTTTAATAAATGATCGTTTTGGGTGTGTTCGAATTACTTGCGCGAGGTCATGTGGATGTGACAGCACAACCTCTCGGCAGATGCTGATTTTCCGCTCAGAGTTGCGCTGGCACCGACAGCGGGATTTTCAACGAACGCGACACTTGAGTTGATCGTCCCTCTTTCTTTGTCGTCTTCCTGTGCTGCGCTACTGGTTGTCGACCACGTACCAACGAGCACAGCAATCCACGCTGCTGGAAGCCTTAACTCTGTCGCTTTAATAGCGGGCGCGAATGGGTCTTTTAGCGAAGAGCCATCTCATGACGCCTGGAGGAGTTAAGGGGCTTTATTGATTGATGCAGTATATAAACATACGACAGCTAGATAAACATTGCTATATAGCAGTTCGCAAACCGATATATTTCGGTTTATGGGCTTTAACTTTTTTAGCGCACTCAACCTTTGGCGTTAGCTCATTGGGAAGACAAGGTCCAAGTTTTACACAATAGCAAGCAAAATTTATCCCCACATTCAGCCACAATTTGTGCCCACAATAAACTTATTCAACAACTGCTTTCGTAGCTGTGTTATGATATCGGCAGAGGTGGGCATTTGACCTCAAAAACCTCGACCTCACCTCAAACTCAAAAACTATTTGGCGACCTCACTCAACCTCAACCTCATCAATTGAGGTTGAGGTCCCCCAGGCGACCTCACCTCACTTTTCAGATGACCATTGGCGACCTCACTCAACCTCACCTCAAACTCAAAATGTGAGGTTGAGGTCGGGTGCTCGACCTCAAAAAAAAAAAAAAAAATCATTAAATTAAACCGCGACTTAAAGCTAATATACATGTCTCGGTAATCCTAGGGTATATAGGCTAGCCAGAATTTTGTCGTATGAAGGCTGTATTTTACTCCTAATTTTATACAACAATTAATGTCCCGGATAAAAGCAGAAAAACTCCGGAAACAACATGTCCAACTCTGCACTAAAGTGGCAATCCTCTCCCCCTCCTCGCCTACCGTTTTGTGGTCGGTTTCAATCTAAGGCCTATATGGGTACAACGTTACTACGCATAGGCCCATAATGCAATACAAAGAGTTTAACTCATCCGACCCACGTGAATAAGATTCGTATTAAAAATAAAACAAGCCAGTTCTTACTATAAACTGAAAAGCGAAATGCTGTTGACCCTAGTGACGACGACAATGACGATATGCTCTTTTTCTTTTCTTGCCACATAGCACTAAACAGACAAGGACACAGCGAGACACACGGGACGGGCACTTTTTTTATCGCCCGTCCCGTATGTCTGGCTTTGTCACTGTCTGTTTAGCGCTATGAGGCAAGAAAACCGACACCAACTCGCCCAAGCTTCCATCCTTGCTCTTTTTCTTAATTCGAAAAAAAAAAATTGATGATTGCCGAGCTTTTTTTTTAATACACTGTACATTGTTTTGCGACAGAATACATTAAGTTAGGAAAAAAATAGGAATACATTCGTGCCTCGTTAGTACGGACGCTTTGGTTTCCGACCAAAGCTGTCCATAAAGCGAGTCATCCATAATAACGAGTCATGAATAAAAACGAAAAGTATATAATTGAGAAATTTATAATTAATGGCTGCTGTTTTAAATTATTTGGGTATATAAACACAGCCGAGATGTCGATGCTACTCTCTTCTCCATAGATCCGTCGACCCGAAACGTCATGTCTGTTCTTAAACCTTGTCAGCCATCCTTTTGAGTAGCTGAAGTCAGCAACGCCTAGACAGAGCGTAGAATATTTCTCAGTAAACATCCCCTTGTTTTACTGAACAAAAATTTCGTAAGTCATCACAGGTAAAACCTATCAAGACGGAGGAGAAGAAGTACTCATAATGTTGCCGAGGCAGCGAGCCTTCTTTTGAAGCATTTCGTCGCTCACGACAGCACCATTCGCGTACACATTCCCGAACCACATTAACAAGGCTGACTCCATTTCTTCGAACTGTGCTTGGCGCTGTCGACCTGTGGCTTTCGCTGCAATGCCGACGTTGAGTCATTTATCGGAGTCCTGTAGTATATATAGATGGTATACCGTCGACCTGGTGAGGCTGAGGCCTAGTTGAACTTGGGTCCAGTCTTTCGTGGCTTGGATTGACTAAGATGGCTTTTGCCGCTTGTACTCACAGATTTCCCGCTTCGCGCCTAAGTTCAGCTCCATTCTTTTGCGTTTAACTCCCGCCATGCCAAAAGTCAGACTAAAGTTGAGGGTTACAGGCTCCTGCTTCTTTCTTCTGATTCTCTTTCTTGCCTTGTACTGTTTCTGTAAGGAAGCGAGGGAGCCAAGTTGGCAGGCTACTATACAGAGGGCTATCAAACAGCCCTTTCCGGTGCCGTTTGTATGTGTTCCTATGAAACAAACACTGCAAGCTGAAGTACAGTTTAGAACGACGGCTAGCCGACTACGAAGAGCTCAGACCTTGTCAAGGCCGCATCGTTGACTCAAGGCGAAGCCGACATGCGGATCGCTGTGGTGCAAAATGTGGTAGTTTGGCAGCGCAACAGTGACGAAAACCAGGAGCATGAGAAGGAAGGGCCTCCAGGACGGGACGCCCGGTCCTGGTTGCGTGCTCGTCGCCTTTCTTTTGTCGCTCTACTTCGTCAGTGTGTCTTAACCCTGACTGAAAAGCGTTAACGGCTTCATGGAACACACTTTGTGTTCTGGGATAGAAAAACTTCAGTTCCCACTCCCAATTTTGGCGCTTGTCTTTCTTCTTATTGTTTCTTTTTTACGTTTTTACCGGCCTCTCTTCTGTTCACGTTCAGCAGAATTTATTGCGACCACATGTTGCTATTTTCCCGACTGCGGCTTTTAGTTGCGGCGCTGCCGCTGCACCCAGAAATCTCCCGGTTCCCTCCTTTTGGGGTCTTTCTTAGTTAGCTGACCCTCGGTTTGCTGTGTACGATCCCTGCCATCCACTGTCCTTTCCTCCTCCTCCTCCCTTGCTTTCCGCTCTTGTGCCCCCTCCCCCCTCCCCTCCTAAAACGACGACACGCCCGCTTTGGTTCTTTCCAACTCCACAGGACTCGTTCAGGCATCCGACCGTATCGGCTGTCGCATAGGTTCCCGGCCTGCGCACCCTTCTTTAACTTGCGTTCGGACTCCCCTGGTTTTTCAAACGATGTCCATATTAACAAGACAAAAATACATGGGCCGAATAGGCTGTGTGCATTAATCCCCTGTCCATTGTTCAGAGAGCGAGTTTCTATATTAACGAGGCATAAATACATTGTAAAATCTTCGCCCCAGAAAACTGTCCATAATTCGGGTCCTCCATATTAACGGATGTCATATTAACGGGGCACAAATTTTTCATAATAGCCACTCATGAAACGACTTGTGAAGACTAAATCGCCAACAAAACAAACAAAAGAGGAAAAGACAGCAAAACACCAATTAATCATAAAACTCGGCCAACGCCGAATTTTTAAGAGGAATGCTGTTTATCTTATGAGGTCCTAACCGGCCACTCCTGGACGTTTGTTTATAATTCTGTGATCCCGTGGCGTATTGCAAGAATTGGCGGAACTGCTTCTTAGAACACCACGCTTACATTAAAAAATTACAAGGGTCGGAACTGCTAGGAAACTCCCACCCGCCTAAAACACACACACACACACACACACACACACACACACACACACACACACACACACACACACACACACACACACACACACACACACACACACACACACACACACGCACGCACACGCACACGCACACGCACGCGCACGCGCACGCGCACGCGCACGCGCACGCGCACGCGCACACGCGCGCACGCGCACGCGCACACGCACACGCACACGCGCACGCACACACACACACACACACACACACACACACACACACACACACACACACACACACACACACACACACACACACACACACACACACACACACACACACACACACACACACACACACACACACACACATGATATAAATACTTGTACGTCTGAGCTGAATACTGGATGCCATTTCGCTAACAATTCTGAGACGAGCTTCTTTCTAGTATTCACCTGTTTTCCTTTGAAGACTAAACTAATAAATTGCACGGTGGTGTCTCCGAAGCTGCTTCGCCGCATGCACCGTACGTGAATCTAGAGAAACCGTTTCCCCGTTAGTGTCGTATAGTTACAGCACATAAACGTAAAATAAAGACAAGAACAACAGAAAGGAGGCGAGCAAGCAGCCCGGAGGGACCGCGCCCCCTGCTGTGCACGCGCTCCTCCCTTCGCCGTCCGTCTCCATGGCATCTGGTTTTGCTCATGCAGTGAATGCCGAACTGTCACCAATACACACCAAAGGCAGTGGGGTATGTGTGTCAGCTCCGCTTCCAGAGACTGCATCGCGCTTTTCAATACTTGCAAAAAGAGAAAAACTAAATGTCCACGCCGGTAAGTGGAAAGGAGTGTTGTGCTATGGGCCTCTGAAAAGATGCAAAAGAAAGAGCCTAATGTGAGGGAAGAAGCCTGTTCTCTTTTCGGCAGTGTACGAACTTAATTGACATACAAGAAAATATATATGAAGAAATACCATGTTGACAAAAGTAATAACAAATGTCTCACACTAAAAACAGAAGAGAACTGCGCTTCCCAGAGCGTATAGAAGGTCTGAGACATCGACTTAGTACTGCATTCTTCAGTGCTAGCATGTAATTGGCTTCATTCACATATATCTAAATTGATTTTTAAAGAAAAAGACAAATGTCTGAAAAAATTATTCCGACATCTGGCCTCAAAAATTGTCATCAGATTGATTTGTCCATCTGGAGCAGACGGGAGCACGAAAGAGACACGCTCAGTTCGCTACACCAATTCGTCCGTCTAGACACCAAAATGTTGAACCGGAAACCATCTCAATACTTTCTAGCTCATAAAAAACATGTAGGAGAACGCTTTTCTCTCTCTCTCTTTTTTTTTTTCTGCGCCTGAATAAGAGATTTCAAGAGAAACCTGATGTTATGAAGTTAAGAATCCCTTACTCTCTTCCTTTCTCCTGCAGTGCTTGATTTCACTAGAATTTGAGAGAGAATCAAGGGGCCTTAGCGGAGCAAAATCATTTTTTTTTTTCAATGGGCTTCACTGTATGCAAGCCCCATATCTATTTTTTTGTCTCTTCTATCTCGACAAATAGTTAACATGTGCAGGCTTCTTTCCTGTATACCACTGTGTCTTATAAGCTGTGCCGTCCGTTTCATCCTCTTGCATGTTTTACCGCTATATTGGTTATATACGGAACGCTAGCACCTTCATCCCATTGCAGTTTTTCGGGGCCACCTGTGAATCTGTTAGAAGGAACAAGCAGCACAAGACCAAAGACAGGTTGTTTTGGAGAATACTAGAATATAAATTTACAGGACCGGAATATAGAACGATGACGTACAATTCGAAAGGGAGGACTTCGATAAAATGCTCAGATGGTATTGTGCCGGTTTTCCTAGTTTGTTCATGTTTTCCTTTTTTTATCTGTGAGTATCACGTCCTCTAACAATTTCGCTGCACCATTTTCTGTTAAGTTTCCGTGTAATGTACAGCGGGGTCCTTTATCGAATGTAAGGCAGCAGCCGTGACGTTAGCGCCTGGAAACGGGCCTGCACACGACAAACAGTTCTGCTCCACGCCGTCTGCGCAGACAGTTTGCTTCACTTTTTAGTCTGCTTGTTTCTTTGCGGCATCCGACAAAAGCACCGCGGGTCAACGTGAGTTATGTGCTTTGCGCGCTCCTGGGTGTTTGAGCCGGCGGCAAGCATCGGCAAAAACAAGTCAGAGGAAACGGCGGTGGCGGGCGGGGGGCATGAGGAGTTCGTGAAGTAAACAAAAAAAAATATCTCCTTCCAAGAAGACCACATGGAAGCGTCCTCGGGCTGCGGACATTACGGTGGAATGCCGAAAGCTGGGCAGGGGCTGCAGCATCCGGTCGTCCGAACGGGGGGTAACCAAACACCGAGAGCCGGCGGGCACACCGCGGCAGTCCGCTCGAGCTCCGCGTCAAAAGGGGCGCTCTTCGAAGAAAGCCGCGGCAACAGCAAAAAGCCTGGACCTCACAATTTCGACCTCACACAATGACGACCTCACTCAACCTCAAACTCACGCGTGAGGTTGAGGTCCAATTTCGTGACCTCACTCAAAACATTTCGAGCTGTCACCGACCTCACCTCAACCTCACCTCACTCCGTGAGGTTGAGGTCATTTTGAGGTTGAGGTCGACCTCATGAGGTCGAAACCTCATGAGGTTGCCCACCTCTGGATATCGGTAATATTAAATTTTTTTTTATTACAGAATGGAGTACTAATTTCAAAGACAGCTTTGCACGATGACTAATGCCATCAGCACTTCACAGGGAAGCCTTTTTTGTGAACCGCTCGAAGCATGGAGTCCAAAAAGTTGTCAGTGAACATCTAGTTCTATTCTATGTTCTATTCTAGTTCTATTCTACAGCAGCTGGTCAAAACTGTCCTTTGCGCTTCTAGATGTTTTGTCTCTCGTATTTGTGCCCACAATAAAATTATTCAACAACTGCTTTCGTAGCTGGGTTATGATATCGGTAATATTAAATTTTTTTATTACAGAATGGAGTACTAATTTCAAAGATAGCTTTGCACGATGACTAATGCCATCAGCACTTCACAGGGAAGCCTTTTTTGTGAACCGCTCGAAGCATGGAGTCCAAAAAGTTGTCAGTGAACATCTAGTTCTATTCTATGTTCTATTCTAGTTGTATTCCACAGCAGCTGGTCAAAACTCTCCTGTGGGCTTCTAGATTTTTTGTCTCTCGTAAGAAGCACGAATCTCATGAAGAGGTTTTCAATACAAATAACCTCAGTATAGACCGGCTTGACCTCTTCAAAAGATCAGCATTCCTCTTCTGCCAACTTCTATCAAGCGTACAAGATGTTTCGGGCTGTCGTTTTGCTTAAACTCGCAGCCAAAACCCAGATTGCAGCCCGCCTATGGAACCGCCACCTTTCCAATTACCACAGAATAGACATTTTGGCTGATTACACGTTACATGTTGCCGAAAATGACCGGTTCTTCAAAAGGACAATCAGGTGATGACGCAACATTCCAGTCTGTATGGTTTAACGTGTAAAGTTGATAGCGATGCTCATGCAATGCACGTTTGAGGCAAAACAAAATATAGAACGAATTTTACAATTTCCACAGGACAAGAACTTCTATTTATTTGATAAAACACCTATTTCCTATATTCATATGCCCACACCATGTGTAAATTTTCTTATATCATCCTAAAGTCCAATTCTTTTCACAGGTGTGCAGGTATTTAGCTCCGCTCCAGTCGGTTAGCCCAGCACATGACACGTCACGTTTCATAGTTTGTAGAGTCACTGTATATATTGATACTATGAACAATCTGTGGAAATGTCGATGCAAAAAGTCGACACTACCCTCAACTCGTGTGTACAATGTTTTTTTTGTGAAAGCTTATAGGTCAGCCTGCCCCGCATAAGGTTGAAAAATTAAACCTCCTCTAAAAATGTATCTCTTCCTAACTGCCAAAGCGTCTGACTGCATTAATCTCAAAAGCACTGAAAGCTGATGACGTTTCATCCCAAAGTTGTAGCCGCGGATATTTGCTGTTTGTGCATTCGTGGTGACTCTTCGTCCAGCCAGTTGCTTTTAAATATGTACAATGATTCACGCGACTGCAGAACATGTCACTTGAAAGTGTCAGCAAGTTAACAAAAATTTCGGACAGATGGAAAACGAATGCAACGGTGAGCGCTCATGAACGGACTTATGTGAAAAACGAACTGAAACGAGAACATAACTCTGCGGGATATTCCTGACTGAAGAAAAGGTAACTAACACGATGGCGTGAAAGGGCACGTTAAGCAGAAAATTCGGCGTCGGGGCGTCGGCGCTGGGTGCAAAAAAAAAAAAAAAAAAAAGCACGAGCGTGTCGCTGGTAAGTGCTAACTGGCAGCGCAACTTAAATGGCCGAGTACTGATTGCCCGGTGGTTTGTGGGACGTAACGAGGCCCCACCACATCGGAAAGTTGGAAGGAGCTCCAAACTCATGTTGCTCGTTTGAGGTGCAGAGGTGGAATAAGCTTCAACTTTCCAGTGCTCTTGGATGCCTAGTCAGGCACGTTACTCCTAGACCGCAGGCAGGCTCTTTACGTTTTGGGTGATATCCTTCGCTAGCGCGTCATATCATTGGAGCGGGGGCTTAAGTGTCTCATTGCACAAAATGTATTCAGAAATATCAAAGTGGTAGTTTATTTTCAAAATATTTTGAATTTACACGAAGGTAACTGAAACTATATATACATATGTCGTGTTGCTCATTACTGTACATATAGTGATAGATATAGACGGACAATAGAGAGAGGCTAGAAGAAATATTAAGCAAGTATAGACCGAGAAACAGATATAGGTCCGTGATTATCTAAGGATCGCTATGTGAGCAGCTATTGGAAGCCTCTCTTAAAGCAGTGTGAGAGGGGCGCTTGTGGAATTAAAATCTAAGTATTCGAAAACTTTCGTTACAGGTCCAGTAGAGGGCCTTAACGCTTATAAATCTTGAATCTTAGCTTACTTTAAAGCGTTGAGCTTTGCAGACAGAGGGTTCAGCATGAGTTTGCAACCCCGACAAAAAGACTTGAGCTAGGCATGCCACCGTCTCTTCCCCCCCCCCCCCCCCCCCCCCCGCTCTATCCTGACGGCACGACTATCTATATAGTCATGCCGTCAGGGCAAGGCAACCTCTCATCTAGCTGCCTGTGCTTACCCTCGTTGTTGAACATATAAACAGTAGACAGTCAACCTAGGTTCGTGCTGTGGTATATTGCTTTTTTTTTTTTTTTTCACTGCTTTTCCAAGAAGCACCTTGTTTTCTTTTCTGGTTGCCTTATATCTAGCCTAGTTTGCTTGCCTGAGTCGCTTCAGGACGTTAAACTCTACAAACCAAACCAAACCATTTGAGTGGCGTCATCAGCAAGAGCACATCCCGAAACAGAAAATGTTTCACGGAATCTCCCGCTGTGATGCGCTTGGTTATTTACGAAGCTCACGCTCTTTGGGAGTTCTTTAAGCTCCACTGAAGCAAGAGAAAAGAAAATAATGACCAAAACATGGCTTCACTGCATAGGCATTTTGTCCTGAAGTTAAGGGAGATAAAAGAACGTAGCACGGGTGCGGCAGTACTGACTCACACCAGGTGGCAGCGGCGTACTTTGATAGTCGCGAATTGATTCGGAGGGCCTAAGATGCAGAGCGGCAGTGCATGAGATCGTCCGCGTATAGCCCGCGCAGATCCGCCCGGACCGGTTGCTACGCTGGCGCTGTGCCGCAGCCACGTCATTAAGCAGCCTAACTCGTCCGCTGCACGCTAGAGGGCAAAGTATAATAAAGCGCACTCTGAGGTGTTCACAGAAATCGCTGTGGGCCATCAGCGAGGCACACGAAGGAAAATGGTAAGGGGCAGAGCTCCAGCGGCGGAAGTGGAGAAGAGGAGCAGGAAGGAAGAGAAAAAAGCCGAAGGAACGATAAGAAAAGAGATTCGGTTCTGGGTCGCTTGGATGTACGTTGTCCGTTTAGGGAGGAATTAAAGAGAAAAATAAATGCGCAGTAGTAGAGGCCACTCAGTTGGTCAGCGAACCGTCCCCGTGGGTTGCTCGTCTGACCGCTGAGCGAGGATAGACGGTGTGTGTCCACGCAGTACAGGAGGGTGACATCCGTGGTTAAGCGCCACCAGTGGGAGCTGCTGCAGCGTTTTGCTTCATTGCCCTGTCGCCCAGCCCTCGTATAAGCGGACGCAAGAGGTGGGAGGGGAGTATGAAGATGTCGACGGATAGCGGTAATAAAATCTGACGCCTTTCTTCTATTCATTTTCATGTATTCGAGTGGTAGCTGCGTTCTGCCTTTTGCGGTGGATGGTAGACGAAATAAAAAAACGGAGGGCTTTAATATCGAACATGCCGGTAGCTTAACGCTGGATCCAAATAAGCTCATGCGCCAGATGGAACAGAGCGTTGAATGTAATTACATTGAACGCTCAACTAATTATTCAAGTAATGGAGTAACAAGAATTTTAAGAGGACTTTCTGCTGAGCGAATTGGTTCAGTATGTTATTGCGAAAAAAATCTCGTAGCATAGCAAGAAATACGGAGGACAGCAGGCGAGCCGGACAAACTCTGTTCTCAACTGGTTAATAATAAAAAAGAAGAGACTGAATAAATGCGTGTCTATATCCTTCAATAAACCAGAGAGAGTTGCGTTTGGCCTGCTCGTTTGCTGTCCTTCTATATTTCGGTTACGCCACGAGTTTTTCTTTTTTTTCTTCTTTTTTTTTTTTTTGCCGAATGACATAAGGATTTCTAGATTACTTTTTTTGTTCGAAATGCCGACCACCATACAAAGGTGACAAGTTTCAGGAACTTAAAGAACCGGAGTGCTTGATTTAACCTTTATTAAATGCGAAAGCACTATTTCATGAGGTAAATCGGAAAACAACGAGATATCTGCCGGCAAGCCTCAACCATTGACCTTACCATAAAAAAGAAAGAAACTTCGGAGTGGATTCGAGCATAGAAATTTTTCGTGGTAAGCAATTGCGGAACTTCACAGTTATAGCCTTATTTCTTTAACATGGCATATATTACACTATAAATGTGCTGTATTCACATAAACTATTTAAAGAGTGTTTATGAAACGACACAGAATACTCTTAAATATAAAAGGTAACATTGCATTAGATGGGAAGTACGGCAGAAAACTTCACTAAGAGAGAGAGAAAGAGAGATAGTGTCACTGCGGTTGAAACTTGGTCTGTTGAAACTTGGTCTGTTGAAACTTGGTCAGTTGAATAATCCTATGAAAGAAATCAGGTTTCGTCGAAATAACATATTCACTGCGCCGATCCATTATTCTAGTCTTCCATAAACTATGCAGTCTATATATAAATAAGATTGGTTTGGTTTTGTGGGGTTTTAACGTCCCAAAGCGACTCACGCTATGAAAGACGCCGTCGTGGAGAACTCCAGAAATTCCGACCACCTGGGGTTCTTTAACGTGCACTTCCAGACAAACCACTAACGCATTTCCCTAGCTGTTAAAAAGCTTAAGGCGCCCCGAAAAACATATAGCGTGCTGCCACTGTGGTCCCCAGTCGCCGAATCTCCGCTCGTTTCCTGAAGCCCGATCTTTAACCTCGAACCGAAACCGAAACGAAATGTGATGTGGTTGCGCACATATATGCTTCTCATTTGGACAACTTTGCTCAACCGGCAGCATTTTTTTTTAAGTGTGCTTATCATCGTGTCCAGCAGGAATCCTAGATAATGCGGGCCTTTTACGCTTAGTGTCTCCCCTTGCTGTCGGTATGAAGTTTGCAACCCTCTGGGGCAAAGTTTGAATGAATTCAAGCCGCTGCTCCTCCCGCCTTTTCGGCAACCCGGAATAAAATGCACTGATGGGCAGAGAGGGGGCAAACGAAGGAAGACAGCGCACGCTACGTCGCCAAACCTAAGTACACGCTGCGCGACCGACCGGGAGTTGCGTGTGACAGTAGCAGGACGGCCGCCGTCGCCAAATGATGAAAAAAGAAAAAGAAAAAAAAAAAAACACTGTGCGCAATGTGCACCCAGAGTATACCGGGGGCCGGTGGAAATGCGCGGGGCCTGCGAGATTCCAAGGTGAAGGCCAAAGAAAAAAAATGAACAAGAACAAGCGTCGTCTACGCTACAGTTCGCATTTTTCCTGGCTTTTTTTTTTCTTTTTCATAAAATTCTGTTGCAATGAACAAAAGGAGTAGAAGGCACGCATAAAACGCTGCACCCGGCGAATGCAAGCTCGCTGAAACAATGCGTACGGTTACGGTCGGTTTGCTATTCTCTCGCGCGAATGCTTCTGCTGTCTGTGCGCTTCGTCAGTGTTCAGTAAAAACGCGCGAGGGGGAGCGCATTACAGAGCGGTCGCTGAATTCCATCCGAGGTGATGCTTTGCGACGAATGTCCTTCTCTGCAGTTCGTGCTGTTTTCAAAGCGGCGTGGAATGGGTCTTGAACGGCAAACAAATATATAAATCTCTTGTGCAGCGGAAACGCTGAGCGACGGAAGTACAGACTTTTTTTTGTCATGTTTCGCATTATTTTGCTTTTCATTACAATCGCTTGTCTTTTTATTTTTCCTCGAACAAGTCATTCGTACTATTCATCTTTGCCTCCACTTCGCTCCCCGCTGAGCAGCATCCTTTCGTATGACCTCTTTTTTGTCTAGTAGGGACCTTTTTCTACATCCTGGTCCTCGAAATGGCCGTGCGTCTGTAGCTCTTCTTGAGTACCACCGTGTCTTTGATGAGGACTAAGCAGGGAACAAGCATACAAAAAGTTGCCTTGGGGTCTTTATATAAGCCCTTAAACCTATGTTTTTTTTTCCTGATATAATTGTTTTGTACGAAAGATTAATTATTTATGATGTTCGGATGATCTCAACAAATTTGCAGTAAATGTTAGGTGCTGTATGAAGCTCAGTCAGCTGCATGAAATGCCAGAAGTGCGAATGAGCTGCTGATTAAAGGAACCTGGACGTCAATTCTTTACAGATGCGACAAGAGGTACGTTCACACAACCACTCAACTTTTACGAACTTGAAACATTTAGCAGAGCACAAAAGGGCAAAGTGCAAAGAAAATGTTCTAATTAACAGAAATTCTTGAATATGGCAAGACAAGGAATGTCCCCAGGCCACCACACCAACTACTTCAACATACATTTAAATAGGATGCAACTGCAGAACAACGAAAATGACATGATTAGAACAATAACAGTGAAAAAAAAAAAAAAAACACGAGGATAACACAAATTACAGAAAACGTGAGCCTTTAAATTGCTCACAAATGGGAAGCACAAAAATCACTGTTGTTGGCCAAGCTGGCACGTTGGTTTTTGGAAAAGGCTCGTCGCGATATTTAGGTGACCACAGCACTAGTTTGACGAGATTGATGGCAGTGCCGGCCTGTCCGTCGTGTGAACGTCTAAAGATTGCTTGTTCAAGCTGTATGATTTAATGTATAGCTCATAAGTGTTAGCGCATCTGGGAAAGAAGCAGCGAGGTTAGCTTGTGGGTGGTTGCGAGGTATATCCATCAAGCAATCAGCCTGAAGCCATGCAAATGTCGCAGGTGGCGCGTGCAGTCGGTGCGCTTGGGCCGCGGTATGACATTGTGTGCACTCACTAAGAAAGCTTTTAGCGACATAAGACTTATCAACCGATAACAGTAAGGTAGCGAAAGGCTATAACTTGGAGGCAACAAGCGCAGCATATCACAAAGCCGATTGGTATCTTCCCCGATACTGTAAGAAACCGCAGGGAGGCGCTACATAAAAATTTAATGCTCCGCGAGATTTAAATATCAAACGCACTGTCGTGTCGAAGTATAACGCATGAAATGTTTCTCGCAGAACACGGCTTCGAACCTCAGACCACGAAAGCGAACCTAAACGAAGCTTCGCGTTTTCGTGGAAAACCCCTGGTGTCTACTTGCTGCGCCGCCGCTGGAGCAGCGGATGAGTTAGGAAGTTTTCGAAGCCAGCGCGCGATGTGAAAGGGTTGACGCTCGACTCTGAATCTGACGAATCGACAAAGGAATCTGATCTGCAGTCCGAGCAGCGCATGCGCATTCCTGACGACACTTCAGCAGCAAAGTGAAAGTGCCGCGAGAGCCGTCGTCGTTACAGAATGCGCGCACCGGCCGGAACTATATGCACCGCGTTTTGTGGCGCCAGGAGCGGGCTCTAACTTGATCACCCTGTCAGGCTGTCACCGCTCGACGGCACTACTGGAAGAAAACGCAGCCATTGATGCCGAATGCGCTGTCCAATGTACTATGTGGGTAATAAACCGGTTTCATGTGTGCGTCAAGAGAGTTTTTTTATTAGATGCACACTCCTTTGCTAGTAAATTCCCAGCAAAGGAGTGTGCATCTAATAAAAAAGGACCAGGCACAGTAAAGAGCTTCCTGAAAAAAAAAAAAAGAAAAAATAAAACAGCGCGCACATAACAGAACATGAAAGATTGGGAAGATGTTCTTGTCCTGTTGTGTGTGCGCTGTTTTTTTTTTGTTTTTTTTTGTTTTTTTTGGCGCTGTATTAACTAGCTCAACTGTCGGCCTTAGTACATTAAGGAGCCAAGAAAAAGGAATGAAACAAAAGTCTAAGCCATGGAATGGAGGAGAATTTTCTTGACTTTTTTTTTTCGTGCTGGCATTAATCCGATCGTCCTAGTTTACTGTCCCTGACTCTTTCCTGCCAATCAAAGGAACGCCTAGCAATTTTCCAAACTGAGGTACAGATACCTTATAAGGCCACCGAAGTGAACATGAAGCAATTTATACATCACAACCACACGTCTAGGCAGTGGCAGATCAGATTACAAACAATGTCACGTTTTCGTATCTGTTATTTCGGGTCTTCTATTCATTGCGGTCGGCATGAGTTAATTACTTCTAGACAGGGGTCAAACCCATTGGAGAATGCAGTCTTTCACCTCTCTGGGGATGTGCTTAAATACGCTGTCACGCATTTCAGTGATGGAAAACGAAGCTTAGGAGAAGAGAAAAGCGTTGAATCAACGGGGGCACCACCTGTTGCTTCGTTCCTGGCATCGGTGGTGCCGTCACCCTCGACTGCGCGCTGTTACGTTTTCTGCCACCATTGGCAGCGGCCTCGACCTCCGTGGAGGGCAGGCCTCAAACGTCACTCTCCGAGGACGGAAAGGTCAGCGCCTTGTTTTGCTCCCCGTCCGGACGCGTGCGTGCAAGATCGTACAGTGAGTGCCTCACAAGACCGTCATGGTGTGAACGGGAACGGATGCCCATCCCTTTTCTCTGAAGCACGCGGAGAAGTAGGCTAGGAGCGGCGGCTAGGACCAAGCTAGTTGGGGGCAGGGGAGCCGAGGTCGGTTTCATCGAACTATTCCTGATGCGGAGGCGTTAAATGCTGCTGCTGCAGGGGCGCGAGCGTTGGCGAGCACAACTTTTTCAAGGTAGGTTCGCTGTACTGCTTGTGCTGCTTTTCGGTGATGCCGACGAGACTGGCAGCCCCCTACAAAAACTTGTGCTGCACCCCTGCGTTGACGTGTCGTACGAGCACCTCCGAATGCGTGTAGACGCCCACCTGCGGTCGCCTAGAGCCGCTGCCTACAGTTTGCGAGACTTAAAATCACACTTCGGCTGCTCTCTTCGACTCTTACTCGCCTGCTTTTCCACTTGTGTTGTGTGAGCTCATCCAAGAGGTTTTTCTTTTTCTCCTGAATATCGTGCAGGTATGAGTTTTCAGCGAATTGACTAATTGTTTAACGCTGGTCCTGTGCAAGTATTTCTTAATACCTCCTCTTGTAGACATGCCCGGGTACGTCATAATAGTTAGATGAGTTGAAAAACGAGCATTGCAATCTTGTAATCAACGCAGTCTTGACCCAGTGCGGCGTTCGCCCAGTGGCATGACACGTTAGCTCGCATAAGTAGCGAAGTTTGTGTGAAATAGAGAAACATATGGTGAGCCAGACATCAGTCTAGATAGCGTTACGGATAGAGATACCTTGGCTGTTCGGTGGTAACCATGCACGGATGAGAAAGCCATAGCTTTAAGGGAGTCCCTGTTCAGGTAAGCCAGGGCAGCAGACGGAACTGCTTCCCGTGTTTGCTGTCAGAGCATACACAGCATACGGGCATTTCTTATCTGGGTCATTTAGAAACCAGTTTCTGCGTTTCTGCACGATGCTGACGCTTTGATGGAAAATGTGAAAGCGCAGTGTGAAATTTGGGTCGACTGGTATGTGCACTTTGATGCGATTATCCAAATCATTTGCTTTTAGCGTGAGTTTGAAATTTGACTTTTCCTAGGGATCAATCTTCGGGTAATCAGGTTAAGACTGCGCATCTTTCCGCCTATTTATTTTAGAGCCATGGGACGGAAAACGTCGCCTTCGTAGTGTACTTCGAACCTTGCACACCCAAGACTGAGGAGCAGCTTTTTATCAGTCAGCATTTCGTCGTTTTGGTAGCAGAAACAGCCTGCGTGCCAGGCATTTGCGTCACAGGGCACGAAGAACGTGTCGCACTTTACTGCTCTTCTATGGTAGCGTATGTAGATACCACCACCGAGCAAGAGGCTCTGTATTAAGTGACCTGACATAAAGCAGGTCTTCAACGCTGTACTCATAGCGAGAGACGGCACTGTACACGGAAGTCGGTGAGAAGCATAATTGGTGGGGAGGTGTGGAAATGATCAAAGCGCTCATCACCTGCCTATTGTTCTCGTTGGCTACAGAAAAACATGCCAGGTGCAAAAATATGTTCCGTTCGATTTCCACGAACGCAGCTGAACCTAAACTTGTTTGCTGACTGCCGTTCTGAACGTTAGTTTAAATAAAATAACCTGAAAGTCTTTTTAAGGTGCATAAATATGCGCTAGCTGATTTACTTGCCTCTTATTATCTTAAGCATGTATCCAGTCATGGTACCCGACGAAAGGATGAATTTTCGGCGTTATGTGCCTTAGCTCTTTTATTATTCCGATTGGCCGTCTCTTTTACCACAAAGAATGGCCTATTCGCTTCGTCTAGGCCAGGATATAAAAAGTTCTTTTTTTTTCTTATATTATTCTTACATCGTAGTCTAGACTATATTTTACTGACGCATGCTTTACGGGTGAGCAGATTAAATAAGTGTGCGACAAATGGAATGCGGTAAAATGAGGAGTTCGGATATTTAACAGAGATAAGGAGAACCAAGAGGGTTCTACTTAAGTTGAGGATACCTCAGAGGGCTATGGAACGAAAAATGGTAGGGGTAACATTAAGAGATAGGAAGCGTGCAAACTGGGTCAGAGAAATAACTCAAGTTACTGACGTTTTAGTGGAAATTAAAAAGAAGAAATGGGCATGGGCAGGACATGTAGGGCGAAGAGATGATAACCGATGGTCGCTTAGGGGAACAAATTGGATTCCAAGGGAAAGAAAGCCTAGCAGGGGGCGGCAAAAAGTTAGGTTAAGAAGTT
The DNA here is from genome assembly GCF_055883805.1 of Amblyomma maculatum. Lineage (NCBI taxonomy): Eukaryota > Metazoa > Arthropoda > Arachnida > Ixodida > Ixodidae > Amblyomma > Amblyomma maculatum. The sequence continues at coordinate 53,347,771 of NC_139349.1, read as the reverse complement.
CGCAGGGGGTCAAGTGGATGCAGCTAGCACAGCACCGGGTTAATTGGAGAAATATGGGAGAGGCCTTCGCCCTGCAGTATATAGGTATAGTCAGGCTGATGATGGTGATGATGATGAAGGAGCGCTGCTGGCGCATTACGCCACCAAGAGGAAATTTCCATCAGAGGCATTTGTCCTGGTGAAAGTTGATTGCTGAGGATACAAAGAGAGCCTAGTGATAATATTTTTGTACTCCGGCGCAGCAATTTGGGCGAGTAATGGCCTTTGACTATTTATAATCACTCACTCAATACACATTTATTTCTGAGATCACTTCACACAGAGTTTTCATTTTTTTACGCGTATCCCCTTGCAACCAGTTTTGTCCATCACGAAATTCAGTACACTTACCTTTAAAATCTAACTGTATTGTGCGGCCACAATTACTGCCTAATCGTTTTGATCACTCTTCCTTCTGGATGTCCGTAAGTCATTGAAACTCGCTTTGTTTGTTTGTTTTGAAGCACCACGGAGAAGCGCAAAAGTTGACTAGGACAAACACAACCGAGCTGCGATGACGACAAAGCTGTCGAAGCTAGAGTTCGCTCCTAAAAACGCTCCAAGATGTGTGTATTCTGTTTAAGGAGTGTTTTCTGCTTGACTTTAATGAAATTGTTTTCCAATTTACATCGTCAGGAAAACTCTTCAGCGAAAAGTCACATTTTACTTGGCAAGTACTCAGGATAAAGCAAACAACCACAAAACTGCAATTTTATGACACGAGACTAAATTTTGAGCATGGTATTATTGGCGCCAAATATAATTCGTTTATTACGTGTGCGAGCCACTTCCGAAAATTTCTCAATAAAGTTAGTTGAAGATAAAATAATAAACATTTGCATGAACAAACTTAATTTCCACCGCGACTGACACAATTATAGCACCGAATAAGAAGTGTCCTCTTTACTAGTAACCTATTATGTACTATATTTCGCTCCGTCCCTCTCAAAATGACGATACTGTTGTTGACAACGGCTGACCAAGCTACGAGGTAGCAGAATGTACCGTCTTTGCCAAAAGTAAACAGGCTGCATATTTTGCTTATTGTTTGAATTCTAAATTCAACATGGAATCCCGTAGTATCAAAACTTGTTAAAAATTGATGGACAGAAGCTCGCCTTTACTTTGCATATGTTTAGAGCTTCAGAAGTTGTACGAATTATCTACTACCAGACTGAGAAGCGGGGCACGCAGCCTGGTTACTTTTGGCAAAGACGGTACATGACGTGTCGCAATACCGCTTGCACTTCGAATCAAGCGCCGTAGCCACTGCAACGCGCCATCACCGGACGTCGCGTCTGTGCCTACTTTATTGCGCGTCTCTCGCGTTCCGCTTCGGTTTCGTACGGAAAAAGCTTCGGAATTCTTCACGCTGCAGAGCTTTAGTAAAAATTAATTTGTCTTCGTTCCAAAAAAAAAAATCATATGGCATCGCCTTGTTTACGGCTTCGAACTTGCGCTTCAGACTAACCAGCGAATTGCAATAATTAAAATGTTAATAGTTTTTGTTAATTACCTCTATAATTAGAATAAATGTGTAGCAGATTTTGTCCACTGTGGTTAAGAGATTTCGCTGCAAATATTCTGTTCGAGTTTTAACTCGTTATTTTGAAGAATATCTTAGCGTTCGCTGAAACTGCCGGTATATGGCCATTGACTGTTTATTATAACTTACGTTTCTCGTTCGGTTGTGAACAGCCAATTTCAAAGTAGTATCAATCAGATCTTTAGGTATACTGGCACACGCACTGCAGAAAATGCGGCGTCGGCATTGTCGGCGTTGTAGGTGCCAGTGTTGTGTGTGAAAAGCCACGCGCATGGCTCTAGCCGGTAGTGGTTGGCAAGCGACATTGATGTCTATTGACTGGTCATCAGGTTGTCTGACACTAGGAGACCGCATAACATGGCCTAATTGAAAGGCACTGCCAGCTCTGGCTCCGCCACTAAGAGATAAGGGTGAGGTCTGACACCAAAGCCTTTAAGGCCCTTGGTTTCCATGTTAAACACTCTGTCTTATAGGCCACGCAAGCACGTTCGTAGATTGACTAAGGAGAGGATTTATAATTATGTCGGGTGTTCTTTCACATAATGTGTTATCTACGACTGTACACTTATCAGTGTTGATGGGACAATACAGGCACTTATAAAGGCTACTGCTTATAAAGGCTACTGATTGATCGAGTACCAAGGTGCACGTTACGAGAACGAGGGAGGCGGCAAACGGGAACAATTAATGCTGTCCTGTCATCCTTAAATGCGGAGCTTAAAGGTCCCGCTTTTTTTTTTTTTTTCGGTTGCCTCTCACCCTAACGCCTACGCTGTTTGCTCTGGATTTCTATTGCTTTTAACAGTGCTCTCGTTTCTTCTCCACAGGGCCCAGAGCCAGCTATGGCACCGGTCAACAGAAGACGGACAATTGCAGCAGTGTTGCTGTGCTTGATTGCCGAGGTAGGTGTGTCTGACGTTTGGGTTTAAAGCCAGCGTATTCATGTGGAAAATGTGACAACAGGTGGACCATGAAACCGACGCGCTGGCAATGAATCGGAAAAGCGCTATGCCGGGCTATATTTAAGTAAATTTCACGAATACCACAAGACGCGCTCATTGGGCACAGTCGCTTTTAATCCTCACTAGAGAAGCTCGCTACCATATTTTTCACATAGTGACAACTGTGAGGCATGCCTCGGAAGCTGCCTGTTACTCCTACCGGGTGTGGCATCGAGCACTTTGATACAACACTTTTTTTTTTTTTTTCAGTTTTGTGCCAAACATTATATTATTGCGTACTATAGAATACGTAATGTTAATTTCTGAATGCTGCCAAAGGCGCTTGCTCAAAACTTTTCTTCTTGAAATGAAACCTTCCTAGCAGCTGAGTTGCACCTGCTTAAATAAAATCGCTAATATGGGACCACAGTGCACGCTTCTCTTCTGGGCAGTTCTATTCGATGAGTTTCGTGCGGTCAGTAAGGAGCGTTTTCGGACTGCGAAAAACGAAAACGTTTTCGGGGCCTTGAGACCAAGTTCAGAGCGTGTGCACTGCATTTGCGTGGGTATTTATTTATTTATTTATTTATTTATTTATTTATTTATTTATTTATTTATTTATTTATTTATTTATTTATTTATTTATTTATTTATTTATTTATTTATTTATTTATTTATTTATTTATTTATTTAAAGGTCCCATTCAAGGGGTATTACATGACAGAGTGGATATAGGTTCACATAAAATTTTCAGTTGATGATCTGAAGGATGATGATTCGGCATGAAGTACGACGGTGTATGGCAAGTCTTTGCAATACTTTGCGGTACGAAAAAAAAAAAAAAAGTGATGACAGAGGCGCAGCTGCTCGGAGAGAGGGACGGTAACGGTGTTCTCGTGATTTGTGTGGCTGGAAGTATGGTAGGCAGGACTGATAACAAACTTGAGCAGGGTATGATGATATATCTCTCGAAAACGGCAGTCTTGCGATGCTACGACGAATTGCTAAGTTTGTAAGAAGATCATTCCGTTTTAGTTCGGTGACACATTTAGGAGTAGGCCGAGTAGATGAATCTTGCTGCATCGTTTGGTTTGCTTCGGAGACGTTAGTAAGGTTACTTTGGTAAGAGTCGCAAACAGCGCCCTTATATTAGTTGGTTTATTGGGTTTTACATCTCAAAGCAATTGAGGCTATGAGAGACACCGTAGTGAAATGCTCCGCTATTTTTGACCAGCTGGGGTTCTTTAACGTGCACTAACATTGCACAGCACGCGGGCGCCTTGCTTTTCTCCTCCATAGAAAAGCGGCCACGCGCGGCTGGCATTGGATCCATCTAGCGATTGTATGTTATATTATCTGCCGAATAAGCGCTAAGTAAGCTATTAACTTCACTGATGGATGTGCTAGGTGCACGGTTCGCCAAAAATAACCAAGTACACGATTGGCTTCGTTAGTATAATCTGCATTTTTTCTTAGATTCAGGTGGAGCTTTTTGAGCTCCAAGTGGTCTGTCTACAATGCAAGATAGTTTACTTTCCACTTTACTACGTGGGTATGACGGCCCGTGACTCTTGCATCTGGCACTAGATTTCTTAGCTTCCCGATAATGTAAAAAAAAAAAAAAAACCTTCAACTGAATATCGAAACATTGAAGGGAAAAAAAGAAACAATGAGCAACTTCCCACTAAGAAGCAAAACTGTGACGTAACGCTCAGCGAAGAAACAATAAGGTTGATTTTCTCCATATTGCGGTATACAGCATGAGGGTGTCAACAGTGACATCATGAAAAAGCCGCGGACACGCGTTGTTAACGTATGTATGCCTTACAATGGCTTGCAGGATGTATAATATGGAGTCGTCGCATAGAGAAGCAACAAACCGACAGAAAAATTCTACTTTTAAACTGTGTAGCAATTAAACTGTGACGTATAGAACTTCTTAAATGACAAATACAAAGATAAAGATCGCTCAGTACTGAGGAAGGCAAGTTATATAATCATGTTAAGCGAAACTTTAGCAGGGGCTTCAATAACTATTTCTTTAGCCAATGTTGTGTTGGAACCGTTGAAAAAACTTATGTAAATACGTTTTCGTAGAGGTCGGCGGCAGGGCCCTCGTCTTCCAACCGGCTGGAAGAACTGGAGCGGCCCTTTTTCAACATTGCTCACATGGTGAACTCAATCAAAGAAGTGGACCAGTACCTGCGGTTGGGTGCCAACGCCATCGAGGCCGATGTCACTTTCCAGAGCGACGGCACGGCCAAGCAGACCTTCCACGGGAGCCCCTGCGACTGCTTCCGGAACTGCTACATGCGCGAGAACATTGTGGACTACCTCGAGTACATTCGAAAGGTCACCGGCACAGGCAAGTCCGCGTCCTTTCATTGCGCAGCGCGCTGTACAGGACAGACCCACGATACGCTGCTCATCCCTGCTTGCGCTGCTCTGCACTAATACATAGCCCCGATGTTGTGATTCGGGTCTGGAGGTCAAGGATTCCCCACAGCGGAGCCATGAGGAGCCGAAACGACTGAGCAGGAGAAACCAAGGACAAGAGCCAAAGAGAGCATTTATATACAACTGTTTACACATCGAAGTGTGTATACAAGTTCAAGGAAGAAAATGGAGCTCCCGTTGTAGACAATTTCCATCGTACGATAATTAAGTACGGTCGGTTATTCGCAGTTCCCTAGCTGGGGAAGTGAAGCCCATTCTGTGCAGTTCAATCAGTGGGACATAAGCGATCACTCCATGTGCCACCCACTGCCGAAGGCTGTGCTTGAACCTCCTTGCTCATATCTTTCACCTTCCTCCCTTCTCTGTTTAGGTGTCAACAGAACAAGTGTGACAGATACTGCGCCTTTTCTTTCCCGTGAACCTATTATTATTAACCTCCCCGCGCACCTTCCGGTGGCGATGGCGATCCTGTGCAGCTAGTTTGCTGTGGAGGTTCAGCTCTAGACTCGAATCACATCAACTGGTGGCGCTCCCTTTTTTTCCGTCATCTTGTTCATACCTCAATATGTAGAAAGATGTATATAAACGCTTTCCTTGACTCTACTGGCTGCGCTGCTCCTGCTTTGCCATCGTGACTCCTCATGGCCCCGCTGTGGTGAAGCCTTGATCCCCCAGACCCGAATCACAACACCGGCAACGCGTGTTGCTCCCCTGGCTGCTCCAAATTAGCGTATTGCCTGTTGCCTTGTACTGTTAAAGCCTGCTTTGTCAAAATATGCCCTATGACATTTGAACAAGCCCCGCCGGGGTGGTGCAGTGGTAAGACGCCCGACTACTGTGCCGGAGTTCCCGGGTTCGAACCCGACCGCGGCGGCTGCGTTTCGATGGAGGCGAAACGAAGTGGCGTCCGTGTGCTGTGCGATGTCAGCGCACGTTAAAGATCCCCAGGTGGTCGAAATTACTCCGTAGCCCTCCACTACGGCTCCTCTTTCTCTCTTTCCACTTTCATTCCCACCTTCCTCCCTTCCCTTACGGCGCGGTTCGGGTGTCCACAGAGCAAGTGTGACAGTTACTGCGCCTTTCCCTTCCTGTGAACCAATTTAACATTTGAACAAGGGTAGAGGGGGGGGGGGGGGGAGCCTCAGTTCGCAGGCCGAGCCAACGTTTCGACAAGTGGACTTGTCGAAGACAAGTCCACTTGTCGAAACGTTGGCTCGACCTGTGAACTGAGGCTTCCCCTCATCTATCCTTGTTCAGTGCTCCTTCATACCGTGTGAGCCATCTTCTTCCTCTCGTTCTACCTGAAATATGTAGGTGAGCTTCGTTCTTACCAGTTTAAACTGGGAAACTATTATGCCCACAGATGTCTCATTTTCGTGCTATTTTGTATTCCAACATTGAGCTTTTGGTTTTTTTCTTTGCTTCGGTTTTCGGTGTAGTAAAGAATATCATGTTGCCGAAATTAATCAGCTCTGAGGCTGAATTTTCAATGAAGGCGATACTGAGTAAGGGGCCAGTGGGAATTAGTTTGCAATGATGGGTGTGCTGTGAAACAAAATTCGCGTGATGCAATAATGAATTGATTGTTGCTGACTTCTATACTTTTATCTTCAAAGCGGATGCCAAGTACAAGAATAGGGTGGCCCTGCTGTTCTTGGACTTGAAGGTGAGCGACCTACCACCTCCAAGCAAGCTTAAAGCAGGCAAAGACATCTCCAAGAAGTTGCTGGAGCACCTTTGGTACAATGGTGAGTAGCATATGTAGTATACTCTCTTAATCTCGTTCCACATAGGTTTCAGTAAGAAGTGGAACTTTAAAAAAAGTTCCGCTTAATAAGTGGAATTTTTTTAAAAAGTTCCACTTATAAGCGGAACATATGTGGAACCAGATTAAGAGTGTAGAGGCGTAACTGCGAGACTCGATAATGTTAGTTGAACGGTTGCTGTTAACACGCATCTAGACGTTAACAGGAAATTAAGCGCACTAGTTACAACACACAAAGTACAAGTGAGAGAGTAGCGTTCTTTTATCATTTGATAGTATAGTACGTTCGTGAGTGCCACCTCAAGCACTGCCGGGCATCCTCTAACTCTTCTGACATGATTAACAGCATCTGCAAAATACCGTATGCAATTCCAGGTTTTGATATCTCCTTGCATATACAACACCAAAAGCAAGTGCACGACAGTCGTTTTGACCGTTGCAAAGTGTTGTCAGATCAATGTCTGTTATTTAGCAGCGCCGTCTTATGTCATCGCTGTATGTTTCCTTAAAGCTAGCGGACGCAGTACACATTTTGTTCGACCACAGGTGCGAACATTAAGGGCTTAAACATAATGAAGTTCTATAAAATAAAGAGGCAAATCAAAGCATGACGTTTGTATAACATGTACGAAGGGCGCACAACGCACCATTTATTTAAGCCTTTGATTACCAATAGTATTTCCTTGCGAGTCGTACATAACGACATAGATTAGTTGGCTATTAGGATATGAACCTGCTTGCACGAGCCACACCAGTGAAGACGTGAAGCATGTTAAATAATATGGATGACTAAACGTGCATACGCCAGAATGACTGAAAATGGTACAAAATGCAGTGGGAGTCATTTCACAAATTTATTGCGAACGCTGACGCGCAGAAGAGTATTGCCAGTATCACCTTAGGCAACAGTTCTGAATAATCGCTCTAACAATAGCCATTCGGGAGGCGACCATACATCTGGCGTCCTACCGTCAGCTTTGTGAATGTCGGCTAAAAAGCGTGAATGAGACTTAATACCGATGTGGCAGAAGCGCTTACAGCCCCTTTAAATGGGCAGTCAATAGCCTTAAATGCGTGTTATGCGTTGTTTGTCATAATATAAAAGATTATTGCGTGGCTTTCGCTTTAAAATATCATTAGGTTAGTGATTGTTACTCATATCAAACTTCAGAAATACCTGGGCATATCTGAAGTTTGTACGCCTGACAGTCAAATGAGTCGAATTTCCGCAGATCAAAAATATAAACTGGAAAGTTCAGTCCTCATTTACAACCCAAATAATTTACTGCGAACCTTGTTGCATGTTTGAATACTTAGATAAACATGGTCATTTCTCGAATAGTGTAAACCGAGAACAAAACAAAAAAAAGATGACAGAAGAACGTTTCTGTCAAAGGCAAGAAAGCTACAAAAAAAGAAATGCGGTGTATTTTTGATCTCGCTCTTTTTTTACGTGTTTGCATTTCCGCGATGCATGCTGTTTGTACCCGCTGACCTCGCATTAACTAGCAATGGTGCACATGTAGACTTGTAAAAATAATTGACGCATTTTAATTAAAAACAGATTTTTCGTTCCTATCAAAACTACATTCCTGGTTCTTGTGGAAAAAGGGCGTTCTGCCACATAGCGCTTTCGTGTTGTCAAGAAGCAAACTTTAGCAGACAAGACTGCGAGTCTGTTGTTAGTAGCTGTTAACCGAGTTCCAAAGTGAGCGTCAGGAGTTTGATCAAACCATCACGTAATGATACAGGTCGAGTGATGCTGCCACAAAATAACATCAAGACCAATGACCAATTTCTCCTTGACTTGTCGCGTGTTCATTGTGTCAAGTTTGCACCGACACTTCTTTTTGTGGTTCTAATTTTCCGCGAAGAAACAGCCTTCACGTAATAGTCAAACTATGGCGATCTATATAGTGTCGCATCACACGAATAAATTAAAATATATTTTTTACCTGCTGTTCAAAAAGCTTTTCTTGGCTGATTTATAAAATGGCTTTGCTGCCTAACTTTCTTGTTCTGCGGCGAAGCCAAATTTGTCTATATTCATGGACCGTGGCTGTCGTATTGCATTTCACTAACACAGGGATAGAAACAGGCTATATCTTTTTGTAGCAGGCCCAGGAGTAACAAAAGGCTTGTTTTGGAGCAGCATTGGAGCCGAAAAAGTCCAATTTCAGAGCATGTTTAGAACAATTTATGGGCTTTTTCGAAGTACTTTGGAGCAGGCTGACGCGTTAAATGCTACTCAGCGCATATTTTTGTTTACAGCTACAGTAAGTTGTATTTATTTTGGCCTCCAATAGTGCAGACAAAACGTTCAAGTTAACCTAAATTTTGAATTATCAAATAGGATCGGAAAATTTGCCGAAAACAGTTTGCACTAAAGTAATTTTATGTGACGAACACCTTCATGACAGTGCCTGCGGTTAAGATAAACTCTAGGTGAAAACGGCAATTTTCTCGGTTTCATCAAGCGCTTTGCTTTGCGCACACTGTCAGCAAGGTTGGAGGATTGATCGAAAATCGTAAAAGCCTCCTTACCCTTTTCACAGTGCGACTCAGTAGTATTGATGCCTCTGCACAAAACGAAGAAGGAAGAAGAAGTGGAGGTTTCCGAACGTCTGAAGCTAGCGCTCTTCCACTTTTCTGGATTTTATATCGCTGTGAACTATTTGTGATCTCGACATCCTTCGGGATGGCGGGCGCGCGACCCTTGCGCCCACCCGCCACCATCGAACAGTCTACAGCGTACTCGACGGGTCACCTTGACGTCGCGGACGTGGAGCTTCCAGACTCGGCAGATGACTCCACCGTGACTGAGATGGATTCCGACAACAGCTACACGCCTGTACAGTCGCGCCGCCTGAAAAGGAAGCTGCGCCGAACATCAGTAATGAGTGAGACACCAAAGAAGAATGCTGAAAAGCAAGGGATCTTTTCCGTGGCCTTCGTACCAACAACGGCAACGGCGAATCTGAATGTGATAAACAGACAGCACCTGACGCAGTTTTTCGACCAGCTGGTTCCTGGTGAAGTTGACGAAGTCAGAATTAATCCCTGGAAGAATGTCCTGACCGTGGATGTCAAATCCCAGGCTACAGTGGACAAGCTGAAAGGAATTGGTGCGCTAGGCAACATGCCGGTCCGTTCCTTTCTTGCACATGGGAAAAAGACTACTGCAGGTGTAATCAGCGACGTTGACCCCGAGATAAGTGAAAGCGATCTCTGCACGCTGATCAAATCTACGGCGCGCATTGTGGATGTTCATCGATTCGGCCGCTCAAAGTGCATTAAATTAGTCTTTGAAACTGAATCCCTCCCATCACACGTTAAAGTGGGCTATGTGAGACACCCAGTTCGGATGTATGTTCCAAGACCTGTGCAGTGCCACAAATGCCACAAGATCGGACATGTGAGCGCCGTTTGTCGAAACGAGGTCTCCTGCCGTCGATGCGGCGGTACGCATCCTCATGAAGCATGCGAGACGGAGACTGTCAAGTGTGCGAACTGCTCGGGTGCCCATGAATCGACGGCTAAGGACTGCCCTAAAATTCGGGATGAAAAACGTATACTAAAAAAGATGGTGAGAGATAACTCGACTCATCAAGAAGCGGCCGCGGCTATTCGTCGTCGCAAGCACCGTTCCCGACGCCGACACAAGGAATCGGAAGGCAAGCCTAGCCTGGATAAGTCAACTTCAGAGTTAACGTCAGCTCAGGTGCCACAACAGATTGAGTCTAATCCCGCTAAGAGTACTCTTGCTGTAATGTCGCAGACAGTGTCACAGGCCAAGGATCCGACAGAGGCTGTTGTATTACCTACCGCCTCTGATGCTGAGTGGCCAGCTCTACCATCAAAGGCCAACGCCAGGCATAATCCCAGTTTGGTTGCCACACGTACTGAAAATTCCGACAACCCCGACAGCCAGCAGGTAAAAGAAATGCTGAAACAGCTGGTTCGTTCAATGCGGGTGCTGCTCTCCAGCATCAACACACAAACAGCAAAGTTTGCTGTTCAGTTTTTGGACGCATTTGAGCCGCTCTTGGCGGCATTGCAATAATTCACAATGGCGCAACAAACTAACCCCACCTCTGTGACGATGCACTTGCGCCGCAGTGTTGTGATGCAATGGAATGCTCGAGGCCTGCGTGGTCGGCTGAGTGACTTCCGACAGCGGGTACAGAAGTACCGCTTTCCTGTGATTGTGATCTGTGAGCCCAACATGCCGGCTGCTTTCCGCCTTTCTGGATATGTTCTGCTATGGTCTAGAGAAGCTAACGAAACAAGCAAAGTGCTGGTATGTGTACGCCAAGACATTGCGCACGTCCGCCATGCTCTGCAGCCCCACAACACGAACCACTACATTTGTTTGACGTTAACCCTGAAAGGACGAGTATGTTCTGTAATTGGCGCTTATATTCCACCGAGAGATGGCTTGGACAAATCATATCTATTTTCAATAATCCAGTGTTGTGCAGCTCCTCGTATTATTGTGGGGGACTTTAATGCTCACCACCCTCAGTGGGGTAGTGCAATAATGAGCAATAGAGGAAGAGACCTGGCAGACTTTATGCATACGCAAGATCTCGTCAATATAAACGACGGCTCACCGACGTTTCTACGCGGAACAACCTACAGCAGCTGCTTGGATGTGGCGTTTGTTTCCAGAAACCTCCATCCCTCCGTTTCTTGGTGTAGTGATGTGGAAACACATGGCAGTGATCACATACCAACGTACATATGCATCAAGTGGTTTGCACCTGCCACTTCACCTCGTGTGCAATACACAGACTGGCCCGCCTTTAGGGCAGCGGTGGAGACTTCCAGCGTGCACCTCCAGTCACCATCTCAAATAGAAGGACTCATTACTTCCTCTCTCAGTGAGAACACTTGCTATGTTAGTGTGCCGGTGTCAGTGTCCAGCATCGACGTGGAATTCGAGCGGCTTCGCGCGATCCGTCGGCGGGCTGAAAGGAAGTACAGAAGAACGAAATCCGCGCAAGATCTCGCACTTTCTCGCCGAGCTAAACGACAAGTTTTGCGTCACCTGGAGAGGTTAGGACGACAACGTTGGAGACAGTTCTGCTCATCACTGGATCCCCGTAAGCCCCTGTCGCGTATCTGGCATGTTGCGAGAAGCTTGCGCACACCTCCACAAGAAAGGCACCCTTTTCGTGCCCTGGCCCTTTACCAACGCCGCAATGAAGTTGACGTAGCTGAAGATTTTTGTAAAATGGTTGTGGGCACAAACCAGGCACAGTTACCAATTTCAGAGGTTTTTGCACCACCTTCGCCGAATGATCAATACGACGTGCCCTTTACAATAGCTGAATTAGACGCCGCTCTTGCTTCTTGTCGGCATTCATCTGCACCTGGTCCTGACGGGATTACATATTCAACCTTATCGAACCTAGGCAAGGATGGTAGAACTGCACTACTTAATTACTTCAATGATATATGGGCTTCTAGTACTGTTCCTGAACACTGGAAAATTAGCCGCCTGGTTGCTCTTTTGAAGCCTGGAAAGCCTCCTCTCGAACTTACCTCATACCGGCCAGTTGCCCTAGCAAGCTGTGTTGGAAAAGTTATGGAGCGCATGGTGCTGGCAAGACTTGAGTGGTATCTAGAGAGTAATGATCTTTATCCGAATATGATGACTGGATTTCGCCGCGGACGCTCTTCCATTGACAGCGTCATCGACCTTGTGGCGACAGTAGAACACGAAAAGCGTCACCGTCGACTAGTAGCTGCTGCATTTTTAGATATAAAGGGAGCTTACGACAACGTCCTCCATGAAGCTATTCTTGATGGACTTGACGACGTGGGAGTTGGTGGCCGACTGTACTTGTGGATTGTAAGCTATCTCAGCGGCCGCTCTGTTTACATGACTACGCCTGAAGGAGATACTACCCACTTTCAGGTCGGTCGTGGAGTTCCACAGGGAGGAGTTCTCAGCCCAACTTTATTTAACGTTGCGCTAATTGGCCTGGTGAGTGAACTGCCAACTAACATCCACATCAGTGCATATGCTGACGACATCTGCATCTGGGCCTCTGGTTCGACGCGCCCACAACTACGTGCGAGACTGCAACGAGCTGTGTCATCAACATCGATGTACTTACGGCGTCAAGGTTTATTTTTAGCGGCAGAAAAGTGTGCAGTGATAGCGTTTACGGGAAAATGTGTCAGCCGCTACCCGATTACCCTTCATGGAGTCGTAATACCATACGTCTCCAGGCACAGATTCCTGGGAGTAATTATTGACCACCGACTATCTTGGTCGAAACATATTGCTATGGTTAAGAAGAGGCTAATTAATTTTTGCCATGTGCTTCGTTACATAGCTGGCATCAAATGGGGTCCAACTGAGCGCTCCTTAATACGGCTTTACGAGGCTCTGTTTGTTGGCTACATCCGGTACAGTCTCCCAGTACTTTCTAGTATGAACATTTCCTGCTTGCGGACTTTAGAGAGCGTGCAAGCGCAGGCACTGAAAATATGTCTTGGACTGCCCAGATGCACCTCTAACAAAGGCACAATTGAAGAGGCACACGCTCGCCCAATGTCCATATACTTGTCACACGAACCACTTCGTATATATTTACGAGCACTTACAAGACACCGTTTTCACCCACTCAGCAAGATTCTGGATGAGAGGCCGGACTGCAGTTTTACAACTGCACTCCGCTGCCATCAGTCGCAAGTACCGACAGGATATGCCCTCCCATATCGTCCCACCCAACCACCATGGACGATGGATAAACCTTTGGTGCACCTTCGTGTTCCCGGAATACTAAAAAAATCTATGGTACCAGTTAGTGGACTCAAACAACTTACTCTGGCACACATCTGGTCAGAATATCCCAGTTATATTCACGTATACACCGATGGATCTGTGTCAGCACAGGCATCCGCTGCAGCTGTGGTCATACCAGCTCAGAAAACGACTCTGCATTTCCTTTTGGGACATACCTCTACATCAACCGCTGCCGAACTTGTAGCCATTCGGGAATCTATTCGCTATATATGTGGGGAACCACCTCAAAAATGGTGTATATTCACGGACTCGAAGACTGCATTACAAATTTTGGAAAACTTCTTACGCCACACTGCCTATCAGTCCCTGGCACTAAACATTACGGAGCTCATCACATCTGCCCAGCTGCAAGGCCACATGATAATGTTTCAATGGATTCCTGCCCACTGCGGCCTCCATGGGAATGAGCAGGCCGATGTTGAAGCGAAAAGCGCTCTCATCAATGGCTTCCAAACAGCTGTGCCTTTTTCAAGAGCGGATACGACGTGTCTTCTAAAGAGTTGTATGAATATTGCTACAGCGACTTACTGGGCTCAACCAGACGCCCGACACATGCGTCTAAGAAAGCTTGATCGAACATTTAAATTTACTGTTCCGCGTGATATTCCGCGTCATCAGGCATGCTTACTACATAGACTTCGTTTAAACGTGGCTTTCACGCGCAAGTACTTACATTTAATTGGACAGATGGACTCACCGGAATGTTTAACTTGTGGCATCCCAGAGACTGTGGACCATGTATTATTGGTATGCCCAGAGTATGCGAACGAAAGAAATGTGCTAGCTGCTTCCTTGAAGCGTTTAGACAAGAGGCCTCTGTCGGAGGAACTGCTGCTGGGCGCTTGGCAGGACAAGGGGAAGGGCATCCAGGCAGTGCGCGCTCTTTGCCGTTATTTGAGCGCCAGTGGACTTGATTCACGTTTGTAAAGCAAGCTGCTGTGTCTGTATATATATTTCATATGCCTTCTCCCACATCGTCACCCATCATGACCTTCTTTCTTCTCTCCTTCCCCTTCCCCAGCGCAGAGTAGCAGGCCAGATTTGAATTATTCGGGCCAACCTCTCTGCCTTTTCCTATCAATAAATCCATGTATGTATGTATCTGCACAAAACGGCCCATCGTGTTTTAAGCATGCTTCACTGCAAAGTCGCAGGGTGAAGCATTGCGGCGAAGCGCGCAGTTCGGTGAAACCGCGCGTGACCAGCTGGAATCAAATTGTGGATGTACGCGAGGGATGTAGAACTAAGTGACGCCATCCCAAAACAAAACCAAACAGTAGTGACGCCCCAAGCAGCATCCGGTACACGCGCCCGCTCCCAGCCGCGAAATGATACATGAAGTAAAAGAAAATCAAAAACTAAGCGATTGAGCTTTGCTTTGTTTCGAAAATGGCGAACTTCAGACCGTCATACCTGCCACAGCGCGCACAATGTGCGCGGGCACAACTATTGCATGCAACTCAGGTTAGGGGAGGCCTATTTCGGCGATCGCTGGCGGCCCGTTTCGTACCTAACGTGTTGCTCTGTTCGTAATAACCATCTCCGAATTAACTATAACGTACGACTCTCCAAACATGCATGGGGATCGGCCGGGATAGCGCTCCCATAGTTCGAATTATTCCATGTTCCGAATTAACGGGGGTTGAAATAAAGACATTACTTTAGTCCAAAAATTGCGTGAAAATTGATTCTGTATTCTATTGGTCAGAATTATTTAGTGAAATGGCCCTAAAGGTTTATATTCGTGTTCACAATAAAAGAAAAGAAAATAGACGAATGACAACCACTAAAAATGTAGTGGAATCGATTAGCTGCTATTAATTTCAGCTCAGAAAGACTCGTACCAACAGCATTTTGTGAAAGCCATGGAGATAAGTTTTAAGACAAGCATAACGAGTGAGGTTAAACTGTCTTGGATGTGGATGCGGCTGCCTTCTTTCGTAGCGAGGGCCTAGTGTTACACACCCGATGATATTATTCGGCTAAATTAGGCGTTGTATATTTGCAATCGTCAATTATTGCGTGAATGGCGGTGTAAAACCCCTACGCAGGGGCATTTGATGAATGAATGAATGAATGAATGAATGAATGAATGAATGAATGAATGAATGAATGAATGAATGAATGAATGAATGAATGAATGAATGAATGAATGAATGAATGAATTGCAGTTTGAGTGTAGCTTGGCGCAACCGGTAAGATTAGAGTGGCGCAATTAGTGCAGCACATTTACTCCTGTCACTAGTAACACAATGCCGATCGATCATGGGGCTAAGATTGGTGTTCTTAGCTGATAAATATAAACATATTCTCTGTTTTGCAGTCGATGTCAACAACACTGTGAACGTCCTTCTGTCTATCGGGCACGTCACTGACAAAGATGTCTTCAAAGGTGTCATCGAGACCTTGATGAAGAACGGTGATCCAGTTATCGCAGAGAGAGTCGGTAAGCAGCAGACCTGCAGTTGTTCACTGGATCATGTTATACAGATGGTTTATATGTTGAAAGTTCTATGAGAAAAAAAAAGATAATTTGCTACTGATTTTTCTACCTTTTTTTATATCATACATAAGCCGCTCCTGTGCCGTATCAGTAAAGATGAACACACCGAATATTTTACTATGCTCTAACGTCGACAGTGGAAGGTTCGCGTTACCGGCCATCTTTTCTGCCTTTTCAAAAGTGTTTTTATGGCAATAAAATTCCAAGACCTGTTACCAATGAATCACAACATACTTCAGATGATTTTGCTTTCGTACAAAGGTTTAGCGCAACAAGCGAAGATAACAACGAAGCTGTTACGACCCTTGCTACTCATGCACTAAACTTGGACTTGTGTAATGTTTGTTGCTGGGCGAGTGGTTGATCATCATTAAAGAAACAGCGCTGGCAGACGAAGTACGAGAAGAAGGACAACACAACGGCGCAGTTGTGCGTCCTGCTTCTGCCAGCGCTGTTTTTTAATGGACTTGTGTGTCGTTTTATGCGCTATCTTGGGCAGCTTATTAAGTAGCAAAGAAACATTCGCGGAGAAGTTTCCAACGTTTTGTGCAACACGAAAGTATGGATTTAACGAAGAGCTTAGCCACGAGCCTTTGTTTTTCTACTGATACCGTAAAGGATGCGAGCGAGTAATTATATAAGCCATGCCCACGCTGATGGCATGGAATTTTCTTTGCGGGTGCTCTCAATGTGTAATCTTGTTTTGAGATTAACTGCTGACGGCCTACGATTTAGAGGGAGATTATGCATGTGCACTTGTAACTGCTAATGTTACCTGTAACGTTTAAAAGTCATTGTGTTGGCTCAGACAGGAGTCCGCAAAGCGGCAGGATCTTCTGCAGACACAAAGCAGGTAGTGTTACTGTCAAAGTGTGCCCATAGAGGCATTTTACATTTATATACATTTATGCAGAATTTTCTGGAGTGTCACGGTAGATTCTTTGGATGGCGAAGACGAAATGTACACTGTGCACTGCTCCGTGAAGCCTATTATACTTAGTATGTTCTTAGTAACTTTCCTCAAGAAGCCATGTACAACTTCTTCGGTCAGCACAGGTCGGGCTCAAGGCCTTACCCAAGCACACAAAGATATAAGAACACTAGATTTGGTACTCCTCTCTTGTTTGCGATAAATCATCAGTTCAGTTCAGTTCAGGCGTTCAGTCGTGTCCGACTCTTCGTGACCCTATGGACCATGTCACGCCACGCTTTCCGGTCTCTCACTATCTTCTTAACATCACATAGCTTCATCTGCAATGCTTCGAGAATGCCATCTAACCATCGCGTTCGCTGCCTACCCCTTCTCCGGCGACCCTCAACCTTTCCCAACATCAAATCTTTCTCCAGCGACTCCTCTCTTCTCATCAGATGACCAAAGTAGCTGAGCTTTAACTTTAGAATTTGACCCTCCAATGAGCAGTCAGGGTTTATGGTCGACAATATCGACTGATTTGATCTTCTGGCAGTCCAAGGAACTCTCAAGAGTCTTCGCCAGCACCACAATTCAAACGCGTCAATTCTTCGGCGGTCAGCCTTTTTCACAGTCCAACTCTCGCATCCATACATCACAACTGGAAAGACCATAGCACGGGTTATACGGATCTTGGTTGGCAGACTAATGTCTCTGCTCTTTACTAGGCGGTCAAGGCTAACCATTGCTCTCTTTCCCAGAAGCAGGCGTCTCCTAATTTCATGGCTGCAGTCTCCTTCCGAGGTAATCTTGGCGCCCAAGAACAGAAAATCTGAAACAGGAAACATAGAACAGGAAATCATAGAAGTCAAGAAATGTACGAGCACACGAAGATAAGGCTAATATTTTACTTTGTGCTACACAGACTGATAAACGTATATCACTCTATTGCCTTCCTGAGTAATTTTTATAGAGCAGGACGTTCTCTAAACACGTCTACTTATCATGTTGCGCAGGCTTCGATGTGGGGCTGAACGACCCGTTGGAGGATATCTCAAAGATGTACAGTGAGCTGGGCATCGACCACAACCGATGGCAGGGTGACGGCGTGTCGAACTGCCTGAGCCTGTTCCGGCCAGCCAACCGACTCAAGCAGGCCCTGCGCTACCGTGACTCACGCAGTGACCGCAGCTACGCCGACAAAGTCTACCACTGGACCATCGACCTCAGCTCTGCCATACGCAACTCCATACGGTACGAGTATAGCACTATCAGGCGTGCGAAGGTGTAATCATTATTTTATGTCGCAAAGCGCAAAACGCCATCGAAAGGTTGCAGGCACCCTTTTATAACTTTCAGCAGCGTTGTGAAAGCGGGACACGTATTCAGTAGTAATACATCAGCAAATAGCGTAAAGGTGGTAGCAAATAATATCAAAGTGGTAAAGCGTCGCGTGGATCTCACACGCACAACATAGCTTCTGAATTTCCTCCAACAATTAAGATATTAAACCGATACCTCTCTCTTTTTCATTTGTTTAAAAAAAAATAGTGCCAGTCTCGGTCTTCAGCAGAAAATTTGTTCATCCGACAGGGAATACCTCTCCGTTCACTAAGTCAGCTTTGGCATGCGTACACAAATACCGATGAAGGCTGTTACGCCATATGAGCTGTCATTTTTGTGCCTGTCGACTTCTCAACAAAAAACTGTGCTGTTTTTCAGCATACATTGTTCTTATATCAAAACATATATATCCTTATATCCTGAATATACTGCGAACGCTAATTATTTGTATCAAATGAAAAACAATCAGCCTTTATAAGGAAGTACGCTGTGCATTAAGAAACAGGCTATGTGCACCAGAACATGGTGACGTTAGTGCGACAAGCGCCGAAAGTACATATTTCAACAGCAAAATCTTGATTCATGTCATTTCGCATAACCTTTCCATATCAAACCTGAATCGGTTTGCACAAAAAATGTTTTATTACTTTCATCGTAGCTTGAAGACGAATTCTGTTCAGCTACCGTTCCCCTGAACACGATGGTGTTTTCTGCTCTTGACCGAGTGTTTTATGTGTCTTGCGGCTCTCACCTCTGCTCCCTCTGTCGCGCGCTATGAGCTACCACACACATATGTTTTACAGAAGCATACCTGCCAAAGCTAATTAAGTTTCAATGTGATCTTGGTCGAGTAGTGTCCCTTTGCGCCACCGGCGAATGTAGGCATTCTTTGTAACAAATTTTAACGGTACAGCGTTAAAGGTTCGGCTCGACAGAAGAGACGGCGGCGTGACAAGAAAATCTTAATTAGCATTGAGGAGTTGTGACGTAGTCATGACGTAATGATGTCGCTTGAAGAAAAATGTCGGTGGTCAAATGGTGGAATCGAACTCTTGGCCTTTCCTCACAAGTCAGAGACGTTATCCTTAGCCGTCCAGCACATTCGTTCGATTGTGCTTTTGAGAAAACACAAAAACGATTCCGAGATAACTGCAGAATCTGCTCTGGAGAAATGCCTAAGCCTAAGCCTTGCTGCGTTGTCCGCGAGGTGTGTGAGTGGGATTCCGCGAGGGACAGATACTGCGCCTTTTCTTTCCTGTAGACCAAATATAGAACGCTGGTGAACTTTGGTGCGGTCAACTGGGTGTATTCGACAAGGGGCGCGTGATGTACCGAGCGCGGCAGCAAAGCTCAGGCTTTCGCATTTCTGCACTGAGACACGTGACCGGAAGCTAAGAACCGAAACCGGAAGTTGGCTGGCGGCCATCTTGGCCCCCAATTACACGCTTAATTGGCTTTAATTAATTACATTAACCATTTTGTCACTTGCACACTTTTCCTTGGCGGTCTTGTCTGATGTTACCATTCTTTTTCAAGTATACCAACTAGTTTCTCTTTTACAGCTCCAAAAAAGTCACTCCCATGCGAAACCGGCCTACATGGCCGTACAGTGCTTAGGCATTAATAATTGAAGTCAAGAGTCATACCGATGTCTGTGAGAGAGTACTGAAGAGAATCCCCCTAAAGACCGTAGGCACTCTCTAACGCAGTGACGTCATGCTCATAAGTCGAACGTTAAGTCTCCTCACGTTTTCTTCCTTCCGGTGTAAAAATGTCTTCACAGCTTACCCAAATATGGATCCGCCAAGCGCGAAGATGAAGATCAGACAGTGCTAAGTCAGGACTCCAAGGAAGACATCGAAGTACAGAGCAGACAAATTTGGTAGTCGCTTCATTTGTCTTCAAGATGGCGTGTGCACGGCGTTGTTGCCTGTGGTGACGCTGCATTGGAATGGGGAAAAAATGGTGCAAAATATCAGTCATACCCTTATTCACCGCGGACTCAATTTTTTACACAAATCATATTGAAAAGTATTTATAGGACCTTCAGGCATGTGGACGTCATATTTGTGAGCTTTACAAGTTCTAAATGAGCGGTATTCTAGAAGACAAATGAGGGGAATTACTTTATGATACCCCTCGTCAGTCAGTCCAACAAACCTAAAGCATTCACTATAGAGCCAACGCACTCACTGTCGTATCTCATCATTTCTCGGACATGCAGACTTGGCGTGGACGGAATCATCACCAACTACCCGGAGCGAGTTTCTACCGTTCTCATGGAAGACCCATTCAAGCGGGCTGTCAAGCTGGCCAGTCCGCAAGACACGCCCTGGAAGAAGGCCAGCATCGAACTCCTCATGCCCGGCGGCGGCGGCAGCCCCATAACCACTGTACTGGGCAACGTGTCTGAAGTGCTCCAGCAGTTCTGGGCCTACGTTGTTACGCGACTGTCGGGACACATATTCCGCCGGCGCAGCTCTAGAGAGTATGATGTCATCGGAGCTGATCCGCCCATGAGCCCTCGGGAGTTGGCGGAACAACGGTACTATCGGTGGCTTCACAAAAATTTGGCCTGATGCAAGTCATGACACTAGGCCAAGTGGCTTCGCGGACCTACCTGATGAGATGCTGACGCTACCCACATCGCCCACGTTGTCTGGCAGCTCCCCTACCGATTCTGCTGGTCCTGACTTGTCTGCCCATCATACTGAGCACACAAATGAGCCCGTGCTAGAAGGATATCACTAATATCCCCAAATTCAGGGCCATGATTGCCGTGGCTATAAGCTCAGTATTGCTAGGCAAAGTGACTGTTTTTCAAATTTTGCAGCATGCAATTGTGGGCGGCGTCAAAAGGAAACGCCGTGGTAGTTGAATTTTATCGAGGCTATAAACTGGGCATGAGTATTGAGAGTACTGATATATTGGTCGTTTTAGATTATTTTATTGTGAATACCAAACATAAGTTTTGAGCATATCACAAAATCAGCCGGTCTTAACTAAACAAAAAATAGGGTTTATGCTGTTTTCTCGCTCACAAGCAAGCTGGCAGTTTGATGCAAAGTTTCATCATCGATCCTGTCACTCTGTGTAGATCATAATCAATTACCTGTCCGTCTGAATCCCTTTCCTAGTTCAAAGAGTTTCTCTGATTCATGTGGTAACTAGTTTAACTGATGTATAAAAAAACAATCTTTATTGGTGCTGCTTTTTGCTAGCAGCGACAACACGCGCACGTTACGTGGCAAAGAACTTTGTAAACTGCCACCTCAAAACCATGCACATGATTTCGTGTCTGTGGAATATAAACGGGGTCGCGTACATTGATCCTCCTACTTTTCGCATACCATTTTTGAATAAACCTCTTGCCGGGTCCGCCCTGTAGGCTATCAACACAGGCGCTAGCGAGATTTTCGAATGAGTGGTATGTGGTATAGGAGGACATTTTATCTTAATTTACTTTAGAAAACCAACTAACAAATACCGTGCTCGCATCGAAGGCTCCGTACCTTGTGCTTTGGTTGCCGTTTTATGGTATCTTTTTATTATATATTTGCACACAGCCTAATTGTTCTGATACATGACTTCGGTCTGCCATTGGCCCTGTGACTCAAGAAGTGTATGTGTAAATTTGTAGGTGGTTTGTACTTGCCTTGAGGAGGCATGTAATTTCTTTAAACATTCTCGCTCGTTCATTTTGAGGTTCTTGTCAGAAATATGGCCTGTTTGACTCTTAAATTAACTCTCGTAAACTGTTGTCAGCATCTTGTCGCGTTATATTTCTTTGCTGCTATGTAGAAGTTTGACCGTCTTGCCTTGTGCTGCAGCATGTAACTGTCATCACATTTACACGGACAGCAGCCGGCGCACATAGGGCTGCTTGCGCAATGCAGTTTAAACACGCTTTGAATTTGACAATCAGCCTTTCAGGATCACTGCAGCTTGAAAAAACATAGCTGAACTTCTTTTCCTCATGGCATCTCATGTTTTAAAAGTTTGAGCGCGAAAATCAACAACATACTCCAATTTTTCCGCAGTAAAGAACGCGGCTTTTGCTCGATCACAAATAAATGCAGTTGTTCGTTTAAAGGCGATCAGAAGAAGCAGCGTAACGAATAATGGGCTGGACAGCTCGGTACAGAAATGAGAAATTTGTCTGCATCTTTTTTCGATTGTTTTAGTCAAGCGAATTCTTTCAATGACTCTGTAATCCCCATCTACCTGTTAACGGGCAAATTTGAACGAAGAAGGAAACATGCATAGTATTTGAGTTATAGTTATAATTAGCTTAGTTTCATAAAACCCAGAATTGCAAAGAGCATTTCGGCGGCAGTGGTTTGGTTTCCGAGTGGTCATTGTGATGATGGCGCGAGACGTCTGTAATTTCATGTCGTGTCATCTACAACATTGTACAGTTATTTATTTAATTTATTGCGTGTCTTGGGAACAATGCGAAGTTGTAACCGACTCTCACCAAAGCGCGAGACTTATGACCACCGTGTAGCTTTCAAGACGCTTACTCAGTGCTCCGACACAGTCTCCATCTCCCACCTTTAGACTTAACAAGTGTACGGCTGTTGCGCAGCACCGTGAGATCTTTATGTCATCTCCAAACGTGTGCGTGGTTTGAAATGTAAATAAACATTGTTATTTGTCTGAGTATTCAGTGCTCGAGCTTTTTTTGTTTTTGTTGTTGTTCTTGTTGTTCCCACGGCGCTAACATTCACAATTTTCATGCACAAATTTGTAACCGTCTTTAGCCACTGCTATGGGTTTCCTTTTTTCTTGAAAAATGAATTAATCAAATCAGAATTGATATCAAGTGCAGCTATTCACTCGTCAACTAGAGGAGATTTATGGCAATAATTTGTCTGTCTACTCGACATAACTGTGGTAATATAGCGTACTGATACAACAAAACTAAAAACGCGAATGAAATGCAACGTACAAACAGCAAAAAAAAAAAAAAGAAAATCGGTAAGTCCTGTCTCTATAAATCAAATGTCCCGGCGTTCGTTTTTAAATGGAAACTTTTTGCCTGAAAGAAACAACACTGTGAACCATCCATGAGACACTATAAGGCTTAATTCAGCCCACTTCTTCAAGAAGCAGCAAGGCAACGCAACGCAAGCGTTCTTGCGTTTCTCCTCAGCCTAAAAGCGGCCGCTTTGTCAGTGAACTAACTTTCATACTTGTGCTCACCATCTAAAGACTACGACGACTGATACACCTCTCGACGGGTACTCTAGCGCTACGAAGGCTGCCAGATCACCAATGCAGTAGCTGGGCTGTTCATAAGCCGCCACTATGGCTTACAAGCTATTTTCCTCGCGCATTTATCATTATGGCAAACGTAAATTGCTGAAATATTCAATATATAGCTGGAAGAGACTTATTATTTAGGGGGAATCAAAGTAAGCTGCAATGTTGCCCACACAACGACTTGGTTAAGCACATAAAAAAACAGGCGTTAAAGAGATGACACACATTGGGCTAAATTGGTGACCCGAGCTATGCAAAGAAGCAGCGAAAGAATATTTTCGCGCGAGTGCATTTTTTTCTTATGATTTGCCGTATCTTTACCTTTATAAGCATGAAAGGCTAATTAAAGTGTACGTCGCTCTCTAAGTTGGCCTCAGCACAGGGAGCGCGAAACATTTATTTTTTGATAAAGATCGCATCTTTATCCAGGCGGCATAGAGCGGATGACAGAAACAGTCGGTACACAGCATTCAAACTATCTGCATAGGTCCGGTACCGTAACCAAAATGTATCCTCAAGCATAAGTATTGTAGTAAAAATCGTGAAAAAAAAAAAAAAAAACATCATGCTAGCAGGATATTGGAAAAGAAAAATTAAAAACTCAAAATACATCTAGAGCAATTGCATATGTTTAACCTATTAGGTCATGTGTAAGCCATATGCAAATTCTGCGATATAAGTGCTGTTTGCCGAGACCCTTCAATCTGCCTCGTCTATGTCATGTATACAAGTTCAAAACGACATTTGGCCGCTTTTTTGCAACCTTGGAGACGTGTTCGGGATCACTTGACCCCCATTTCCTTTGTATGTGGGTGCATAAAGGGATCATTGTGTATCAGCGGAACACTTCCTTACTCCAGACTCAAAATCACTCGACCTTCTAGGTGCTATGTTGCTCGTTAACAATCCAACCCCCGTCAACCGCCTGTAGCAATACTCCTCCCGACAGGAAGGATGACTACTGACGATGGCTGCGGTAATGATTTGTGCCTTTATCCTTTGTAGCAGTTGTCTCCTCCTCTGCTTTTATCCCCATTTTGTTTTTATTTGTGTTCTCTCAGTATGGAGGTGAATGGCGCGGTCGGTGCTAATACCAGTTGCTAACACCGCACACATCAATGTGGCGATATCCGAGAATTGTGTAACGCACCGGTCATTTCACATTACCTCCGTGCCTCTTCAAAGTCCTCTTCGAAGTCTGTTTTGGCCGTTTCAAACATAACTGAGAGCGCTAGCGAAACTTGCTTTTGCCATAGTGTATCGGCATCAACACTTGCGGGAGTCCGTGATCATGTGTGACGAATGTGAACTAAGGTCATTTCATACCCGAAAACTGGTAAATAACGATAACCAGACAAATGTACGTATGTCCCACTACTTATCAGCAGCCGCAACTGAAATGAGGTTGCGAAAATTTAAGTAATCAGCAGAGGTACTCCGACCTTGCCGTCAACAAGAAGCAATCACAAAGTTGTGGAGATCCTTTCGTACTCCACTACGACCACATTTTGAGTGCGCCGATGTGGAGGCCGACGCAACAGAGGCGGTGGCGTTTCGCCAAGGAGAAAGTCAACGCGTTCTGATTGTTGAGTTCTAGTGTCACTTTGTTCAAGCCACTCTACCAGAACACGATCACGACAGCAGTGAAGACCTTGGTGTGGGATAGGCATGGCGAAATTACGCTGCGTTTGGAGGCGACTGCTAGCACAGTCGAAAAGGCTTTGCAAAGAGAAAAGTGGTGAACGGTTTACGGCTCTGGGGGTTGTCTGATTCGTTGCTAGTGAGGCCCCGTCGTTTGCTGCGGTGCATCGATCATGAAGTGGGTGGTAGACGTATGGGTAGCTAGCGGCAAGGAGTATAAAAGCGTCCAGTAGACGCGGTTATAGGTGTAATTAGAAGAATTAAGTAATCAGAGCGCAGGGCTTAAAAGTTCGTTATAAGTTACCCGTAACGTGGGCGCGGGCGAGCTATGCTACCAACCTCAACTTACAAAAATAACGTAGAAAATTCCAAAATCTCTGAACGTTATGCTGCTGAGTTTAATTCCAGATTCCCAGGTTGCGAGCGCACTTTGACGTAACATCCTTCATACAAAGCACATCTGTTTCCCGTTCTTGTGCGTTCCTCCGAACAAGCGCATGTGTTCTTGTCATAGCTCTGAAACAATGCTTGCTCCAGGTGTATCCTTATACGAATCACAATAGGAAATATTCCTGTGATCCAACCCGCTATCAGTCTGCAGGAACCTGTCAGACTCGACTTTTTTTTTTTTTTTTTTTCCTCTGTCGTTACTCGGGCCAAGTTTTTCGTCTGATCACTTTGAAGACGGCCGCTATTCCTCGGCCACAAATCTGCTGTAGGCTTGGGCATAGATAAGCATTATTTAAAAAATTGCCCCCTTGAAGCTTTATTGGTTGAACATGCTAGATTTTGCCGGCTGAAGCAGCGTTTAGGGCAATAAGCAAGCTGCAGTAGAGAAGACTCGGAATTTGTTTACAGGTTCAGCAAGCACCATGCTATAGAAAAAAATATACATTTTATTCAATTTTTCAAGAACGATAAAAAACCAACATTATAATTTTCAGCAGTCTAACACTCCTGCCACGGAGCCACTGTAGCGATTGCTTGAAAAAAAAATGTTCTAACGAAAATGACCTCGGGACATGTTCGACTTGCGCTTGTTTGAAGGGCAGTGTATTGGCCAATAGTTTTGTAATAAAAACGATAGTAAATTAGATTCTGGAACTAAATTGACGAGATCAACCACCCTATACTGCCGCTGTCATGAAGTTATTTACCATATTCCGGGGGAGATATCTGACTGCTGGCGGCAGTACACGTGCATATAACGTGACGTAATCGCAGATATACGTCGCCATAATGCAGCCGCCCCCACCTCCTTCCCCTTCCCCTATTTACGCAACTCCGAAACAAAAGAACCTTCGGGTTCAGAGCAAACAATGGCCCGAAGTTTGAGACCTTAAAGGAGCACACTTGCTGTAGGGAGACCGCTAAAAAAGGTCGGCCATTTTCCCGCTCCTATACCGAAGACTTTCATTAACTGAATCGCCTAAAAAGATGTGCCCGGTCAGTTGATGTCAAGCGTGAAACGAAAATAGCCAAGACAAAGACTAAAGCCAGACTTTGGACACTTGGAAACCGAAGATACTCCACAACAATTGGCCGCTGGATCTCACTGAAAGCAGGTAGGCTACCAGTGTTTTCTTTTCTTTTTTTTTTCTTTTTTCTTTTTGCACGTTTTGCGAAGGCATCTAAGGACTTATAAAATGCGCTTCTTCGTGGGGTAATAAGTGAAACTTTGCTACCGTGCTGATCATAGGCAGTGAAAACAAATATACAGTAGAGCCCACCTACAACATTATCGGTTTGAACAATACATCAGATATAACAACGGACACTTGCAGCGCGATCAGCTTTATCAAGTGCTCTATAGTAAAATAAACTTAATATAACGATGTTGCAGTATATTATCGGTTCTAAAAATTAAATCTGATCGCTTAGCGCCAATCGTAAGTGACAAAAAAAAAAAGAAAAAAAGACTCGTAAACACTACGACTGCGCCAGCCAAACCACACCTCGGCCGAAGCCGCAAGAATGGCTGAGCCACTATGAGACCTCTTTTTTGCTAAAAATCCGTTTGCTCGGCTAGTTACAGAAGCTGGGTGCTCTACAGAGAGATGTCAACAAGACAATCACGAAGCAGTGAAAGCTGACTGCTTACGTGGTTTTGCCTGCAAATAAGTGAAAAGTATAAGATATTTTCCCCTCGTTAGATTTTATCAAGTGGGTCAAGTTTTTCTCTTTTTTTTTTTTTTGAGTTATCCGGTTATAACACATCGCTTATAGCTATTGATAATTTCGTAGCACTTCAATATCGTCACGAGTGGGTTTGACTATATACAGGCCGGTAGGTCTAATTACATGAACCTAGAGAAGCAATTAACTCTCAACCTAAAGAAAATACTTTTTTTTTTTTAATCTCTGCCTGCATATAGGTCCGTCAAGAATTAAAATACTGACAGTAATCCTCTCAGCTTCTCCATACAAAAAGAAAAAAAAAAACAACAAATTCAGGGAAATGGGTTTTTAGCCTAATGTTTTTGCACCTTGTCAAACTATATCGTAACAATCAATATATCTACAGATACCCCATAGGCAGGCTTATAGTACGTTGCTTTTTATTTCTAAATTCGTATCTCATGGGTGTCTAATGGCCCTCCTAATAATTCGTCGTGAGCACAGGACAGACTTCAGGAGTCAAATTATGTTACATATTGAAACCTTGCACCATTTGTATCAATGCGTTCATAAAATTATCTCAAAACATTTCGCAGTGTCCTCAAAATAATTTTCATAAAACCAAGCCTATTGGTTTACCACGTAACTCCTAATATCTCGTAGTCACTGCAGCATAAGCATTAAAATCGACGCCTTCCCTACACATCAGAAGCTCAGAAAACTGCGATAAACATGTACATAACGCTATCTAACAATAATCAATAGTTGCCACTCAATACAAGTAGCGTCCCAGGCAGCTATGCCTGTGCCGGGCTAATAAATCTACTCAGCTGCACCCACTCAACAACGAACACTCGGCTATTCTACTGACTGAATGAAACCGCGTGCATTCCTTTTTGAATGCGCCCAGAGGTCACTGCGGTGGACCTTGCTATGTGCGAAGTAGTCTTCTTTATTAAATTGCTTGCGTTCTTTTACAGATGAAAAATACCTGCAATCCGGTAAAGCAGTGATTACCAGTAATTCGATAATGTTTCATATAGAAGAAAAGGTTTTGCGAGCGCTGGTCAAATCATGGCCGCGACCCGTCTGACACTTCTTCTGACTATGTGCTGCACTGTTGTGTCCGACCGCTGAGACTTGCGCCGGCACTTGGCTCTGAATTTTAATTTCGCCTTTTGTTTTGCAATAAGTGATGAGCTAGACACCTAGAATATAGTGTAGTCACGAAAATTAAATAAACAAATGGAGTGACGGATGTGATTCATGATATTTACATATTACTTTTTGCATTTTGCAGGTGGTCAGCTGCCGTGATGCCCAAACATTTCATCGCCGCTTATTTCATCCTAACAAATCTATGCTGTACCGTACCGAGCCAGATCACAAAGGTTCGTATACATTCCAAGAGTGCACCCGACGCCTCGGGGTCATTAAGTTGGAAAAGACAGGCCGTGATCCGGATTTATGGGCCACTCTTGTCGGAGGTGTTCTATGAAAGTGTAGATGCCCGCCGCTAGCGGGCTTAAAACGCTAATTTTCACTTCGGTAAATAAACTGAAGGTGAGCGCTGTTTGTGTCTTTGCTTTTCTGACTGTGCTATTGGAGAGTATGGCAGAATATCGATACCTATGCATACTAGCCCAGCATTGCAACCTCTTAAGGTAGACTTGACAATGTTTCAAAACCGGCTGTTCCTTAATCCATTGGTTTATCTCGCCGGTTGTTCTTTATTCCGCTCCCCCATTGAGAAAGTACGGAACGCAATAGGGCTTCAGTCTTGTTTAGCTATCTTACGTTTTCTTTTTGTACTTTCACATTCTCTTTAGAAAAGACAATTGTACCAAAAGCAGCGCCCACTCGGTGTACAAAAAGGGCTAACTGGACAAACTTTGACATTCGTATCTGTTTCTTTTCTCTCTTTTTGTGTGTGTGTGACTTTTACACAGGCAAGTAAGGGCCACCACAGACGACCGTTCTACATCATAGGTCACATGGTGAACGCCCTCGAAGAGGTCGATGACTTTCTCGAGAAAGGAGCTAATGCACTGGAGGCCGACATCGAGTTTGCGGCGGATGGCACGGTCGTGGGAACGTTTCACGGAGCCCCATGTGACTGTTTCCGCAACTGCTTTTCGAAAGAGTCCATAATAGACTACCTAGAGCACATTCGGGACACCACCAGTAGCCGTGAGTCAGTTCAGTTGGAGTGCATTGTTCATTACCGTCCATGGTGGATGTTCCGCGTTATTTTAGCATTTGGTTATAACAGACTACCTCGTGGTCGCCGCACTATTGGAGAAATAAACATGCCGGCTTTTGCGGCCGGCCGAAGCGGTGTTTAGATAACGGCTTGGCTGTACAATTAAAATGATTCGTGTTGTAAGGTGGAGGTTTATTCTAGAAGAACTGAATTAAACTGAAGAATTGAAACAGGCCTAGCCGCAGTCACCGATCAGCGAGACCAGCCAGGCGCGCGAACAGCCAAGACCCCGAGGCTCGAGCACAAGCTCGTTGTCTTCTTTACAGTGTGTAATTTTTTGCTTGCCACGTGATATTTGCGCTGAACCCTTCGTGGTTCTAAGTACGTCAGCACTAGCTCATCCACTCGGCAATTTAGACGGTGTGTGATGTATGGAGCGTCCAAGCTGGTGCACGAGGTTCACTCGTGGGACCGGTCTGTGTCGGCGGTCTGAATGATATCACGAGGTTCCAGGTCATGGTTGAACTGTTAGAAGCTACAATCTTAGGCAGCATTTTGAGATGGGAATCAATTTCAGCGAGAGCATTTGATCCCGTAATGAGATGCGCTAGACCTACGTCCACGCAGGTACACTCGTCAATTGTAGGGCTTTATACCTATTTCCGGTGGTTTTAGTGCGAGAACACTCAATACGCTCACTACCACAGACCAAGAATCTTGTCCGATCGGTCTTGTGTGTGCTGTCTCTTTGATTGGCCTGGCCTTTCCGTGAGGTCACAACCACGTGGCCTCACGAAAAAACCGAAAATCCGACATCGGCTAAACGTCGCGTCGCCTTGGCGCTGTGAGCGAACAATCACGTCCATGGCGCTGGCCGGTGGTAGTTGTCAGCTGACATGCCAGAGCACCGATTGTTCGACGGCTTGTACGACTTTACGAGACCACACGACACTAGAAAATTCGGAAGAGCTGCCAACTCGGGGTGTTCCTTTGAGGTGGGAAGCTGGAATAAGAATCAATCTTCCCGTGTTCTTGGATACCGAGTACATGCCGGCGAACAAGAAGCCGATATCGCGTCATATGCTTAAAGGTGGAGATTAAGTGTCCCACTATAGCTTTTTTTTTTTTCGACAAATCTTTTTCCTCCTGCATATGGCAAAGCGATTAACGAATCACCTACTGGGTAATGCTGCTTCATTTGCATGAATTTGCAAGGGAAAGATGAGATTAATAAATCATTTCCCGCAGCAATAAATGCCCGCAGATGCTGAAGGGCCGCGCTGATATTTAACCAGTGTATGAGACATTTGGCTTACATCTGACGTAGGTGGTCTAATATTCATGATGGCTTTATTTCAGCCGAGTCGCAGTTCCGAGGAAAAATGAGCCTGCTCTTTCTGAACCTTCATACAGACAAGGTTCCCCAATCTGCGAAAAAGAAAGCTGGAATCTTGCTTGCGAGAAGTTTGTGCGAATTTCTCTGGGAAGGAGGTAAGCAGTACTTGTGCAGGGTATAATATCTCAAGGCTCTCAACGTAGCATGTTTTGCCACAAAACATGCAATTTATTTCGTTCTTCATCTCTAATTTTCTTTAACCTGCTAATTACTACCAAACTTAAAAGGCTATAAAGAACTTAAGCAGCCTCTCACCGTAGGTTACTTCATATGTGTTGGTGATTTCTTGTCTGTGTGTTGTCATAACTCGAATACGACTGTGCTAAAGGAAGTGACATCAGGGAAGTACCGTGAGTATCAGAGACGATAATGAATGTATATCAGACAGCTTCAAACCCGGGTACTTCTTTTGTACATGAGGCTCTCTCCCTACAGTACTCTCTCAACTCTCCAAGCACTCTTGATGGCGTCGCCAGAAGTTCAAGCCCGAATACAGCGATTTACCCACATAAAGATCACAATACCTTCGGTCACCTTTCGCATTAGCATAAAAGTGGGCATACAGTGAGCTGGGAAAGGTCGGCGCTTTATTTCGCGCGAATTAATTAAAAATAACGCCTCATATCAACGTCTACTGTCGACATTCGAATACTCACATATATGTACTACAGGGTAGTCTGTCTATCAATATAAATGAATCAATCAGCAAATTAATCCACCAGTCAATGATTCAAACAATCCTTCAATTCTTCAGTCGGTCAGTTGATTAATAGAACAGCAGCAGATTTATTAATAAATTGATCACAATATTTATTCCAAGGAAAGTAGAGATGTACAGCTGCCGTCAAAAAAGATCGAGGACGATTTTTGTTTTAAAAAAAATTATTTGAATAAGCATAGGTTGGTGCACTAAGTAATTTGCGTAATGACAATTAATTTCCACATACCTTTTCAAGAATGCGTGGCATGAGGGCAATGAAATGAACGTTTGGGGTATTATTTGCTTCCGGTTACTTCTGACAGCACATGTACATGTTTGAAGTAAATGGAGAAAAAGTTATATAAAAGCGACTGGACAATACCGATTGTCACGTATACGCTGTGTTCAGCAGCACGTTCGTTTCATACAAGTGATAATGAACCATCAAAATAATTTATTATTAATGATATAGAATCAAGCAGCAGGAGTGTCAGTTTAATAGTCGTGCAACCGGAAACAGCGTTTGCTTGGAAGTTCGCGTCCGCATGCAAGCCTCCCAGAGAGACCTATGTCAATAGTAATGCAACTTCAAAGTGACCAGCGATGGTGCTTGGCAACATTTATGCAAATATAAAGTGGCATAATAACACGCCATGATAATGTATTCACACTTTACCACTGAAAAGATTTCGCCTCCCTCCAAGTTTCCGAAACGTGCTGCCAAGCATTTGGATTTTCCTTAAAATTGTCGACAACTGAGATGGGTGGCATTCGCCTATTGAATGTTTAAACAAATAATATCTGTGCCGATGTCCAGTTAGCAGTAAACAATAGTACAATACCAGCGTTAGTACAATACAGCCCGTCCTGTGCACACACCGAAGAGCCATAATTCAAAGTCGTGAGCAGACAGTATAGCCGACTTTAGCGAATACAATTCCCCAGCATTTTGTTTACTACTATGAAGGCGTTTGGAGCAGGAGGTCGTACGGTGGCAGAAAAATTAAACAAAAAGATCGTCATGCGCTGTGAAAAGACATTCAGGAAACACAAGAAAATTATACGGCATCTCGTGTTGGAGAAATGAAGGCGCGCACGCAACTTTGAAATTAACTACATTAAAAGCAGCTGCAAAACTATGCTAGGTTTCAGCGGCATCACGATCACAGACAAGTTCAGCATGCTGATATTGCGAACAAACTCAACTGTGTCCATCTTGTACTTTGCTACTTTGTGGTTTATAGTCAATTTAAATAGTAACCTCTCGGAATGCGTTCACGAATTTTCAGTGAAAAATCAGGTAGAGGGCAAATGCTGTGTTCTGCTTCATTACTGCCCCGTCAAAATCACAAACGCGATATCGTTTCGGTACGCTAAAACCTTAAGCCAGTGTTCATGTGACCATAGTCTGGTGTAACGCGTTGACTGTACATTTTTCATTTTTTGGTTCCTGCTGGCCATTTCGGCTTTAGATGTTACAATTTCATTTCTGCTTACCATACAGTTGTGCACCACTCTACCTCCTACCAGAGTCCTTCAATACTCTTGCTCCTACTTACAGGAACTGAACGTGAAATTTCAGGTTAAGGCAAAGTGCACTTCTTTCCTGCATTTCTATCCAAGCACAACTTCAGCAAAATACAAAGAATCCAAGCGCTGTAATAATGCGACTAAATGGCGCCGGTAACATGAGTTCCAAGAGGTTTTTATTTATAATATCCTTACCTGTTGTCCAGTGCCCCCTAAGGAGCAGGTGAACGTCCTAATTTCTATTGGCAACCCCAAAGACGGCGACGTCATTAAAGGCATCTTGGAGTACCTACAGCAACAAGGAAAGCAACATTTTTTGGACAAAATTGGTGAGCCATAATTTTTTTTTTTTATGAATGCGTAATAACCACTAGAGTTGTAGGAACATTTAGATGTTCAAGGTACAACTTGAAGTCTGTTAATAATATGGTTTATAAAACCAGTTTTATACCTCACTCGGGAGGCGCAGTGGTTAGGGCACTCGACCACGATGCCTAAGTATGCGGGATCGAATCCCGGCCTCGGTGGACGCTTTTTGATGGAGGCGAAAAGCAAGGCGTCCGAGTGCTGTGCGACGTCAGTGCACGTTAAAGAACCCCAAGTGGTCGAAATTTTTGGAGTCCTCCACTACAGCGTCTCTCAAAGCCTGCGTGTCTGTGGGCCGTTAAACCACACAAACAAAAAAAAATCAATTTTTACAAATTCCTCATGTTTAAGACAGGGTAATGCTCAGTGCGCTGAATGGCCGCGCTAACTTGTGGTATTACTCAGAACGATGAAAAACCGTGATAGATATATTTAAATCTAGAGTTCTCATGACGCAAAACGCAGATTTCGGAGTCGCGATGTCTGCATTACCTCCATCATGAAGAGGAGGCAAGCAGATTAGATGTCATGAGCATGCCACACACGCTCCGAATGGTCATTACCATCCAACTCGGATACTATCTAACCGTGGTAAGTTAAAGGTTCGCTTGAGGACAGTCGTGCTTGAGCCTTTTTTATGTTCCAGACGGCGCTGAGAAAGCGCGGGACCTGGAGAAAGAAAGGCTCCTCACGAGGATTCCCTGACAGCAAAGCTTGTAGCGACAGGCGCTCCATGTAAAGGGAATGGTGGCAAAGTGCTGAAGCCAGCTGCTGTCGGATATGAGGCATTGATACTTACGCATATCCTATGACGCGAAGCGGATGACGTCAATATAATATTCCGCCTTAAAGCGTAGAAAGAAATTAGTAAAACGAACAGTCGTTTCTGGTATTATGCCGCATACTGGCTAAATATAACGTTAATTGCGTTAAAAGATCAGGCTGCAATATTTTTCCAGAAACCGCAACGGCGCGGTGGCAAGGTAACGGCGGATCCTTATTGGCTTGTTGAACATTGTAAGCAAATATATAAAAGAAAAGGAGGAAAGATAAAAAAAAAAAAACTAGTCGTGTCTACTCGGTAATAGTACGAGCCGGCATTAAGTTCCGATATTGCTTCCGTCCGTCTGGCCTTCTCAGCTGATAAATTGCAGTGGCATTGTCACAACAGTATCTGCAAAAAACAGAAGCTGTCCCTGGCATAAGCCGCTCGACGTGCTTTACTTCTACGATTTGTTGTTCTATAGTGGACCAACAGATACCTATGCGGCCACCTCGCATATAGAGCGACAGTAGAGCTCGATGCTCTAGTGCCTAGAGAGCACGAATTTGGAAACAAGACGTATTTTGTGTGATAAATAATGCCGACTGTCAAAACGGAACAGTGTTGCCCGTATGTATGATTTCGACTAACTAGCCTATAGGAAGCCGTATGCTTAGTGGAGTCGTGCATCACGGGAGGCCTAATATAACAGGTATATACAGTATTTCTCAACCACTTTTCTTTACAACTAAGTACTTCTCGCATCTGCACTCAAGAGTCGCCTCTAACCATTACGCTTGTCTCGCCTCCAAAACCAACGCATGCAAGGTCAGTGCGCTGAGAGAGCCAGTGTACAAAGTCTAATACTTAAGTGTGGACATTTCATGCGGGCATTGCGTTAGCTCGCCCCGCCTTCGAGCTATTCGTTCGCTCCAAATAACACTGTTTTCACTCCTGCAGGTTTCGACTTTCACCGGAATGACCCACTGAAACGCATTGGGCGCATGTACAAGAAACTGGGCCTCAAGCAGCACCTGTGGCAGGGTGACGGCCGCTCCAATTGCGTACGCTTCCTAGTGTCCGTAAACAGGCTGTTATCGGCTGTCAAGGCGCGTGACAGCAACAAGGGTTACATGGACAAGGTCTACCACTGGACCGTTGACCTGCCACACTACATTAAAAAGAGCATTGGGTAAGACACCATGTTTCACGAACACTTGAGGAGAGCGCAGAGGTGATAAATGCAGGAGAGATGGCGTTCGCGCCAGCCAGGTTTTGGAAGGTCCATGTTATAAACATTTCGCACACAAAACAATGTAATACAAGCCATGTCTACGAGCTACTGTTCGAGCTTGTATTCATATGTAGTATATTGTTTAAGTGAGAGGCCCTAGAAGGATCGGCAATTGCATGGTATCCATATGTTTACTTTGCCGACCTCGTAAAGCTGATGAAGTGGATGACTCGGAGACGAAGTATGACGGTTTGGATTGACTGGCGGCCTTATTCTTTTGTATATATCTGACCAGCAAGATCATGTCGTGTTGCTTGTTCTCGAGGTTTATTTATACTCGTGTTTGACACATATGTTTTCGTGTCAGGAATGCACAGCACATCTCGTGTACTATTTTTTGTGTCATTTTCAGTCTTTCTTATTGCACACCTCAGCGAATTTTGCTCACAGCCTGCTTTTTTTTCCTAGTTTGTTTAGCCTCTATCCTGCGCTTCATCCCCGCACGTTTTCATTTAATAGGGGGCTTAGTCACAGCCCACAGAAACCTATTACACCTTACAGCCTTTCTGCTTTACATCTGCCTTCAATTTCGGTGGAAAAAAAATTAGATGAATATTAAAAAAAGAGAAGGTATCCCAAAGAATATTTTGTCTGAAGTGTCGTGTTTATCTCTCTTAGGTTAATAGGATGCACAGAAGGGAAGCATTATCTCCTACCAATTTAGCTTCAGGCACGACAGTAATCTTTGGATTAGATCAGTCAAAAAGCATGTTGGTAATGTCCTTCCTTCTTACCTTATTAGGGTTGGCAGAAGAATATGTCATGTAGTTTAATATCGGTTACTATAGAAAGGCTATTCTCTCGACTAACTTCTATTCTTGCATTTCGCGTGCTTGCACAGGCATGGCGTTGACGGTATTGTCACGAACCGGCCAGACAACGTCCTCCGTGTGGTGAAGAGCAAGTCTTATCGTAACAAGCTGAGGCTTGCCGACACGAGCGACAGCCCCTGGACGCGGTTCAGACGGGACGCCACGGAAGTCAAGCAAGACACGGACAGAGAATTGGAAGCCTTGGGTGGAGGAGAGGAGATTACTTCTTCCAACACCTCTTTGACTTCTCCCTCCAAAACGTCTTCGCAAAGGAAACGCTAGAACGAAGTGTGATTCTTGAGTCCCTTCTAGTGATATGACGATGGTGGAATGGTCAAGGTTCCATAGGCGCTATTGTCGACGTTAAAACGAATGTACAGAATGACCTAACTGTATGAGGCACACGTATATCTGCACATGACGGACGCGCCAGCAAGTCTGGGTCACGAACAGTACGTTACGTGCTAGGGCTACGTGCGGTTGAAAAGCATCAGTATAGCGTCCGTAATACGGACGAACCACATGAGGGACGCGATAATGGGTGAGGGAGTGTGCTGGAGTACTTTTAAACCGCCACTACTGTGACGGCTTATTGTATATAGTGTGCACCCATCATCCCCATCACATATAGTGCACATGCTTGAAGATCTAGTTCGGTAACTCAACACGATCATTCTAGAATTTCAACTGAAAGAGAAAGATATCAACATGATAGCGTTAAATGTGCGCTGTACAGAAAGAAAACTACCTCTAGCTGGTAATAGTTGGAAGGACACTGATTGGCCGGCGGTTTGTGTGACGTCACGATGACACAGTCGAATTACCAGGAGCGGGCAGGTAACGTACGGCTTGGTTAAAGTTGTCTTGCACATAATGTGATAGCTGATGGTTGTACACTACTAATGAGTATGTGAGAGGTAACTTAATATCTATGGTGGGCTGTCTTTCACATAATGGGATACCTGACCGTTGTGCGCTGCAATTGAGTATGTGAGACATAATAGAAGCAGGAATTAAGGGAGTAGTGAATAAGCGCATAGCAAAGTGCATTTGCAAGCACGAGTATCTGCAAGGGTAGCCGCAAACTGGAGCAATCAATTCTGTCGCGTCGAACCCTCAAAGGGGGAGTTTAAGAGTCTCTAAAATTTCTTTTAAGCTGTCATTGGTTCATGATCCGAAACGAGTGGGAGTTTTAACAGCAAGAGTTTCCAATTTGCTGCAGTGATAAAGCGCCCCTCTTCTCGTCTCAAGATTTAACATTACACAACCATGACTACAGTCCTGTGCAGGACAAAAGCGACACACCTTATTATGTACTAATCAGATACATTTATTCTCAGAAAAGCCCCAGTTCGCAACGAGACAAAGAAGAAATTGGCTGCTGATAGTACATGACTGAGGAAAGCTTTCTTTAACACTGTGTTTTCGTATCTGAATTCCTCCGCATCACAAACCCGCAATGACAAAGTCAGCTTTGTCTACGAACAAAAATCGGGGAATAATTCGGTGTAGCTAGTCAAAATATCAAAACTGCAAGTTTGTTAAATACTAATTGCGCAAATACTAGAATAAAATAAGACTCACTATGAAAAAAAATGTGGAAAATGATGACACCCACGCCTCGACCGCTAGGAGATGATCGCGCATTTACTTCCACTCATGGAAAAATTTCCCCGCTCGACATGCGGCGCTGTTAAAACTTTCAGATGCCGCCTCGCATACATTAGTCGATTAACAATTTTGTTGTGTTTTAGGCAATAATATAATGATAATATTTGGTTCACCAGAAGAAGAAGACGCAATATCTGTCACACTTGTTTCGATGGGCACCTGACCTGCGCCGTAATGGAAAGGAGGAAGGTGGGAGGGTAGTGGGACAAGAGAAAGAGGAGCCGTACTGGAGGGCTTCGTAGTCATTTCTAACACTTCAGCATCTTTAACGTGCACTGACATCACTCAGCGCACGGACGCCTCTTCGTTTCGCCTCCATCAGCCGCCGGCGGTCGGGTTCAAACCCAGGTGCTCCGGCACAGTAGTCCGGCATCTTAACCACTGCACCATCGCGGCGTGGCGGACAATACCTTGCTACATTATGAAATTTCTGGTCTTCCCTACTGACGCCGAAAATAAACGAAATATTTGATTGTCGCAGAAACGTGACAAAGTTTCAGGAAAACGTTCGAGGTACCTAAGGCCTTACGCTCTGCGATCTATATGCTCTATGATCTATGGAATGACCTTTAAAGCACCCAACAAGTCTGGCTAACGTTCGTGGTACCGGCTGAATATCCGTTTTTGAGACAGATTCAGGAGAGAACAGTGAAATATACCATCCCGCCTGATACAACCCGGCTTGAAAGGTTACCGGGTGGCCTTTCATGACGTTCTAAGCTAGCTAAATAAGTCAACAAAAGCCACTGAGAGCATTGTGCATTATACTTGGGGACACTTTTTCTTGGCAATGGGCGCAAAGCTATGAAGGTGGTGCGTGTTTAAACGTGTCACTCCGCCATGTAGTTCGACCGCGCGGCTTTCGGTCTACCTAGACGTTGCAGATCATTTGCTTCTTCTGCTTCGACAGCCAGCGTCTCTTGATTTGACTCGAATCTTGCCTGGTGAAAACTCTTCCAACCTTTGCGGAGTGGACTTACCACAACAACTGGAATGACCCGAACAGGCGGATGTCACCATTTTGTCTGCAAAGCCGGGGCGTCTCGAAAACCCGCGACAGACATCAGACGAGGAAACCCGGTGGAACCAAGAATATTGTTTTAGGCATAACAGCTTCATTTGGAAAAATCGATTCCGTGATAAAACATATACCGTAAATAACTTGCTCTATGACTTCAATTTTTTTTGCACAAATTGCTCCTGTAACTAGGGACTATATTCAGCTGCGTAGGAAGCTGATGCGTTTCGGCTGCGTAGCTTTGGCTCCATTGCCAAGACAAATTGTCCCCGAGTATAGTTTGCGATATAGACATGGTGTTTGGTTCGCGCCATTATGTACACTCAGTTTTTGTTAAAGCGAGTTGCAAGGCTAGCCAAAAGAACCGTTAACGCAAGTTTAGGTTCTTCATTCCGCACCGGTAGCAGAGAGGTTAGGTCCCCAGCCTTGCAGGCGGGGAGGTGTAGTTCAATCCCCTGTATATCGCCGGGTACCCAGCGGTTACGCAATGGGTACAAGCCTTCCCTCGACCTAGTGCTCGAATTTCTCAGGAATGAAAGGATTGAAAAGGCTCACAGCTGGGCATAACCACACAACCCTAACCAGAAAAAAAAATGCGACGTTTTTCGGTGGGAAGGCTGAATTTTACTGCGACTGAGTGCACGTATTTGCCGTTGTTTGTTTGCTAGCGTCATAATGTCATACTCTAAAATGCAACTATTAAGTTGCAAGCTTCGCACATCCCCGGAGGCACACTAATCAAGAAACGACCACGAAAACGTAGCAACAGCTTTCAATAGCTTTCAGCTTATCGTAACCCCGCTTCTCAATGCACTGTCATCCATTGGAATGGCTTCACGGCTTTCCAAACGCATTTATCTCAACGCTCAGGGACGTTTAGGACTTACACCTGATTCGCCTTTATCACATTAAAAGCTTTTTGGTATAGATGTTTTTATAAGTGACAAATAACCCCTTCAATATCATGGTGGCTGCAATATTGTATTTTACTATATATGAAAATTTTTCAGGTATGCCTTGCGAAATGTTAATAATATTTCTCATAAGAATCCCTACAATTTCTTCTCAGTCCTATCTGAATTCTTGTTATCAGTTCTTAGCTCTCGTTTTTGTTTCAAAAGAGAACTATAACCTTGCGGTTTCTGATTGTTGTCTGTTGTGTAAATTTTTCTAAGCTCTTTATGTCTGCAGTAATCCATCTCCGGGAGCTGCTGTTAAAAGAAAATACGGTGTCACCGACAAGAAAGGCGTAATTGTAGAATGGTTCATAGATGGTGGCAGCCGCACCGTAATCTTGAGAATATTCTATGTTCAGATAATATTCTATGTTTGGC
This sequence comes from Amblyomma maculatum, assembly GCF_055883805.1. Taxonomy (NCBI): domain Eukaryota; kingdom Metazoa; phylum Arthropoda; class Arachnida; order Ixodida; family Ixodidae; genus Amblyomma; species Amblyomma maculatum. The sequence continues at coordinate 53,307,335 of NC_139349.1, read as the reverse complement.
AGCGCGCTCGGCTCCCTTAGACGGTTTTGATGCGTGCCACGAGTGTGACGAGCATCGGCCACGTGCCGAGGAAAGGGAGCTGCCGCCGGCATGTGCCCCCCATAAACACTGGAATCTTTCCGCGGCCGCATGCTCATGGCACCGCTATAGGCTGTCTGCCAGATTCCCCTGGACCCCAAAATTTTGCCTCCTCAAAATTTGACCAGAATCGATGTCTGACAAATTCGCAAGGCTTGTTTACCGACCAAAGAAGTCTCGTTCGCATTCGCCACTCTCGCATAATCTAAGAAACGAAAAGGGGCAAGTTCCTTTTTTTAAGTAAACTCATGAATGTTTCCAATTGATTTCAAGATGAATCAGTAAGAGGTATCGAAAAGGTACCTTAGTTAAATACCACACCTTTGCAACTCGCAAGTGTGAATACGCCGTGAAGAGGCACCTGCCTCTTTTCGTTTCAGCAAATAAAGCTAACGCAAATAGAGCAAATAAAGAGGTCTGGTAACGAGACTTGTTGGTTGGGGGAACAAGCCTTGCAAAAAAGTTGATTTAGATATACCTACAAGTGGCCCACTACGTGGTGACCTCCCAACAAATTGGCATGGGCCACTTTCAAAGTACAGCCCCCCCCCCCCCCCCCCCCCCCTTCCTGTCGGGCCATCAAATTTTGACCTCGTCAAATTCTGACCTCACCAAATGTTGACCTCGTCAGAATTTGACCAGAGTTGATGTATCAATTGTAGCATGACCAATTCAGTCAAGACCTCCAAACTTAGATGCGCCACACCAAACTTTGGCCCACCTGGGCCCTCGAAATTTGACTTCTTTCCAATTTTGCCAAAATTATTGTCCAACCTAATTTGAATACGTCCAACTCAAAGATGACTTTGAAATTTGGGTCGACCACCCATAAAGTTTGAGTCTCTGATCCCAAAATTTGACTTCGTCACAATTTGGTCATTAGAACCGGCAACTGATTACCGGTACTAATTAAAAAACCGCAAAACTGATAACAGAACCAGACAGGGAACTCGCAATGTTTTCAATTTTTTCTGCACGTAGGGCGCCCCTGCAATTTTCTCTTCGCAACGAGTCGCGATCTTTTCGTGCCACGGTGAAGTCCTGGTACAAAGGCTCGTAGTAGTTACTGTCATCGTCAACTCACCATCTTTCTTTCAGTCTCGGCAGTTTTCTTTTTAGGGCTTCTTCATTATTTCATTAAGACAGCGACCAGTCTGTCCGACGTAATTCTTTCCACAGGTTACTGATGAATGATAAATCGCTCCTTCCTGCCAATGAACGAAAAATTTGTGCCTCTTCACGCAGCTGCGAAATTCTCTGTTTGAGGGACTAACTTTATTTACAAGGCTAGACGGTCGCTTAGGCGTCAAAAATATCATCGACAATCGCACTGCTTCCAATTCTTTCCAGGTCTCGCGAGACCTACAGATAAGGCCCGAGAACGACCTTTTTCTACCTTTTCTGTCAGTGGTCATTTTGCTGTTCATTGCTGATCTCAGCTGTTTTGCAGTTTTTCTGGCACTGAAGCCATAATATTTGAAGGATAGCCCGGCTGCACCAAGCTATGTACTTGGGTTTGGAGGTTTTGCTCGAGTCTGTGCTCACGTCTATTCTCTATTCTGTTGTTGAAAACAGAATCGACAATTGCTGTTTTCGTACGCTCTTAATGTGCTGATGAGTATGACAGGAGCAATTTTTCAACAAAGGGCTCATAAGCCGATTCAAAAATAATACGGCGTGACGGACGAGGTACCAACTAGCCCAAACAAGGGCTTCACTTCAAGAGCCGAGCATACATGGGACTACGGGTAAACTGAAGACCCAAAACCTAATAAAATCAATAAATGGCATTTCGTGTGTTAAAACCAGTTTAAGGCACTTCGAGAACACAAATTAAATATGATGAAACTGCTGCTCGAATCAATCGAAGCTGCCATACTCTAAAGATCGACCACAAATTTATACATTTCACGAACACCAAACCCTTCCGAACACTCAAACATCTCGCATGAGGCAAGGAACATATCAATAATAATTGGGACTAGACATGAATTAGTACAGATGTTGTAGCTGAAGGAGAGGAAATGCGAGCGTTTCGTGAAGAAAGAAGACGCTGGTGCGGGCGATCCTTTCGGTGTTCTGAGGATTCTGTCTCAAGTCATCATCATCATCATCATCTGAAGATCCCCGCCGTCGCACTGGTTCCTGCTGCTGCCCTGTTGACCTGCGGTCGCTGTTATCGTCCTGCTCTTCGGCTAGGACGTGGCATTTGGTGAAGGTGTGGGTGTGGACACCGGTTCACCGTCGAGGGCTTTCAGAAAAACTCATGAAGCGGTATTTCGGGCCGTACATAGTTGTTCATCGGGACGGTGAACTTAATTACGAGGCGCTGCCCTGTGTAACGCAACCGTCGTCACGCCGTTCCTTGCGTCCTGACATTGTGCACGTAGTGCGGCTTAATCCGTATTACCACAGTGATCACCGAGAACCCTTCCTTCTACTAGCAAACGTTCCGAGACCGCGCGTCGCGGCTGTTATTTCATTTTGTGTTTAGCATCGGGACGATGCTTCTTTTCGGAGGGAGGTAGTGTAGCCGAAAAAGTATGCTCTTCGGCTAGGACGTGACAATATCATCCTTCTGAACGTAAAGTCAACATTTGGTTCAGAAAAGTTTCCTTTAAATAAAGTGACAGAGTAAGTGAGGCTGCTGAAGGTAATTCCACACTCTTTCTGGAATGACCCAGCTCCTTGCTTGTGACGACAAGGTTTCTAAGTGAAGAATTGAGATATATGTTTTTAGATCGACTGAGGATCGCGGAAGCTTTTTTTTTGTATGTAAACATGAGGAGCGCAATTTCTTCTTCTGGAGAGTTTTTTCGGAACTGGTCATAAAAAGCAAATTCATTTCCATCCTGTCGCGATGCTGGACGAAAGACCGTTACCAACTCGCAAGACGGGTTGTTTTGTTGCGACAGGTGGGATAAGCCTTGCGGATTATGCCGAAAGCTACCCTAGCGTAGTGACACTTAATTATTAATTAGGGTTATTAACTAATACACATATCTATAATCTGTCAGATCTACGTCGCCATACACAAGCACCTACGATAGTTAACAATAGTTAACTCCCGCTGTCACTTTCCGAGTCCAGATCCGAGTACTGAGACAACTTTGAGAAAGAAGGCGGGATGCCTCCTTTCTAAATGACTGGTTTGCGTGTGCGTAACAAATGTGCTAAAATGAACTGTGCAGTGCTGCTGCTTTCATTTATTTGAGACAAGCGAGCAAGGCACATCCTTCCGCGTTGAAATCTGGAAGCACGTAAATATGTACAAGATGGCCTGGTATCCAACTATGTTCCTCGTGTGCTATGTGGCATTGTTTCCTATCGATCAACGTCCGTCTCAGTTCGCTGATAGTCCCAGCAGAAGGCATCCCGTGCTTAAAAATGCAAACACGCATTATTTCTAGCGTAGTTTGGTGAGAATAGTTATTTTCAACTCTGACCACAGACATGCGAACAAAGAAGCGAATCGTTATCAAGAGCACACTAATCATAAACATACGACATTTGGGCTGGGAACATGACGCGACTTACTGGCAATTTTCAACTCACTTGATCTGCTGACAAGGCAATTTTCTTTTGTTTAAAAATACAAGTTTTTATTTGCCATAAAATATAAGATACCGCGGCAAAAAGAATGACGACCAAGTCAGCAAATTTGACCGTGCCTGCTCATATTTGGAGTTTGCAATAAGGGCAATAACCCGTCTTCCTTGTATTTTGCGGCTTACATTTCAAAACACCGCCCCTATCCAGTGATCGTTAGTGAGCGGAAGGTGACGAAGGCCACTCGTTCTCATGAAAAAAAAAAATTATAAAAAATGAAACAGCCCATGCTGACACAAACGGCACTTGTAGCTAGTAGAACAGTGACGCCGGCTAGCAACAAAATGCGTTATGGATTGGAAGAAATGATTTAGTTTCCCCTCATCTAGAGCATAAGAAACGCTTCTGTGCCATTGGGAGAGCTTTAAAATGCCATGAACGTGGCTCCATCGCGCTGGCAGAGAGCGGAGCCGCTCCGAAACGTCCGGACATGTAGAGGCCGAAGTGAAGCCGGAACACCTCCCCCGATTGCCACGAGCTCACAGGCTGTACAGCTTAGCCTCAATGGCATTCGTTTAGTAATTACGATAGCTATTGGGGATGCGCCACCCCGTAGGGAAGGCGAATTTAGGGGGGCAGAGCAGCGCATTAAAAAAATAATGCAACGGAAGGAGATAATTTGCATACCTTTTTTTTGTTGCTCTTAGGTAAGGGTGTCCATTATCAGTAAGAGATTAACGCTGTGACAGATATAGTTGAAGAGTAGAATGGAAGTATGTGTAGTATCCCACAGGCAGCACAGGAAAGTTGGATAGGAAACGGGGTGAGAAGGACCCAGAAAAAGGTGGAAAGGAATGATCGAATGTTCAGAATATGAAGAATGTTCCTCTCCAGGAGAAAGGGTCCACTTTATATATCTCTGCCCATCGTTTGAGTACAACAGTCGTATATTTTTGCCAGAATAATAATGCTTAAAAGAATGCATAATTATTTCGTTGTCATATCCTTTGCAACAAGTAGAACTTAAAGAACATGAGTACATTGGCTGAAATGAAGACTTCTGAGATAGGCAACACCACGCGGCTGATTTATTCCCGAGTATCAGTGTCGCCCCCTTCGCATAGTTCGGTATGCACGGGTAAAACAATACCCCTTCTAACTCCAACCACAGCTGAATTCATCAATTGTCATCCTCTCTTGCCATATATATATGAAAATTTTTCAGGTATGCCTTGCGAAATGTTATTAATATTTCTCATAAGAATCCCTACAATTTCTTCTCAGTCCTATCTGAATTCTTGTTATCAGTTCTTAGCTCTCGTTTTTGTTTCAAAAGAGAACTATAACCTTGCGGTTTCTGATTGTTGTCTGTAGAGTAAATTTTTTCTAAGCTGAATTCATCAATTGTCATCCTCTCTTGCCATATACCACGCCACTCAACAAGCTATTCGGTCCTGTATGTAGCGCCCGTACATACTGCGCTCAGTCAACGCTACCCAGAATGCGAAAAGCCCTGAACGTGATCCCCTCTCTCAGGTACCTGCGTCCCCACTGTGAGATGATTGCCGCGGTAACAAGGAATAGGAAGGACTCAGCTGGCGCCAGGAGGAGGATAACACTTTTATTGATTGTGAATTATCCGTGTTTTTTTCCCTGATTTACCTCCCTCAGTACAGCGCGCTGTTTGCCGCAGTGATCCTGCAGTCCCGCCTGATCAGCTATACCGCAGCTCTTGTGGGTTGGTCCTGGTAAGAGCAACTACCCGGTTAAGCGGAGTGGAGTTGTTGATAGGAGTTTGGGGCATTGAGAGTGTTGCAGGACTGTTTGGATTGGGCACGCAGGAGGGGCTGTAGGAAGAATATAGGGTCGGAAATAAAGTGCATGTTCGAGGCAGAAATGTGGAAAGAGATGCGTGCGCAATTGCTGCCACCGAACAGCTACATCTCTGTTTACCATAAGGAATAAAACCAAAGAAACGAAAGGACAGAGGCACGACAACACGGGCCGGTACTGACAACTAGCGTATTCGCCATCATCTGTTCGGACGGGGTTGGGATGCATTTGGATGGGACTTCGTCTCGATTGGACAATTCATTCCCGGCGCCTAGTTAGTAAAATCAAGGGCTAGCGCATTAGCGCACTCATATTCACGTATAGAGTAGTGCCCAGTATAGTCCAGATGGTCGGCACATGCGGGATGTTGGTGTCCTTTAAATGTTGGAACAGCTGATGCTGGGTATGTGGACCAGCAAGGAACGTGACAAATGCAAATCTGGCAAATGCAATAAGACCACGAAAAACACCATGAGTACAGAAATGAGGACCGACACATCATTTGAACAGAAAAATTAGTTGTGGTTTAACTCCGGTTAACCCTAGTTGAATTGCGATAGCAACAGTCCCTTCTACTCTTCTTCTTCCTCTTCCTCCTCCTCCTCGGCTGTTCAAGGTCAAGCGTGGCCTCCGCCGGGACCACGCGACGGCTCGAAACCTGGCGCAGTATTGCTATCGCAATAAAAAAAATTGCCCCCGCGAACATCGGCCATCTTGCATGCTTATACTGAACAAGAAAAAGGCACTTGAAGACAGTCGAATTATAAGAAAATTATGTGTTGTACTATTTTAGTCGCCCATGTGCTTCATGAGGCATGTACGTCTAAGTGTTTAGCATAATCGGTCTAATCACGATCGCAAGACGACGCCACTTGTCATCGATTGAGGTAGCGTGCATTGCGACTAAACAATGCGAAAATGAAACGAATCGTTATATAGTTACGCAATATAATAGTATAGAACACATTGAATTGTTACATAGACAAAGCTAAAGCTTTTAAGTAAGGTTTTTTCAGTAATCTTCTGGGGCATTTGAAGACAGCGGCACACCGGTGTCCGGTCGAGGTTTGGATCCCGTGCCTTTCATAGTGTTCACAATGGGAGTCTGGAAAAGGTTGAAATTTGAAGACGCTTCTGAAGGGACAAAAATATGAAAGATCTGCTTTCCTGATCGTGTTCTTTTTGTGAAGAATTCAAATGAGCAGAAATTCAACTTTTCATTCTCCAAGCTTTTGTTTGCCAGCACAAAACAAAATTGTCCAAAATTAACATTGTAAGAACACAGCTATTGAATCCCGTGCAGTAGGGTTATAACCTAAACTGCCAGCTTTTACACATTCGTTGAGTTCTACCCGTGGGGTCTAAGTATACCACTTCCTTACCGTAAGGCGTGTGATCTAATCATTTTTCATTCTTGCAAAGAACACAAGATACCCAATGAGTGCTCTAAATGCTTCGTCCGGTGAGAGCTACGCCGCATTCTGCCTATTCCTCTATAAATACACCTGTGCTTTACTCTCAACAAAACAAATAACCTCGCTGTGTTAAAAACAATGCCTTCAGCGGTTGCACGAACCTGGAAAAGAATCTTCTTTGTTCTCACTGCGCAAAGAACAGCTCTCGTCTTTCTGCTCGCGCATGGGCCTTGCATGGAAGTAGCACTGCGAACCTGCAGAAAACAACAACGTTACACGAATGAGAAACGAACAATAAAAGTGAGGCAGCCCTGCCCGAAGTGATGTGGACTGTTTTAGCGTAACTTTGAATAGCCCGACAAAGAGAAGTACGAGCAAAACAGCTATCCGCGCGCTCGACAGGTAATCCTGCTTGAAGTAAGTGATGCGTTTACGTTTTGTTAGCCTAACTTGACAAGATTTTTTTTTTTAGTTTCTAGAAACTAGCAGCCATATGTGCTCGTTATTGCAGACAATCAAACGAGACGAAGGCGTACTGCTGCATTTTCTTTTCTTCCACTTTCACTGCAGGTTGCGCTGGGAAGGTTATGGGTAAAATTAACAAGAATGTACATACCTTAAGCATTGCACTACGAGATTTCTATGCGGAAGAGTATTCCTTCACTTGTAGTTCTATCCTAATAGCTACAATAACCACCTGCCATACGTCAAAAAAAAAAAATTAGAGGCGATCAATTGTATCGCACGGAGGAAATATGATCGCATTTTATTTATTCACCCATCTATTGAAAATCTTTTTTTATGTCTATTCAGATTGCATTCTTACCTTATGTCTATAATTATTCACCTCTTCGACATCGCTTAGACCGCGTTCATAGCGAAGCTGAGCACAAATGCCGGCACCAACCTCGATGCTAAACCATTTTCGCCTTCAAGGTAGTCTAACACTACCGAATTTAAAGGCATTCCTTACAAATACCGAAAAGCAATGACACATGACAGAAGTTCCGAATATGATATGTTCTGAGTAGACGTTGTGGACCATTTTACTGTAAGAATTACTAAGCAATACGAAGCAAGACCCCCACACCCTCGCGCAACGCCGCATTTGTTTTAAAACAAACATCGCTCCGATGTATTGCTCACTTCATTATACGGCACATAGTATTTCATACATAGATAAGCATTGTGCAAAAAGGAATATCTGCGCTGTGCTGGAATATCAGCCTTGTTTAGAAATCGGTAGCCGTAAAAAAAAAAAAAAAATGATCGACGGGAGAACAGACCTATTTTGTTAATACCTCAAAAGTGGCATTTTAACCTTGTTTTTTGATGAATACTTAGGGCAACCTCAGAGCGGCTGCGGAAACGCTTATTTGCATTTACTAGCAACATGCATGCGGTTGACACTGAACTGGAACGGGCGTCGGTAACAAGAGGATCGTTTCATGAGGAATTAATTTGGGATTATAGAGCGAGAGAGGTGATCAGGCATTGGTAAATTAAAGATATTATTTACGCGACAGTAAAGCTCAGTGTTTAAGTCTATGAAACCGTAGAGGCTCTTATGTGTGGTTCTTCTTGCAGGTCCTCATTACGCGTACAATACATCCACCCCTAAACCTAAACAGGCAAGCGTAAACGCACCAAGTTTGCATATACTACATCCGTCGTCTCCAGCTCTGCTGCCTCTTAAGGCGAAAGCCCTTTTTGACTCATGGGCTGCGAAAATGTTTGCAGGAAGTGTTCCTTGGAAACGCCCGAAGGAAATGTTCGCACTAACTGACACTTACAGGGATCTAACCATTATCTCCGAGCGCGCAAACCACTACTCCACGCCGGGCTCGAGAAAAATCGATCGTAATTCTCCTAGTCTAGCGTTAGGATGATAGTACCGTTGACAATGACGATGCAGTTAGGGATGATAATTATGGTAGTAGCGGTGACAATGCCGGTTCATTTAGTTAATAAAGAAGGTAGCGATAGTGATGATAATTATAGTAGGAATGACAATGACGATACAGTCAGTAAAAGCAGTCCTGTAAAATGGTTTTCGCCTTTTGCGCTCATAAGCACACTTAAGCACAGTCTTGTATGTTTTTTCTACGGCTGCGGCGAAATCGAATACAGAGCAACCTTTTTATCGCAGCCAAGTAGTTGCAAACGCAGCAGCATGTCTTCGGTAGCGCGACGATTTAAAAGCCCTTCCGCGCCTCCTGCCGCGCATGCCGTAGTCATCCTACTAATAGAGTGGCGCGATGGCCACTAGGTGGTGCTAGCGGTACAGGGGAAACTTCCACACGAGTTCCTTATACAGCCGTTTCTAACAAGGTAATCCTGCATGAGAGGTTATAAAGCATCTGCGGGTGATTTTAAAGCGTTTGGTGGCGTCTTCCGTTCATGCGTCAAACTAGGTGTATTTTTTTAGTCGGACGTGAGAGCTCCTTCTCGCCCTCTAGGTGATCCGCCTGCGGCGTTTCTGCGGTTTCAGTAAGTTTGCGCATGCGCCGCTAGCGCCGCGAAGATCAGTGCAAGCTGACGATCTCGCATTGTGCCGGGCCGCCGCCAGCTGTCGCGGTCTTCCGAACCAGTTTACGACGGCATGCTGAATGAACTAAAGACGCAACCGTGAGTCCAACGCTCACTGTAGGCTTTTAAAGCCTTGATTCATCCGTAAAACGAAAATACTGCATAAAAAATGCGAATTCCAAACATTACACGGCCGGCTATGTCAACAACACAGTAGGCATGGGGGATGCAGACAACGCGTGAGACAAAGCATACCTAAGAATCCCAGTAGTCACTGTGAAAGCACGTGACTACCTCCACAACTGCTGCTATGCCGCTCGGATTGGGAGGGCATCTCCTAAGCTTTCCTTCCTCCATGGTGTATATGCATCATTCCTACAGAGAGACAACGCGTCTTAGACCTTCCCATCTCACACTTTAGGGACACAAAAACAAGTCGCTTTTATTTTTCAGCCTCAGAATGTACGAAGCGAATACCAAGAATGTATTTCTGCTTTAATAGCTAGATAACTGTAAAAATTTGAGCCCTGACAAAACTTCGTTAAAAACATCCTTTTCCGCAACTTGTAAAAGACGCACGATTTCAGCGCAGTCGTGTTATCAACAAAAGGTAGTGAAAACAGCCAGAAAACACGGCGACTAGTTCAGAGGGTGGTTCGGAATCCCGAGGTACATTATTCAACGAAATATTCTTGGCGAAAGCGGTATTTTCTTATATTTGAGGCATAAAACGGTTGACCATTGAATACTGCTGTCAGGCATCGATGTCTTATTTCACAATAAGGCGGGGCAGCAACAGACTCGTGGCAGAGGTCAGGTTCCGGACGTCTAGGCGGAGAGTTCACAAAGGACAAAATTGTGTTTCTACATTGAATATCTCATTCGCAAGATAGCACATTTCCGCAGTCTGCCACGTGTCTGCGCTTGTCTCTGATGGCTTGTGTAGACTCGTTGTGTAGACCCCTAAATGTAGACTCGTTTTCACCAATCAGAAAGTTACAATTTTTGGCCTTAACAGAAGATCCACATCTATGACTGAGCGCCAGCATAAAATCAGAAAATTGTAGATGGTTCACACTGCGGACGAAATTTTGCAGGAAACATTGAGCAAAGGCAGTGTTCTGTGTTTTCATCAAATAAAGGTGTCAGTGGTAATCCGCCTTTTTCACACAGCCGCTATGCACATGCGCGCTCCTCTACTGGTCAAAAACGACCTCCAGCCCTATCCGCGCATGCGAAGTTCGTGTTCATGAGAAGCGTATGCGACAGATAGCGGCAGCAGACAGATGGCTACTTTGTTGGCGCAGTTTGATCCTTGTGAAACCAGAACGAGGCTCCGTCTCCCAAGCGCGTCTGTTTTGAACCAGTAGCAAACGAATTTCTGTCTCTCCTCAGAGGGCGCTACATCTTGAGCAATCCGAAAAAGGCGCATTGACTTTGACTATAAGGGAAATGAACTAATCACGTGACCTTGCGTTGCAGACGCTTGGGGCATCATGATACTCAGGGACCTCCTTGCAGCTTCTCTTGTTGTAGCAAGTCTGCTCCTTGCGGAGGTAAGTGCTTTGGGGCGAGAAAACTCGAAGATAAAGTTCAATGTCTCCTGTCTGCACTACAACACGTCTTTACCGTTGCAGCCTCACAGCAAAGGTAGCCTGCAAGCAGGTTTGCATTATCACGCGCATTACAAATACATATTCAGTAATCCATTCAAAGAAGAAGGGATCGTATACACCACAGGGCACCGCCAGTGTTCCTACACACCTGCATTCAGGGTGCAGTGTCCTCTAAGGAAAAAAAATAAGCTTTGCACAGTGTTGTGCGGATGAAAAGCGGTGCACAACTGTTCGTAATAAAAAGCCCTATAAAATTGCGAAAATGGTTATGATGATGATGGACTGATTTTTATGGCGCAAGGGCATCTTAGGCCAAAGAACGACCAATACAAGGTGAAGTGTCAGCTGAAGTTAATAAAATGTCCGAGGTGTGGTGTTTAGTGATGTACATAAAAACGGTGGTGTATATATAGGGCCTTAAAGTTATTTCGGAGTGTATAGTCTAAAAACAGTCAATGTTTATATTAATATAACGCATACCTTCTTTGTCAAAGTTATACTGTCCAATGAGTTTGTTACTAAGCCCTGAAAATGAGGTTCTAGAAGCCCTCCTGAAAAACCTGCAAGATCGAGAAGGGACAGGACGAGATTTATTTTCATCTGCGCGATTGACAACACGGGGTATGCGCAGCGAACCACGTCACAAGGCTTAGATGCTAACGCCGTGTTTTGTATGTTTTCGACAAAACCTGCGACACTCAGTGGCTCTAACACAATTGGAGATTTGTAGCCGGCCGTTAGGAGCAGCCATATTACACATTACTCTATCCAATTTCGAAAGTGTGACTTCTCTCGGCGGTGTGGCTTACTAACTAGCATTATTTCTTTGTTTTATGATGTCAGCCAGCACAAACATATTGCAATACTGATGAAGCAATGCCGATATGCGAAAACACTTATTCTTATAAATTCTGGTTCAACTTCGCGGAAATACCTGGTAAATGTACGTGCGCGCGAAAAAGAATAAAAAGCTCCTAAAAACATCAGGAAAAAGGGGGGGGGGGGGGGGGGGAGGGTAAAACTTCACAATGATAGATTTCCCGGTTAACTACCAGAACTGGACTATTGTTCCGTTGGTTATTATACAACGGAGCCGAAACACTTCTCGACTGCTCAACGGTCGTATAGCAAGCAAAGTTTGATATATAAGTTTTGTTTTCGAAATGGTCGCGTTAGCAGGCCGGAAGATCGCACCAGTAATAATTCTCTTGTTCCTGTTGAAACATCCAACGATTTCATAGCCCTTAACTTATGCAGCCTTTATTTATTTATTTTGCTGTACTCAGTGAGTTTCCAAGAAATGCCTGTGAACACAGTAAGCTTTCATAATACAAAACCTTCGTTTTAGCATCGTTGGAGCAGGCGTGCAGTGCAGGTTGTGCACGTCCGCTTGGCCCTAATGGCTATTTCAAACTAAAGTTTCCGCAGCATTTACGGCAAGCTGTTGAACCACGACAGGAGTGTAATGCAAGCGGTTATATCAGTTTAATTCAGGTTTACAAACTCGTTAGCCTAAACAAGCTACATCTGGTTTAGACAAAGTCGCATGAAGTTAGTGAGGTTGCAAATGTTCATGGAAAACCGGGAGCACTGCAGGTCTAGGCGATACAACAAAAACAAATGGCAATCACGTTGATTCGTTTTTAGAGTTACATCTTGCCGAAAACGGTGGTTCCGCCAGAGAGCTATGATGGGGGATTATTTCGAGTAATACCTCTTTCCCTGTTCACAGGCAGAAGTACGCCGACCAAAGCGGCCATTTTACATCATCGGTCACATGGTGAACTCGAAAAAAGAGGTTGACAAATACCTCAAGAGAGGCGCCAACGCCCTTGAGGCTGACATCGAGTTCGCCGAAAACGGCACAGTGCTGGGCACCTATCACGGCCTGCCATGCGACTGCTTTAGAAGGTGTTTCTATCGCGAGAAGATGGCTGACTACCTGGACCACATCCGGGAACTTACAGGCAGGCGTGAGTTGACTGCGACCTTTTCACCCGTCAACTCTGATAGCTTCCGCGTATAGAATAAGTAATGGGAGCAAAGCTTGACACGTATGCAGAAATGGAAACTGAAAACGCGAGAAAGCAGCTCGCAACTATTTGTCTTCGTTTCGATACCAGATTCCTGAACCAAAACACGCTGTTTGCAGCACTACGATACAGACGGACGGCCTGGGCCTATCAGGTTGCCGCGGCCGTTCAGTGCGCGTCATGCTGATTGACCCAGGCATCTCTTGTCCTGCACTGTGCGGCAAACAGCTTCTGAATCGAAGTATTACAATCTGCAGTTTATTTTTCTTTTCTTCAATTGCAAGTGTAATAAGTTTCATTTTGCAACACCACCACCTGCTTCAGCCATCGTCGTGCATCTGAGCACGCGGCAGTAGTACACACACACACACACACACACACACACACACACACACACACACACACACACACACACACACACACACACACACACACACACACACACACACACACACACACACACACACACACACACACACAAATATGTATATGTATATATATATATATATATATATATATATATATATATATATATATATATATATATATATATATATATATATATATATATATATATATATATATATATATATATATATATATATAGTGTCACGCACTTCCCGCGGTCCTTACTGAAGGAGGACGAGAGTGCTCGCTGTTGTAGGCGTTGATGGTGAGAGGCTGGATGTTCGGACGATGAGCAGCAGAGCATCGGGTGTCCGAAGGAGACGTAACAGAGGGATCATAACAGGTAGAAGATAGGCTATTGTCTGACGAAGAGGTGCCACTGTAGACGGGTCTGACGTGGCCCCCAATATCTTGATGCCTCCGAAGCTCTTCGCGGGCGATCTGGCGAATTGTATCTGCCAGGCTTGTCGTTTCAGACACATCCACACTAGTGACAGTTGTCACATTAGGCAGCCGACCAAACTTCGGAATGATACGGCGTCGCTTCAAACCTTCAAACGTGCGGCAGTGTCGTGTTACATCAGCGGTAGTATTCAAATCCTCCTTGCAGATGAGAAAGTTGTACACATCTTGCGCTATTCCTTTGAGGAGGTGGTTCACTTTGTCTTCTTCTGTCATTCGATCATCAACTATTCTGCATAGCTTGAGGACTTCTTTTATATAAGTTGTGCAGGTCTCCCTGGTACTTGCGCTCGCTGAGCCAGAGTCTGTTCTGCGCTCTTTTTTCGAGCATCGACTTCGCCAAATCCCGCTCTCATTTCTTCCATGAAGCGATCCCAGGTGGTAAGGGATGCTTCATGATTGTCAAACCATGTTAGTGCAGTTTCTTCAAGAAAGAATACCGCATTCGCCAGCTTGGTATTCGCATCCCAGCGGTTGTATTTGCTCACCCGATTGTAGTGGGTGAGCCAGTCATCCACGTCTTCCCCAGGCTTGCCATAAAAGTGTCGGGGTTCCCGATAATGCTGTGGGATGGTCGGTTGTGCTGCTGGCATGGGCAGCGTTGAAACATCTGCTTGCGCCATCTCCGTCCGTAGGGGGGGGGGGGGGGGGGGGGGGGGGGTAGCCCAGCAATTCTTCTGCTTCGGCGGTGTAGGAGAGGGATCTTTAGCCCGCAAACTCCACCACACTTATTACGACGTTTATTTAGACAGATCTTAGCATGCGCTAGAGAATAGCACACCAGAGCGGGGCAGAACCAGCTTCCTCCTCTTCTGCTTATCCCGCCAAACCTCCTCTTCCTTCAGTAAGGACCGCTGGAAGTGCGTGACAATATATATATATATATATATATATATATATATGGAGGCGAAAAGCAAGACGCCCGTGTGCTGTGCGATGTCAGTGCACGTTAAAGAACCCCAGGTGGTTGGAATTTCCGGAGTCCTCCACTACGGTGTCTCTTATAGCCTGAGTTACTTTGGGACGTTAAACCCCATAAACCAAACCAAACCAAATATATGGGTGTGTTCAGAGAAGAACAATGGTTACTGAGGTCCCATGAACAGTTTTTGTTTCCAATACATTTTTTATTGGGTGGGAAAATGTCTTGACGCAGAGGAATGAACATTAGTTTAACAAGACATGGCGTAGCTTTATCGGAAAAAAAATCGTATATCACTAGAGGTGGAAAAAGCAGTTTTTGCCATTTCAAAAAGTTGCAAGTCTAGAGACCTGCTGCATCCACACTAAGACATTGTCATTTATTATTTTTACGCCCGAATTCTATTCAACTTTTCCTTTCGTAAGAATTATTAGAAACACATTTTATTACTGCAGTTGATTTAGTAAACATTCACAAACTTTGCTTCAGGAGCGACGCGCTGTAAGAACGTTCATTTTCAACCTTATGTACTGGCATGATAGCTTAAGCTGTCTGCACTAAAACGTTTTTTTATATTATGCGGGATACATTCTTAATATCACACAAATTTTGGAGCTCTAGATTTCTAGGTGTGTTCTCTACAAGGAATGAAATTCGCCCAAAATTTGAAAACCGCATAAAAGGGGCAACTTTGATTCCAGTTAAAAAAAAAAAAAAAAAACATCTTCGATTTTTAGTAAAATCTGTCTCAAGAATTCTCACTTCCTCAGCAGTATTAAAAATTAAAAAATAGTTGCATTGTTTTTTAAAACGATAAAAATAAATATAAAACTGAGCGCCTATCTCGAAAGTAGCCGATATGCAGCTCTGCATTCTGGCTCGACTCAATAGTGTTGCCACTGAAACTTTATATATTATCCCGCCTTTTTTCTTTATTTAAAAAAAAATGTAGAAATAAATATAAAACTGAACGCACTTTTTTTTTTTTATGGAAGTGCTTATAGCTTTCCCTTAAAGAGTAGGCGTAAACTTCAGACTTAGTGTTTGCTGAATTTCGTTATGTTATATCTTATGCAATATCCAAAGCCATCTCAATCCTTGTAAAGTCGTTTTCTGCTTGTTGACAGAGTTATTAACAGCTTAAAAAGGATTGAATTGGCTTTTTCTTGCCATTTCATGGGAGAACGCAAGTGACATTTGAACATTATCTCTATCCTGTAATATCTCTCTTTCTTTTCTTTTTTCTTTTTTTTTTTTTTTTTTTTTTTTTTGCGGGAAGGCTGCGAACAGCTTAGGAAAAGGAGCACAGTTTAGAGACATTGTTATAGCGTGGTATAGAGAACACATCGACAAAACAGGTCATGTGCACTTATACACGTAATGAGTGTTACACAAGCACGCATTAACGTCATAACCAAGAAAGGAAAAAGTAATTTACAACATGAAAAAGAGCATACACCAACGCCGTCACACAGCGGGAAACGAATTTCCGACCGTCACAAATTGTCTGATGGGTCTTTTATCTGATCAACTCAGTAGAAATAGTGCGTATTTTATCATTATTCTCTTCTTCTTTTTTTTTTTTTCAGCCATGTCAAAATACAGGGGCAAGATGAACATGCTATTCCTCGACCTGAAGACTCCCAAGCTAAAGAACAGCGTGAAGCCTAGAGCTGGGGTTACGCTCGCTAGAACTCTTTATCACCATCTCTGGAAAGGAGGTGAGAACTACCGTTCTTTCTTGTCATGGCTACACTTTGAAGAACTATAGTGAAGAAAGTAAAACAAAATATAGGGAATAAAGCGAGAAATATAGGGAATAAAGAGTTAATATAGAGATTGCATAGGGATGCTAAGTAGGTGAATCCGTGCCTGAGATACGTGTGATAGTACCGCAAACTGTACAGTAAGAACGATGGTGCCAATAACTGAAGCTAACTTCCAGTGTGAAAAGCTCTACCTTACATAATTCATTTCAGCATAATTACTTGATTATGTGCCAAAATATATATATTTATGAGGGTGGGAAAGCTATACTACACGGACAGCATGACGAGAGCTGCATGGTAATGTAAACACATTAGGGGCCAAATTGATATCGCATAGTCTTTGAAACAGTAAACCAGACAAAAGGTCATCAAAGCCGCATGCGCCTCGTCTCCTCCGTATCCTTCCTCTTTTTACTAGTGTATTGATTTAATGTTACGTATCATTCACCCAAACCGCTACTCTCCTGTGATGCTGTAAAGCAATAATACTGCTGGTATGTGTACGGTACCAGATCCCACAATTATGAGAGCTCGGTCCACCACAGAAAAGGAACGTATCTGATCTCACAGATAGATGTGACGTGCAAATAGTTCTCGAAATTATCGGCGAGGATTATGAGCCCAATAAAGGACGAATGCCCAGCTCAGTGCTTTCAAGTTATTTATCCCTACCATCGATTTTGCTGGCTAGCCCTCTGCATTACACATTCCAGTTGTATATAGTCTTCAAAATTCTGTCTGAAAATAAATAAATAATAAACAAATAAAAAATCATAGACGCCCTAGAGTTTCTACTGCCCACGATAAGAGCTTTATGTGCTGGGGCTTATCGTATGTTCAGTGAGTACTGTGTGGCTCTGCGAAACATGAAGTCGGTCACAAACGCATACCACATTAATCCGCTACTTATTTTCTGCATCGCAGTAAAAGAAGAAATTAAAAATTAGAATGGTTTAACTTTGCTTAGCTTGGTACAATGCGCGAAGGCAATAGTTTGCCGTAGCTTATCTTGGTAGATGTAAATGGCTTTGCCGCTGTGTTTCCGCCCGCTGTTGTTGACGCTGAATATACTTAGACACTTAAGCTCCTCTTTTAAAGGTATGTCTCGACAGCGTTGACAGCTCCCATTTGCGGACGCCCCTTTTGGACCCCCTTCTCGTACACGTATTTGCTACTCGTTTAATTACTAATAGTTTAATTCCTGTCTCTATTAAATAACCCACGTAATAGCCTCCTTTATACTCCCACGTACACTCTCCTGTATGCAGTCACAAACTACCATATTATACATGAAAGACCACCCGACATAGGGCACAAAGCCCTACTTTAACCAAGCCGTTCGAACTCGGGATCCAAGAGCTTTAGAAGACTGCATTCCGATGCCGCCCTCCTATCTCAATGGCTTTCCAAATCGCCATGCGCTCAAAGGTCAAAATGTAAAGTCCTTTTATTTCCCATTTACCCCGTTAAGTAGTGCTTTCGTACTGAAACACGCAGAGATTCCAGATTAGATTTCTTCGGACTGCCCGCACATTTTTTAGCTAAAACAGCACTCTGGGCTATAAAGCGCACCATGGTAGAGGCGGCAGGCTGATTTCGGACACATGGGGCTTCTTATCCCGGGCCGAAGTTGTAATACGTGGGAGAGCTTTCATTTGACTGTCACAGGTGTTTGGCAGTATAGCATTCGCAACATTATGCCCAAATGTCGTACGCAGTACTGCGAAGTCACAACGGAGTGCGAAGACAAAGCTTTACAGCGGTGCCCGTCGTCTTTTTATATACAAGCTCGTATTTCAATACATTGCGGTAGTAGTAGCCTCCCTGAATTGGCTTCAATACGTGACAAATACAACCAAATCGGATGTCTTCACTTCCACGCATTGGTGTTAGCGCCCCGTAGCTCAGAAAATCCGGTGTCGACGTCGACGTTTAGAGCAAAAAAAAAATAATAGCGCTAAACTCGGTTAAGCCTTGATATGCGTAGCGAAAGCTACCAAACGGATTGTTCACAAAGTCCGACTCCAACATTCTCGTGGCCGATGCGCTGGCTGCAAACCTTATGGTGTAATCGACGATTCAGCGCGTCTTCATGGCGTCTTTCAAATCTTCTTGCTCCACTTGACCAGCTCCTTCTTTTTCTCCTCCCTCTTCTCTCTCTTCCCATCTTCTTCTTCCTCCTTTCTTCTGTCTTCATACTGACGTCTTCCGAATCTTCTTGCCCTCTCTTCTGGTTTTCTTCTTTTTCTTAGCGTCTCCGAATATTGTCCCATTTTAATGGCTTCTTCTTATCCCTCTTCACTCTTTCCTTTTCTTTCTCCCTTCTCCTGTGGCTCTAAGCAACTAGTTGCTATGGTTACGGCGCACGCGCAGTTGTGACTAGCGACGTTACCCGAAATGAGCCGCTTACTAGCCTAATGTCGCTTTCGCTACAAAATTACGAACACGGCGCTGGCAGGTGGTAGCTTGCAGATGGCAGATGACACGGCCGCTCACTGATTATTCTGCGATTTGTTAGACTTTATGATACCACATGATGTCAGAAAGCTGGGAGGACCTGCCTTCTTGGGTAGCTCGTTTGAGGTGGGGAGGCGGTATAAGAATCAACCTTCCAGTGCTCTCAAGTGCAGAGTAAAGCGGGCTCCTACCAGGCTACGCAGGTTCATGCAGCTTGGTTAAGTCGGCGCTTTATATGTTGGGTGGTAGACTATGGTTAACGTAGTAGCTTTGGTGACGGATCTTATGTGCCCCCCATAATTTTTTCAATGCATTTGCTCTAATTCAGTGCATCCAAAGTATCAGATGAACGTACTACTATCCATTGGCTACGTGAAAGACCGGGATGTTACCAGGGGCGCCTTGGAATATCTGAAGCAGAGGGGACATCTGCATCTCTTAGACAAAGTTGGTGAGTTGTAGCCACTTCATCCAAAAGAAGGCATTTTGTTTGCGATGCCAAAGACTCGCAGTAACGTACAAATGGTACATTTTATGTCCGAATAGACAAAGGAATAGTTTATTTTAGTGTGATTTTAGTGCTGAATCGAATGCAAAACGCAAGCAAACTTTGAATCAAAAATGAAGCGATCATTGTGCGAATATTTGTTGCTTGTTCGATATTTGTACACATCAAGTAATTGGGAGGAAGAGCGAAGCTTTAGCGATGACTATGCGGTAAGGCGAAATATATAATGACGTTTACCTAGAACTGTCAAAAGAGTTAACACTGATTTCCACTAAAGTGTAGGCAATTTGAACTTCGCAACAATTAAATTCCATGTTCGAAAACTATGGAGTATACGCGATTCGTTTCGACTGGTTCTAACTTTTTCCATTTCATTCGCTCAGCGCATAAAATAGGAATTCAAATTTTTCGAATATCAGTGCTCCCCCTACAGAGAAAGTTATTTTCCTTTATTTGTATTTTGTTCATTAAAGTTCTGAATACAAAATTTCTAATATTCGGCTTACTAAGTTGCCGCAGGTGCGGGGATGTGGAAAACGTTTCCGCGTGGTGGGTCGTGACGGGCCCCGTCTCTATTATTGGCGCTATTCACTTCCCCAGTTCGGTCCATAGCTGGGCACGGCACAATTCGCAAGCTGCTAAATCCTCCCGTCGCTATATCGTGAAGGGCGCGTCGTGCCTTCTCGGCCCTCTTCAATTCGGGCAAGCGGCTGTAACCAAGGTACCGTCAAACTATTATCAAAACAATGCTCTGAGACGCCTCCAGTGTATTTCACACCCTTGTTGGCACAAGGTAAACCTGTATACCAAAACTTTTTGTATGTTGTTGTATGTATTTTGTTGTATGTTGTTACTGGTATTGGTAGTGTTGGTGTTGTTGGGGTTGGTGGTGTTGGTGTGGTTGGGGTTGGTGGTGTCGGTGTTGGTGTTGGTGTGGTTGATGGTGTTGGTGTGGCTGATGGTGTTGGTGGTGGTGTTGATATTGTTGGTGGTGTTCTTGTTGGTGACGGTGTTGATGGCGGTGTTGGTATTCGTGTTGTTGGCGTTGGTGGCGGCAGTGTTGGTGGTGGCAATGGTGGTTGTGTTGGTGGGGGGGGCGGGGGGTACTGGAAGTGTTGGGGGTGTTGCTGTTGTCGCTGTTGGTGGTAATGGTGCTGTCTTTGTTGGTGTTCGCGTTGTTGGTGTTGAAACCTTTTGAAGTTGTCAGCATTTCTTCCTCGTACTCCTTTGACTTCAGAGTTCCGCGCATGTCGTGATCAAAGCAGGATTTGGATTGGATTGTAGAACTTGCTTAACAGCCGCCAGTGTTTTCTGGCATCTCTTGGGCTCTTGTGGCGACTTTTCATTTTGTTGATTAGCTCGCTCGTCAGCTACTCTTCGAACTAACGCCGTGAAGCAAGGTTTTGGTTTTGGTACAATATGATTGGAGACACTCGTGATAGCAGGTTGGTGTGGAAGTACCAGATGCATCCTTTGACCGACTGATAAAGATTGCGACACATGGTATGGTATTCTACTTTTAGCACCTTAAAACAACCCTTCTGTTAAAAGGCACTATCGCAGAGGGTTTCGGTAGTTTCGACCATCTAAAGTCCTTTGACGTGCACTGCCATTCGACAGTCAGCACAAAAGAGCTTTTTGTTTCGAAAGCAACACTACACTAGACGTCGAGACATTTCGTGTGGCACAAAGTGGGCGAAGCTGCGCATGCGCGAGGAGCCACGTGACGTCAGAGGCAGACTCTGGTGTATCAGAGCTGCCGTCGCGGCCGCGCTTCGCAGCGCGCTCCGCCAGGGCCGGAGAAGTGACGTCATATCCACAGCCGGCGCCAGCTGCGCATCACTTTCTCCGTTGTTTGTACGGAGAAGAGGTGTGTGTGGTGTATATATAGCTAAGAGCGCACTGCCAGAATCGACCAAATATGGAGAAGGAAAGCCCGGCCGCTGCTCAGCGCGTAGCTTAAACTATTCGAAGAGTAACCATGCAGCTGTTGCCTTCACAACTCAACTAGGTTTAACCGGAGCTATATCACTACCAATTTTGACATTCTGTTCCGTCGAAACGCGATCGCCCCTACAGGGACTGAATCCTGCTGTCCTGAACTCGGCAGCCAACCAACGTAGCTACTGAGTCCCCGCGCTGCCTAAAATTCCACTAGTATTCATTGAGTTTCATAATTATTGATCTCCTCTGCAGTGCCCATCTATTCGTTCCTCTTTACCCTACTAAATACGTGTGCCATTTATAGTTAGCATCTCCATCCCTTCAGGAAACTTGTCTACCTGCTCTTTGTAATAAATGACGGTGCAAATCATTTTTCTAGACCCCGTCGAGGTGGCACATTGGTTAAGGCGCTCGACTACTGTTCCCAAGGATGCGGGATCGAATCCCGACCTCGGCGGCCACTTTTTGACGCAGGCGAAAAGCAAGGAGCCCGTATGCTGTGTGAAGTCAGTGCACATTAAAGAACCCAGGTGGTCGAAATTTTCGGAGTCCTCCACTAAGGCGTGTCTCATAACCATAGCCGCTTAGGGACGTTGAACCGCACAAACCAACCAAACCAAACCTTTTTCTAATCGCACTTTAGCCACTACATATATCTATCACGACTAAGAGATCCAGAGAGAAGATGCCTTACACGAATGCTATAGTATGCCTATGGCAAGTTTGCGAAATTAAAGAAACGTTGCGCCTGGTTTATCTAGGTAACTCAGGAGCAATGCTCTAGTTTACAGCGATTGCTCACGCAGAGCTCCCGAAACGACGGAAACTAAACGCACAGTTGCCGCCCCCCTGCTGCCTTCTACCTCGCAGGTTTCGACGTGGGCATGAATGACCCGCTCGAACGGATCGCACGCATGTATAAAATACTGGGAATCGATCGCCATCGATGGCAAGGGGACGGTCTGTCCAACTGCGTACGCTTCTTGGTGCCCGTCGACAGACTGATTGCGGCCATCAAGAAACGCGACAGCAAGGAAGGCTACATCGACAAGGTGTACCACTGGACTGTCGACCTGCCGATTGCCATTGCGAAGAGCATCAGGTCAGCCAAAGCGCTATTAACAGCATCCAATACAACACTGAGTCGCCTGTTTCGAACCGCAATAACGCAAACGGAAAAGGTTTCTCTTACCTTCGCATACGCGTCATTTATGAACGAACTCAGGTGAATTCGATGCTTAATTGTATGCCATTGAAATTCATGACATTTCCCCAAAGGCCTCATATGATTTTGAGAGTTCTAAGTTCCAGCGAAATGTCAGCTACAAAGGCAGCCGTAATTTTAATAAACGATAGTAATCTTGCATTTGAGCCGTAAAGAAAATAACACTGAAAATCAGGCCCGCGGTAATATAGCTGAGTGCCGCTATAAAAATGTCATAAGGTGTTAATCAAATTCATTATTGTCAACCTTCACTAGTAGAGAACAATGATATGCAAGGACTAACCAAACGTCGCCGAACTTTTATATTTTTAATATTTTAATATATTTAGAAAGTGATCATGATTATGTATCTTTTATATAATTCTTGAAACCACCTTTCAGATATTTTGTATTAAGCGGGTGACTTAGGCCTTGGCACGTAATTATATATGATAAAGGGCTACTTATGAGTACGTCTTCTATTTTGTGGAATAGCGCGAACGAGACAAGGGACAGAAGAAAGAATAGACAACACGGGCGCTTTTTAACAACTAAAGGTTTATTTGAAAACGCATGAACTATATAAGAGAAACACGCGCAAAGAAAACAACAATACCATCAAGAATCAGTGAAGGCTATCTCATTATCCTGTAGCGCAACGGGCGGTTTCGCCACACACGTGTCCGTGTTCTTAGCTGTGCAGTAAGCTTCAAAACTCTCCCTGCCTATCTGGTTGTTGCTGTAGTATTGGATTTTCGGTTATGCAAGTCAGGCAGGCAAGGTTCATCTTTAAGATCACTGCAATCAAGGCAGTGCAGCACGAAAGCACAAGTGTCGTCTATTCTTTCTTCTGTCCCTTCTGACCCTCTGTCTCGTTCGCGCTATTCCATAAAATGCTATTCCACAATACAGCGTATTGTTAAATGTATTCTATATTGATTGGCAGAAAAATGCCTAAGTTTTCCTTCATGGAAGAAGGAACTCATTTCTACTCCTAAATTCTACTGCAGTCACGGTATCGACGGCATCATCACCAACAGGCCCGAAAATGTGCTGCGAGTTGTCAAGAGCATATTCTTCAGAAATCGTATAAGGGTAGCCAACGTAACAGACAGCCCCTGGGAGAGGTTCCGCAGAAACGCGCAAGAGATCAAGGAGGATGTGGACTTCGGACCTGAGATCCTGGGCGGAGAAGAAGGCCGATCACGGTTTCTGAATTCCCTTGGGCAACCGCCCGATGATTTCGAATGACGCGCACTCTGAACTGAATTTCGAGCTGCTTAAACGACCACAGAAGCCTAATATTAGTTGCACGTGTGCTTCTTTAAAATGATGATACTATTATGCATGGCGGTTCACACCATCGTAGTTGCCTAAAACCGCCAAACGTTTTAAAACTGTTTATTACCTTGATGTCGTGGTTTCGGTTTCATCATCTCAACGGTAGCTGTGACACGTAAAGAGTTTACATGACGTGAAGAGTGAAAAAGGTAAACATATAGCCCCTAAAATACCGTTCGTTGACATTCCAGATTCTGAAACCGGTTTGCTACAGCACTGCAGTGAATTAGGAGTACATATCCCGGATCATATGCCTCACGTAATCTAAATACTCTGCACGTCACAGCCATTGAACCCTAAGTGGTAAAATTTCCGGAGCCCTTCAATACGGCATTCATATAGGGTGAGTCGGTTTGGAACGTGAAGCTCTATAAACAAGCAGCAAACCAAATCATTCTTCGGTTTATGAAACCGAATCCGGAGCTGCATCAAGAAGCAATTCAGTTATAAATTATTTAGCGACCGTAGGCTAATACCCCGTGTATAAACAGTGCACCGAAATGTGTTAAGGCATCCTTTAGTTGACGAAAAAGGCAACTGAAGTTCGGTATATATGCGTTCACTTAATGCAGGTTCACAGTTTTCAGGAAAATAATGATTCGCATCAATACTTTTTATAGGACTAATCAAGTTAATACCACTTTCAAAATGACCGTATAAATGCCGATCGAGTTTATTCCTCTGCAGTAGTAGGCACAGCGTTAAAAAAACTGAGCCTGTGTCTTTATGTCATCAGTGCTGTGTGTATGCGTCACCGGCTATATTCGCTGCAAAAGCTCCACCGAATAATGTGCTTCCTACTTTCTTTGTTTTTGCCCCAATTGTTCTCGAAACCAGCAGTATCAATAAACTATTATACTTAAGTTACCAAGCCCTCGAGAGTAGCTATATGCGCCCGTCTAAGTACGGCGTAACCAATGAGTGGCTGTTCTCACTGCAGTCGCAGATTTACCCGGAATTTGTGCCTGACACCCGTAGCGTCACACCGAGAACATCTCACCTTACAAGCATTGCACTGCAACACTTGCCAGGGCACTTGACCTGACTACATGCGGGCTTGGTGGCGACCAAACCCCGCACAGGTTACGAGAACCAGCTGGTTCTAGTAACGTTGAGAGCAGTGAATTCAATTCCTTCCCCATCGAGCTGTTCCTTGAAGGACACTGCTAGCAGCTAAGCCAGCAGCCTAGGAAAGGTCGATCGACCATGTAAAGCAAACAAAGGGAGGACATAGGGCTCCCCCATGTGCTTACTACAAGACCAACCATTGTTCAGTAAAGTCTCTGCGTCCCCCTGCTCCTCGACTCCAAAAGAGTAGCTACGTGCGCATATAAAATAAAATGTTATGATGTTTACAGTGACGTTGTTTAAGGTGCCCAAGGTTTGCACATTTTGTCTCTCATGTTTCTGCTGGTGCCAAAAACTAAAGAAGCGCAATCTAAAATTGTTCGCGCCTCAAATAGCAGCAACAGCAAAAGCGTTGCGTCACCGTGTAACCATGGCTCTTACGTTATACCTTTCTGAGCATATATAGTCGTGTAAGCATTTGTCGTATCGTATTTCACATTCCTGCCTCTCTTCTTCCTATATTCCCGCTTCTGTATGTCCATACACCCAGTATATAACGGGACCTGCCCGAACTCATTCTCTTCGAACTTCCTTCTTTTCTTTTCCGCTCTTCCTCTCTATCTCATCTCGCTACGATTTGCGTCCATTTCTGGAATTCAGGATGCAAAGAAACTGTGAAAGGTAGAAACCAAGAGAATAAAAGGTGATACGTGGATTATGACATTCCAGTAACTGCTTTGACAGGTGGTGCAGGGAAGATAGTTATGTTATAGTTCGAAACACACCCTCGTAAGACGGCCAGCGCAAAACCTCGAGCTGCGCACGCGGCAACAAAGACAAGCCCTAAAGGAAGATAAAGAGTTTTCCAGGACCTAACAGCTACCGGAACCAAGACGTGTCACCAGAGATGGACGAGCCAAGTGTGAGTAACAAGTTCTCTACAGCTAACGAGGGCTTAACGTGCAGTGAATACCCGTGTCTAACGAAGTAGCAACCCGGATGCCGGTCTTCGCGTCTGAAGACCTATAATTGCCGGTATGGCCTCATTTTGCTTTGCTGTGCGATGTCAGTGCACGTTAAAGAACCCCAGGTGGTCGAAATTTCCGAAGTCCTCCACTACGGCGTCTCTCATAGCCTCAGTTGCTTTGGGACGTTAAACCCCACAAACCAACCAACCAATCATTTTGGTTTGCGCGCAGCTTTCTACGTCGTTTTTTTAAATAAAAACCTAGCTCTGCATATCAAGAAATCTGATGCAACCAGCATTCAATCAAATGAACTCCGTTACCTCTTCAATGCAGCGCAAAATTATATAAAAGTCGAGCACCCACAAAAAAAAAAAAAGTGTCGATCGAAAATTCAGTTCGGTTTGTCGTTTGATGGCAAAGAGGTACATCGTTTGAAAACCACATGCTGTGCCATTTTCCGTGATGTTACTTTTCTGAAGCTACTGAGGACTAATCGGGAAGACAACGCCACTCGAGATGCTGACTCCGTAATTTTGCACTCTTGCTGTCCAGCTCAAAGCTGCAGGTTCGACACCAAACATGACAGCCGGAATTTGAAAGGGTGGATCGAAGATTTCTCTCTTGAGATTAGATTCTCATGAGCTCGGATTATGATAGTTGGGCAACCAAAGAGACCATTTGGGGTTGTGGCAATCGCATCACTGGCAGGCGAGAGGGAATGCCCTGCTCTGTCACTCATACCGATAAATTATGGATAAACGCATTTTCTCAAAAGGAAAATCGTTCATTACCCCAGTTCTCTCTTTGCGTGAGGTAGAATTGCACGATAACCAGCACAAAGACCTTCCCTCAGAACGCCTGCAGGTTCTGCTGTACTACATTGGAAAATATGCGTTCTATTTGTTTTCTATGACAGTCTCAAATGCGTGTTGCGAAGGCAGGACGAACTTTAAGAGCAAAGTTTTGCTAAGAATCTGAAAACTATACCATTCCCATCAATCTATTGAGAGCAGTATTTTGCAATATTTCGAAACTGCCTCAAAATTATTGACGAAAACTGACCTTATTTGTTTTCTATGCTAGCCTTAACAAAACAGCGTAAACAAGGGACATACTTTAAAAGCAAGATTTTGTAGCTCATTTGAAGGTTATACCGTTCCCATCAATATGTTCTTAAGAGTGCCTTAAAATATTCAACGGCTGCCTCGCAATAAAAATAACGTCGAACAAAACTGTACTTGAGTTAGGAAGTAATCGCAGGATATGTGACGCAACAGGTTATTTGGCAGGTGGAATCAGCCTAGCTGAAAGCACCATAAAGATATTATGCTACAGCTGTGGTTAAAAACAGCAAAGTAAAGAAGAAAATTGTGGCATCATGCCTTTTTATCTTTAATGACGTATAAATGCATTATAAATTCGTAATCAACTCATTTACTGTGGGAACTTTACCACATCGAGTTTAATTGTTTCTTTATATTTTATTTGCTTGGAAAGATCTCTTTTTCAAAGTCAATATACACACGCTTTAAGTGGTCAGAAAATTGGAGATTCATAGCTGACTCAAAGAATTTCAGCCCCTTAAATGATTTCCAAGGCACGCCGACCGCCAACTGCTAAAGCAGACGTGCATCAGATGCGTTATTCAAGACGCCCGGCATGCCCTTTCTACAAGGTCGATTCGGACGTTCTTGTAATTGACCTTCATCGTTTACTTCTTCGCATGCACATCATGTCCTATAGTTTCATTTGTAGGTAGTCACCTCTATTTTCCGCATTAGGCTCTTGTGTCTCGCTCTCACGCGTTGTTAGCGTTCAGTTACGTATAAACTGTCCGACTTCAACACTAGAAGATCATATTTAAAGAAACAAGCTGATACCGAATTGGTATTACTTAAACCGGTGTTTTAAAATGTAGGGCGAGTCCTACACGGCATGACTGCTTATTTGGAGGATGATCTCGAGCATAGAAGCGCTGAAGATGTATTTTTGAATGCATCGCGTTTAAATGGCATACTGCTTCGTAGATTCCTGCCCAGACAGAGCCTCATGTTGATCCTCATCTTACGTCCATGGCGGAGCCCCCGGCAGAGCCGCCTCTGATAGATCCTCTGGTAGAGCCTCAGGTTATACCCCTGGCGGAGCTAGCGGCAAAGCCTCCTCTGGTCGAGCCCTTTGTTGAGGCTCAGGCTGTGCCCCAGAATGAGCCCCTTGTCGAGCCGGAGTCCGGGCCCCAGGATAAGCCCCTAGTGGAGCCATTCCTGATCAAGCCTGAGCCTGAGCCCAGGGTCGAGCCTCTGGTCGAGCCACTGGTAGAACCCCTGGCTGATCTTCAGGTTCAGGCCAAACCTCAAGCTACGTCCGAGGCTGAGCCCCTGGCTGCTACCGCTCCAACGCCGGTCGTAGAGCCGGTTGTCAGTGAGGCGACGTCCTTCACGTTTGTCGTCAAGTTCATCATCATAGCCGCTGCCGCAGCTATCTTCTGTGCAGTGCTAGTGGTCACACTCAAGTATACCAAGCCGACCAGGATCGACGTCGGCCGCAGGACCGTATGCACCAGCAGCGACTGTGACCGACTGGCTGGGGCGCTGGTCTCCAGCCTAGAGCCCACGTCGGACCCTTGTGATAACTTCTACGCATTCGTGTGCGGACGATACACGGGCGTGCAGTCAACTGGAACCGTATTCGGTGATATGCAGGCCGAGCTCTGGAGAAATGTCAAAGGCGTCATCGCTACAGGTAATAACCGTCATTGTACCATATTGGCTTTTCAAGCATTTTCTTCTCAGCCGTACCCAGCAGTCCTTACGGCACTGCTAACAGCCAAAATATTTCGGAAGGAGCGGAAAAAGGTTTTTCTTCCCTTGCAGACTTACAGTTCAAAGAGCATATATAAAGTCAATTCTAGTTCGGAAACTTTAGAAAGTACGCTGCGTGAACATTGCGGTATTGCATGCTGCGAAGGTTCGATCATTGTCCCATGGCAGGCAAAAATTGGATTATTGCGAAAGCAATACTACTCGCACTTTCAAGCCTTCGCGTGACCCGGCCGCAGTTACGTCTTACCCACGTGACGCTGTGACGTTACACCCCACGTGACGCACGGGCTGGCAGGAGCTGCCAACTTGGGTGTCTCGTTTCACATCGGACGGTTATGTCAGAATCAGCCTGCTAGGGCCCTGACATTCACGTTAGCCCTATAGGCCACTGAGGCACGTTCATATGGGTTGGTTAAAGCGGGGCTTTATATGTGGGCTGAGGAAGAAGAGAAAGAGAATAAGAACGCTCGGTCACCCGCAGCTAATGCTTTCGCTCAATATTTGGTTCAGCAGCGTTGAACCCTTGTAATTTTTTCTTTTCACTTTCGCAGTCCTGACCTGGGTAGGTGACGACGCGTCGTGTTAAAATAGAGTCTCAAGTTCAGATGCTTTCAACGCGTTAAAAGCCCCTTGCTCCAGAAATTTAAACTCGGCGTCGGCTTTGTCGGAATCTGTGTTGTGAGCGAAGAAAATGGTATATACCTGACACAGCAGTCTACATGGCCCCGCAATGATTAGCCGTCTGGTTGTGTGACCTGAAGGCAAGCGGCTGGCAACAGGGGGCCGAATAATACTTACGCAACCATCACCAATGCAGCTAAGTTAGAGGACGGTGGCGCCGTAGTTTTCATTTTTGTTCAACAATTACTGTTTTAATTGGCCTGACTTTCATATGTAGGTATACTTTAACTACCTTGCTTTCAACCGGCATAATAATAATAATAATAATAATAATAATAATAATAATAATAATAATAATAATAATAATAATAATAATAATAATAATAATAATAATAATAATAATAATAATAATAATAATAATAATAATCGGTTCACAGGAAGGAAAAGGCGCAGTATCTGTCACGCTTGTTATGTGGACACCTGAACCGCGCCGTAAGGGAAGGGATAAAGGGGGGGGGGAGTGAAAGTGGAAAGAGAGAAAGGGGAGCCGTAGTACGGAGTAATTTCGACCGCCTGGGGATCTTTAACGTGCGCTGACATCGCAGAGCACACGGACGCCACTTCGTTTCACCTCCATCGAAACGCTGCCCACGGCGGCTGCGTTTCGATGGAAGTGAAACGAAGTGGCGTCCGTGTGCTGTGCGATGTCAGCGCACGTTAAAGATCTGGCAACAATTCAGTTCTTGTGACTACTTGTTCATAGTTTTCTGTTCATAACCTCACAGGAAATAAACCCACATGCAGTCTTTGCTTGCATTCGAGCTGGATATACGAGATAATAATAATAATAATAATAATTGGTTCACAGGAGGGGAAAGGCGCAGTATCTGTCACACTTGTTTCTGTGGACACCTGAACCGCGCCGTAAGGGAAGGGAGGTGTGTGGGAGTGAAAGTGAATAGAGAGGAAGGGGAGCCGTAGTGGAGGGCTACGGAGTAATTTCGACCACCTGGGGATCTTTAACGTGCGCTGACATCACACAGGATGTAAGAGATAACGTAGAATATTTCGAGCGCAGAGGGCCTGTTTTGAACCAGACGGAAGGGGAGGCACTTTTTATGACAAGCTTCACGGTCCAGACCTTTCAATGTGAACTCTCACCTTCATCCCTGAGGTTCTTTGAAGCACGAGTGGTGGCTGGTGTGCCGGACAAACACGGCTCCCCCCCCCAGTGCAACCCCTCTAGTAGTGTAAACACAAAGGAAGAAAGATTTGCCAATAACTACAATGCTAATATAAGCACAGGCGCGGAATTAAACGGGGCACGCTTTTCTCTTTTAATTGTAGCCACGCCTTCGGCATTGGACTTAAGAAAACACTATTTGTCCAAGTGAAAGAACACTGGCGTCTACTGCCAGCCTTCACATATCACGGCTCCAGTTTCAGTTGTGCAACGCGTGAAAAATGTGAATCGGAAATAACATGTTGAGTTTAGTTTTGCCTGCACCGATACTAAAAATAAATTTAAATGTTCCGGTTGTGACGTCAATGGCCTCACTGAAAACAGAAATTGTAAAAGACCGAAAAGTTGCAACTATCGCATTTTTTTTTCTATTGCAAAGAAAAGGCGGAGACGCCAAAGCAATTTTTTAGCCCGGGTGCCCCAGGCGAAACTGTGTCGCTATTCACTTCAGAACCGCGATCATGGAGTCATTTTCAGTACTGAAATTGAAATCCTGAATCAAGCAGCGGCGAAATATTAAGACCAACTTTCTCGGTAATAAATGCAGCTTCCGTCGTCGGACAAACATCAAGGTACAGAGTAAGCTACACAAAATCAATTTTTGCCAAGAAAGAAAATTATAGACGAGTGTCATTTGTGTCCCTTCATTATGCTGTGCGATGTCAGCGCACGTTAAAGATCCCCAGGTGGTCGAAATTACTCCGTAGCCCTCCACTACGGCTCCCCTTTCTCTCTTTCCACTTTCACTCCCACCT
The DNA here is from genome assembly GCF_055883805.1 of Amblyomma maculatum. Lineage (NCBI taxonomy): Eukaryota > Metazoa > Arthropoda > Arachnida > Ixodida > Ixodidae > Amblyomma > Amblyomma maculatum. The sequence goes on along the minus strand of NC_139349.1, from coordinate 53,275,793 downwards.
TCATCCCTTCCCTTACGGCGCGGTTCAGGTGTCCACAGAGTAAGTGCAACAGATACTGCGCCTTTCCCTTCCTGTGAACCAATTATTATTATGATATGAAGCTAATTGGAGGTTGTAATGCGCACACGTTTCAGCCATCCAGCCAGCTGCCACTCCGTCCTCCCAACATTCCATCCTGAACAAGTTCCAGGCACTCTACGCGGCCTGCCTTCAGACTCCTATCAACTACTCCACGTCCCCGCTCAAGACTTTCATGGACAGCCGGGGCCTAGGGTTTCCTGGAAGCGAACCGGCCAGTGACGCTGTGCTGACCATGTTGCGGCTCTCGTACCTGTATGACGTACAGTCGGTGCTGAGTGCAAGCTTCCTTGTTGCGAACTCTCAGCCTCGGAAGCTGCTACTGTTTAGGTACGGTAAGCCAAAACATCCACCTTAATTTTCAGTAGACGCGAAGCGGGGTCTTAAAGAGTTAAAGGCCCACTGACCAAGGTCTGGGCATTTAAAACAAACAAACCCAGTACTTCGATCAAGTATTGTAGATAGTCTCTGCAAAATATTACAAAACTCGCAAAACTCAAACTCTCGCACTCTTCCTTTGGAAGAGCCACATCCCTCATTTGTCCCATTTTTCCGTCTGTCTGACTGGGGAAGCGCGTTATGTCGTCGTCTCTGCTTGCGCGCGCTTTTCCGTCGTGCCTTTGGTTTTCGCAAACGCATACAACCACACAAAAAAAAATGCGTTTAGTTTCTAGTCCATGTATACACTTTAGTGTGTGCTGTGCCGTCCATACAGTCGTAAAAAGAACACAGAAGAGGCACAAACGCATGGACACGCGCACACAGACACGCGCACACAGACACACACACAGACACGCACACATGCACCGGCCTGCTTTTCTGAGCTCAGGCAGCCACATGAAGGGCAGGACTAACATGCCGGCAAAAGCTCCCTTCTTGACTTCAGAGCAGCAAAAATTCACCTGGAAGTCTCCCTC